>NC_091170.1:29936401-29996401 GCF_040958095.1 Procambarus clarkii
CCTAGTACACAACTCTCACTCACTCTGCTACACTACCAAGTTCCGATCCTCCAGGAAATTAACTCTGCACCATTTTCGCACGGCAAACTTGTGCGAAATTGGCAGTAAAAGATATTGATCGATCACACGCACCTAATTTGCATATTTAGCGGATGTGATAGAGCAATTGGCGCCGCCATCTTCCGCACCCGTCCACTTTTCCTTGTGTTTTTACTAATTTAGCCCAATCAAGGGAATGCCGAAAAGCAATTTATTATTTTTGCTTCAAATCGCTCTCATAAGGACCCCCCATTCACAAATTGGAAAAAAAAGGAATTCTCATTATAGCTATCAAAGCCATTTACCATCATATACATAACCATCCAGGCTAAAATAACTCATTTTTTTTGGTCTGCTATCGCCACTGTGGCTATCGCGGCTTGGCACTTTCTACCCGCTAGCTCCATGTTGCTACAGATTGCAAAATATATATTTCTATGCATCTTTACACACACACACACATGCTATAACACCCCTCCACCCGCTGAGACGGGGGGTAAAGACGTCCTTAAGGTGTCTGACAAGGCCGGGGTCTCGAAGCTCCAGATACCTCCTGGTGAATACGAGAGTATGACCGTGATAGCCAACGACAGCAGCGGGATGTAACTGGCGCGATAACTCAAGCCGACAGTGTAATCAGCGCCACTGGGCCGTTTTTCTCCTCGCCAGGAATTGATTACGTAAACTAGAGGCAGTCCGATCCACTCGCCTATCAGTTCTTGCCTGTCAAGTATTTACCTGTCAAGTATTTACCTGTCAGTATTTACCTGTCAGTATTTACCTATCAGTGCCTACGTGGAAGGGAGGTCACGTTCTTCAGGCCCCGCCTACTGTACCCTGGTTGTACTCGTTGTGTTATAATTTAACTATTCTGTCGTTCGAATTCTTAATCGAATGTGTCTTTAAAGTTACGAATGGAGGTGGCTTCCAGAACTTCTTAATTGAGTGGAGTTTACTTGTTGGTCTCCCGTAGGGTACGGCTCAGGTGCCGTACCTGAGAGTACGTGAGGGTACGGCCCAGGTGTCGTACCCTCACGTACAGGGTACGAGTACTTCCCTGCTGTTCTTCGACTCGTTGGTGATTCCAGCTTCCACTTGTGTCCTCTTGTCCTACTTTCTCGGAATGTGAAGAGGCTGTCTTTGTTCACCTTGTCTAATTGTATCTAGTATCTCGTGATCATGTCCTCTCAGGTTTTTCTATACTCTAGGGTTGTGAGATTTAGTGTGTGCGTGTGCGTGCGTGGATGGTGTTAATATCTGCATACACAACTTATCATGTCATTTCGTAACACCAGCTACAAGTATAAGAATATAGGAGGGGGCCGGAAGGCCTATATTGGCCCGTGTGAGGCCGCTATAGCTCCTCCTTATGTCCCATCATCACTACTCTTCTGTCCCTCGACCTTCCTCCTCCTCCTCCACCTCTTCCTTTTTCTCTTCCTCCTCCTCCTCCTCCTCCTACTCTTTCGCCTCCTTCCTTCTCCTGGGCATTCTTTTCACTCTTTCTCTTCAATTACAACTTTTCCCTCTTTGCAACAACTCCAATTTGTGTTTCAATTAATTTACCGCCATCTTGTTTTCAATTTACCGCCATCTTGTTTTCATTTTCTTCTTCTACTTCTCTTTCTTCTTCTATTCTGTCTTTCTCTTTACATCTTATCGTCCATCCAGTCTCCTCCTTCCGTTGTCTACTTGTCTCTGGTTCTTATTATTAATGCTGTTAATATTATTATTATGACAGCCAATTGGAGCAATGCGAAGGATTCGAACCCTCGACCTGGGAACTCCCAAGCCGAGCACCTTATCCCCTGGAGCACGACATGGTATAAGTTATACAACCTGGGATTCCACTGAATCCTCAGAGCACATTCAGCACCGCTCTTGTGCCAGGTAAGTCCACTACGGGCTCACCATAGCCCGTGCTACTTAGAACTTGTTCCGAGTAGCTGAATCTATAACAACAACAACAACACTGAATCCTTTTGGGAGTCCTCAGGACCCATCACCACCCCCTCACTACCACTACCACCCCCAATACCACTACCACCACTACCACTACCCCCACTACCACTACCACCACCACCAACACCTCAGGAGATCCTATCATCAACTCCCAAGTTACCGCTGTATGACACGACACACACACTCAATCCCCCCCCCCTCCCTCCATCTTCTCTATCATCCAACCTCAATATAGATTTTCGAAAACGTCAAATTAGCCGCATTTTTCTTTTAAATTCATTCTCCCCATTCGCGCCCCTTCCCTACTCCCCCCCCCACCCCATTATCTCCCAGCTCCTCCCCACTCCCTGTCATCATAAGCGACAATGGCCTAAAAAGATGTATTAAATCGACTTCGAGTTATACAGAAATTGTCGACGCGAATGTTCAGGTATTGGGGAATGTCTGTGTGTGTGTGTGGCGTTTCCCTTCATTCCCTTCTTCTTATTCTTCTTCTTCCCCCTCCCTTCTTCCTCCTACTGTAAACCTTCCCTTACCTCTTCTCCTCTACCTCCTAGAATCTTCTAATTCGTATCTTCCACCTCTTGTTCACTTCCTAAGTCCCACCTGCCATTCCATAGGCTTCCCCTTCCATTCAATGCGGTTTGCTCTTCTAGGCTTCCCTACCCTTCCCTAGCCTTGTCTATCCTTCCCTTCCTTCCCCTAGCCTCCCCGAACCCTCCCTTCCTGGTACAGACTGACGTACACCAATGGATTACAGGCGTTTAAAAAATGCATCAGGCTATTACGACTGTCTGCTGTAGATGAAGCTATATAGAGAGCACAGTGGTGGTGGTGGTGATGGTGGTTGTGGTGGTGGTAGTAGAGGTCATGGTGGTGGTTGTGGTGATGGTGGTTGTGGTGATGGTGGTTGTGGTGATGGTGGTTGTGGTGGTGGTAACGGTGGTGTTGGATTTATATCCTCTCCCTAATCTTTTTCCTCCCTTTCCGAATTCTGTATAGTTACCTGTCCCTTATTATGATTTTTTTTCTAGTCTTCTATCTCCTTTTCCAATCTTGGCTACCTTGTGTATGCTGGGGTTGAACTCTAACAACCATCTATTAGCCCACACCTGGAGTTGGTCAAGGCGTTCCTGTAATTATCTGTTTACAGTCCTCATTAATTATGCCTCGTCTGCAAACACTGACACCCACCAGCTCATTCTCTCTAACGAGGTCATTCACGTAAATTACGAGAAATAGTGTTTCAAGGACAGAGCCTTAGACCCCTCGCCCTTGTCACATCTCTCACTGTGACCCTTTGTTTCCTGCCCGTCAGGTATTACCCATTTCAGTGTTTTTTATCAGTTGTCTGTACGTCCAATACTTTTTGATACTATGAAGATAAAGTTTATTATGTCATATTATTCCTGTCGAATTTTATTGACCTTGTCATGGAACTCAATAAAGTTTGTCAGGCATGACTTCCTCAAATCCAAGTTAAGCCTTTCTGTTACCAAGTTTATCTTCGCCAGGTGTGGCATTAGTGTCCTCCTGATTACCTTCTCTGGTACTTTGGCAGGAATGTGTGGTGGCGGCGGCGGGTGAGAGTACTGTTGCAGACGGGTGATAGAATATTACATTTTATGTCTTGCGTCTAAGATTGACGAGGCAGTGTGAGACTCCGGGTGGAGACGACGGCACGCACTGCCACACACACACACACACACACACACACACACACACACACACATACACACACACACACACACACGCACACACACACACACACACACACACACACACACACACACACACACACACACACACACACACGCACACCAGAAAGAACTTTTTTAGTGTCAAAGTGGTTGACAAATGGAATGCATTAGGAAGTGTTGTGGTGGAGGCTGACTCCATACACAGTTTCAAGTGTAGATATGATAGAGCCCAATAGGCTCAGGAACCTGTACACCTGTTGATTGACGGTTGAGAAGCGGGACCAAAGAGCCAGAGCTCAACTCCAGCAAACACAACTAGGTGAGTAACTAGGTGAGTACACACACACACACTCTTGGGATACTCCGCTAGTTCTTATTCTACACCAGTCTAATCACGTCCCCTCATCGTGATTTTCTGATTCCTTTCTGTTAGGTATTTCCTTAGTAAGTAAATACCCATATCAGTGCTCCTCCACTAACCTCTGCTTACCTCTCAAGTTTGTGACGTAATCTCTTGTGAGATACTGTATCAAAGACTTTTTGGCAGTCCAGAAAATCGCAATCTGCCCAACCTTCTCTGTCCTGCTTTATTTTCATGACATTATCGTAAAACTCCAATAGGTTTATAAGACATGATTTTCTTTCTCTAAAGCCTCATTGATGTTCGATACAATCCTAATGTTCTCTGTATGTAACTAATCATTATTATTACTCTTTCGAGCACTCTGCAGAAACGTTTGACAGTGATACTATTATGTAGAGCTATAATGGTACCACATTTGTTTTCTTCCATCAGATGGTTAATTCTCCGTTTGAAATTGAATCATAATAAAATCCATGTTAGTGATATGCTGAGGGTCTGTAGCCCTTCGGTGATACATTATCTGGTCTAGAAGTTTTTGGTTTCAACCATCACTGGAAGTTGTTCAGCCTCGGTCGTGAAAACTCCACTGACACTAGTATTAAATTCTTAATAGATTTCCTTGTCATTACCTTTGTATCTGCCTCGTCTTTTTCGTCATCTAGTCACTTGGTCATCTAGTTACTTGGTCATCTAGTCACTTGGTCATCTAGTTACTTGGTCATCTAGTTACTTGGTCATCTAGTTACTTGGTCATCTAGTCACTTGGTCATCTAGTTACTTGGTCATCTAGTTATTTGGTCATCTAGTTACTTGGTCATCTAGTTACTTGGTCATCTAGTTACTTGGTCATCTAGTTACTTGGTCATCTAGTTATTTGGTCATCTAGTTACTTGGTAATCTAGTTATTTGGTCATCTAGTTACTTGGTTATCTAGTCACTTGGTCATCTAGTTACTTGGTCATCTAGTTATTTGGTCATCTAGTTACTTGGTCATCTAGTTACTTGGTCATCTAGTTACTCGGTCATCTAGTTATTTGGTCATCTAGTTACTTGGTAATCTAATCTAGTCACTTGGTCATCTAGTTACTTGGTAATCTAGTCACTTGGTCATCTAGTTATTTGGTCATCTAGTTACTTGGTAATCTAATCTAGTCACTTGGTCATCTAGTTACTTGGTAATCTAGTCACTTGGTAATCTAGTCACTTGGTAATCTAGTCACTTGGTAATCAAGTCACTTGGTAATCTAGTCACTTGGTAATCTAGTCACTTGGTAATCTAGTCACTTGGTAATCTAGTTACTTGGTAATCTAGTCACTTGGTAATCTAGTCACTTGGTAATCTAGTCACTTGGTAATCTAGTCACTTGGTAATCTAGTCACTTGGTAATCTAGTCACTTGGTCATCTAGTCACTTGGTCATCTAGTTACTTGGTCATCTAGTCACTTGGTAATCTAGTTACTTGGTAATCTAGTCACTTAGTCATCTAGTTACTCGGTCATCTAGTCACTTGGTCATCTAGTCACTTGGTAATCTAGTTACTTGGTAATCTAGTCACTTAGTCATCTAGTTACTCGGTCATCTAGTCACTTGGTCATCTAGTCACTTAGTCATCTAGTCACTTGGTCATCTAATCACTGCCTAATTTCCTTATATATCTAGTAGTTTTGTCTCTTTGCTCTGGAATCAATATCATTTTCATAGTTTCTTTCTGATACTTATATATTTATTTATTAATTCCGAGTCTGTTGCAGCTATTCTGATTTTCGTCTGTCCTTTGGCTTTTGCACTTCGTCTACTCCCTCCTGCTTTTCGCTAAAGCTTATTAGCATTATCTATTGACTCACGGGTTATTATATTCTCTTTTCTGCCTTGTTCTTGACATGTCTCTCTCTCTTTATCCTCTTTACGTCTCTTTTTGACTTGATCCATCACGTCCTGTACTGTCTTCCCTCCAAGATAGACTGGGTGGGGGAGGTAGATAATTAGACAAAGGAAATAATATAGGTGACGTGACCTTTACGTTACGTGACCTTGGCGTCACGTGACACGTGACCTCGCCCCCAAAACTGACCACAATAATACGCGCGTGTTCAGAAAGCATTGAAAAGTAGAATATAAAATATATCGCCCACACACCTGCCTACACACCCGCCCACACACCTGCCCACATACCTGCCTACACACCCGCCTACAATTATAAACACCATCAGGTGATTTTTATGGAGTCATGTGTGAAATACACACCATCACACCACACAACCATACCACACACCACCACACCACCACACACAACCATCACACCACCACACAACTCCACACCACACCACACTACACACTACCACACCACACACCACAACACACAACACCAAACCACACCACACCACACCACCACACCATACACCACCACACACCACACCACCACACACTACACAACACCACCACACCATACACCACCACACACCACACCACCACACACTACACAACACCACCACACACCACACCACACCACCACACCACACTACACACCACCACACACCACACCACACCACACCACCACTCAGTAATATACCGGAGCCACGTGGACCAGAGCCTCCCATAATTACACAGTTACGCTACAGTAACTATGTGTAATTTCCTGACCGTGTGTGTGACTCCTTCTCCCACCTAACTGTTGGTGGTAGCATTATGTTGGCTGTTAATGAACAACATTCAGATGTTTTACTTTGTTAGTTTCATATAGATATGTTTTCTTGAGTTAAGCTCAAGAAAGCTAAACTGTTTTCTTGAGCTACTTAACTAATGAGTTAATCTTGATGCTTTTCTTAATTAATAATATGTTAATTGATAACGCAGTTAATATATTGAAGCGTTGTGGTCTTCCGTTAGCGAGCTGAGAGCTTTCTCTTTATAAAGCTCTTTCTAAAGCCTTACCTTACTAGTTTACTCCCTGGAACACGTCCCGCCAGTCGGTTAACAACCAGGTCCACAATTACTGCTGGGAGAACAGGGGCGAACGGATAAGGATGGGTCCCCAATCAATGCTGGTTAGCATTGTAAATGTGTGGCCACGTCTGTGGTAGAAAATAATAATAAAAAAATCCTCCACGGCTTGAACCCCAGACGAGTTTCGACAAGTAGTGTTTGGTTGTACGTGTCAGGCAGAGCTATGCTGAGGCTGCTCTTGGAGTACTCTAATGGCGCTCTAAGATGCTCTAAAGTTGCTCAAAGTTAATTTGAGGGATGCTAAACCCCTGCTCTAATTTAACCCCTGATAAACCTTCCTGGGGGGCTGTTATCTTAGGTTATCTAACCTAAGCTCTGCATCAACCCCCGTGCCTCTCATCCCTACCCCCAACACGACATTTCCTGGAAACCCTGTCTGCAGTCCTTGGCAATAATGTGATATTAGTCTCCAACACAGGAGAAGAATTGTGATCAGCCGGCCGAGCGATGGGTCCGGATTCTCTCTCGCGTGAAAATCCGTAGTTTATGTGTTCTTCGGGAGCGTCCGCTCCTCCTGGGTGTCTGCGGCTCCAGCGTGTTTACACCTCGTTCGCAGAGGACGCGCCGATAAACAAGCGGATTACGAGGGATTTGGCGCATCACCGGAAGATGGGAGTTGACGGTGTCCGCCGTGTCAGTGTCCGTGGCGGTGTCAAAGGTCCGTGGCGGTGTCAAAGGTCCGTGGCGGTGTCAGAGGTCCACACGACCCCACGCAATGTCATGCGACACGGATTTGGTACACCGTTGGAAAGAGGGAAAATTATCAAACACCGGAGATAAGCAGAAGGAACCCGACGACCTGATGAGTGCATCATAGAGTGACGCAACTCTCAAGTCTACACGACACGAACCAATACGAGTGAAGGAAGAGGTGTCGAGAAGGCACGGAAAGCGACTCGTCGTCCGTGTCTGCGGGGAACAATACGACGATGCACCTCAAACACGACTGCGCGTTCTTGTGTGTGGGCGGAGGAGAGACGCCGACGCTGACAACGAGGGCGCGCTCAGTGGCCCCTGATCGCGCTGTCAGCATGAAAACATGTCATTTGATCTCCGGGAAATAATGTGCACCGGGGATATGTATGTCGGTGATTCAGATACTAACCTGCGTGGGGCTATTCATTCCTGGAGGGGGGGGGGGGTGAGAATGGGGTGGGGAGGGGGGGGGGTGAGTAGTGGGTGGAGGGGGATGGGGGGTGGGGGGGTGACGCAGGTGTGAGAGGGCGTCAGTGCCACCTGCTGTCTGTCTGTCTGGGAAAGAAAGGGATACACGCGAGCAGAGGACAGTGCCGTCTGTTTGAGGGGGGGGGGGAGGTAGCAGAGGACACTGTCATGCCCTGTTATCCTGTCTGTCATCCTGTGTGTTATCCTGTCGCTCCCATTGATCACGCATGCGCTCGGCACGCCTGCTGGACCGTCTATATGTATGTGGCTCTATGTCCGTCCTTATTAATCTTCTCTCTCCCTCTCTCTCTCTCTCTCTCTCTCTCGCTCTCTCTCTCTCTCTCTCTCTCTCTCTCTCTCTCTCTCTCTCTCTCTCTCTCTCTCTCTCTCTCTCGTTGGCCTGTCATCTTGACAACAATATTCAAGTTCCGAGTTACTATAGTTTTGTTAAATAAAATGTCCTCATAACCGAGAGATAAACCACCAACTATAAAGACTGGTAAATGCTTTATTTAAGACCGCTAATTTCCGCGTCACGGTCAACAGTTTAAGTGGAGAACAATTATCTGTGGTAGAAGCGCTCATTTGACTGTAGAGTTACTGGCGCACCAGTAATTACCCAACCACCTAATTGGTTTTCCTTGATTATCAAGGATATGTGGCAACAATGATCTCGGTTACTATAGGGACCAGTCGTAATTATTATTATTGAGAAAATCTGTTGGGGCCGTGATGTGGATTCGAACCTACGTACTGGGGTATTCCCAGGCACACGCCCCAGAGAACCTAGAGTATACTTCAACGCTCCATTGAGCGTGATTACTCTCTGTATTATTATTATTATTTTAATTATTATACTGAGCCAGATAACCGAGTTCTATCATAATAATTAATATGATAATATTGCCAGTCTTAAATTATTGTCATATTACGAGAAGATGATTTCAGATATATTCAGTCTCTGCAAGAAAAGTACCAGAGAAGTAGATTATCTCCCTAGAAAGTACCGAGGTATTAGACCCTCCACTTTAAAAGTAGCAGGGAAGTACGCTACAATTCCAGAAATTCCTTAAAATTATTTTGTAAGTGGCAGGCCATTGAAATATTTAAGTATCAGTCTTTATAAGTAGCAAGACCTTTAAGATCTAGACTATCCATCAAGAATAGTCTTGCAAGATCCTAAAGATCCAGACTATCCCTCAAGGAATAACAAAACCCTAGTGTCCGAGATGTTCCTTCTGTAAGTAGCAAGACACTAAGATTCTTAGACTATTCCTTGAGGATTAGAAAGATCGCAGAGTCATAGACTATCCCTCGAATAGCAGAAAGATCCTAGAGTCATAGACTATCACTCAAGGGGTAACAAGATCCTAGAGTTCAAGACTATCCCTCAAGGAGTAGCCGGACCTCTAGTTCTATGTCACAGCCTGTGCCACTATTATTGACAAGAACCACTCAGTCAGGAATGAATGAGGTAGAGAGAGTATAGTTATGGGGGGTAGAAGGGACGGGTGGAATGGGTATACTGGGAGGTTAGGTTAGGTTCTGGCTAGGGGAAGGGTATAGGTGTAGAACCTGGGTTACTTACTCGTTGTTAGTACTTGTTACTGGCTGTAACTGTATGCCTCCCTGGCATACAGTTACAGCCTTGCTGTAATATATCAAATGCCAGCCTCCTCTTCATGGCATGTCATGGGGACTAGTTGCTCCTTTGGCTCCTGGGGAGTGGTGTGGGTTCCTTACCCACTTGTTCCCCTCTTTTCTTTCTTCCTCCACACCTCCAACTTCTTCCTCTTCCTCCCTCTTCCTCCCTACTTCTTGCTCTTTCCCTGCACTGTTCTGTCTTTATATCATCTTTACTCATATCATATTCAAGGTATAGCTTGCTGTAGTCTTCTGAATGTCTCAAGTTTGTCTTCCCCTTCTCACCAGGATTGTTTGTACCGTCTCGAATCGAATGTCGAATCGGCTCTGATACCCAACAAGAACCTTAGTTCTGGCTTTGTTGCTTTTGACTCTTCCCTTTCACAGGACATACTCAAATGCTCTAACTTTTCTAACAAACGTGACCTGAGCCTACCCCCATTTTTTCATTGTCTTTTTTCTTTCTCCTCATATTCTTACATTCCCATTCTTTCACCCATTATTACACCCATCCCATCCGTACCTTTCTTCTTATTCTTACCTTTCGCCTTGCTCTTACCTTCTTGTAGGAATTACCTCCTCTTACCTGCTCCTCATCTCTCTCTCTCTCTCTCTCTCTTGCCTCACTCCCACTTACGGGTTATTCATGCCCGTGCCACCTCTTGGGTGGCTTAATTTTTCATCAATCAATCAACTTCGCTCTCACCACAATCGTCTTGATAATGGTCCGGAACGGACCGAAACGTCGTCGTCTCCTCCCCTTCTGGTGTGTGTTGTGGTCATCATAGCCGTATTGGTCAACAATCCCCTGTACTAAGTAACAATCCCTTAGCTCCGCTCCTTATCTCTCCCCTCCCCCCCTATGCTCCATGAACACCCATTCAATCGTTACGTATCAAGCATCCGTAGTTCCGCTCCTTATCACCTCCCCCCCCCTCACCCCTCTGCTCCGTAAATACCCCCCCACTCTCCCCCCCTCTCCCTCACACATACACAGGCACCAAGAAGCCATCGCAAGCCACGTTCCATTACCCAATAATTCTGACGCAGGAAGGCGAAACTCTGAATATTTGATGCCAGCCGCAACCTGATTGGCCGAGAGGGAAGGACGCGTTCACAAACTCGTCTCTGATTTACACCTATTGGCTGTGGAGCGCTGCCCCCTCCCCCTCCCATGCCACCTCTCCTCTCCCCCACCCCTCCTCTCCCCCACCATCAAATACACTTACATTCTGCCTTTGTTGCTGTTTTTGCTGTGATTCCCCCCTTTCTCTCCGCCCTCTCTCCTCTTTCTCTTCTCTCCCCACTCCCCCCTTTCCCCTTCTGCTCCCAAGTGGGCTCTTACCTATTTGGGTTAGAGGGAAATAGGTTCTAACTTTTGTGCTCTGCCTTTTGGCTAAAGTGTGAGTTGTTCTGTCCTTGTGATTGTTCCTACGAGCTCACTTACGAGCTCTCGTACGAGCTCACGTACGAGCTCTCGGGAAAGGCTTCCTTTCGGCCTTATTGGCTGATCTCTGTTTTCTAATTTGCTCCTGTATCCTCTGTTACGTCACGTGTCCTCTTGTTTTTACACCATGTGTCGTCTTTTTCTGTTAAGTCATGTGTCCTCTTGTTCTGTTACATCATGTGTCTTGTTGTTGTTACACATGTGTCTTCTTTCTTCTTCATCATGTGTCCTCTCGTTGTATTCCCTATTTTGCTAAACAATCTGCTCTCGTCCACTTTGTCTCTGATAGACCTTAGTCTCAGTTTTGGGAGCGAGAGAGAGAGAGAGAGAGAGAGAGAGAGAGAGAGGGAGAGGGAGAGAGAGAGAGAGAGAGAGAGAGAGAGAGAGAGAGAGAGAGAGAGAGAGAGAGAGAGAGGGAGAGAGAGAGAGAGAGAGAGAGAGAGAGAGAGAGAGAGAGAGAGAGAGAGAGAGAGAGAGAGAGAGAGAGAGGGAGAGGGAGAGGGAGAGAGAGAGGGAGAGAGAGAGAGAGAGAGAGAGAGAGAGAGAGAGAGAGAGAGAGAGAGAGAGAGAGAGAGAGAGAGAGAGAGAGAGAGAGAGCTACGGGGGGAGAGGGAGGATTCTCCGCCAACAGGAGTCAGAAATCAACCAATCCCATCAGTCAATAACACTATACACAAAATAGATAAAGGGAAGCTGTATAAATAAAAGAAGGGGGGGGGGGGGGTATCAAGAACAGGGAAGGGGGAAGGGAGGGGGGGTGTGGTGTGCCAGAGTGACACACCTGGCACTAATCCTTCCCCAATCACCTCCACCCCCTCAACCCGAGCCATACCCATCCATCTTTCTCCTCCACCTCATTATCGCAAGCACCAGCCTGTTTATGCATAATATCTCTCTCTCTTGCTCTTTAATTGTGGCTTACCTGTCCCTCGGTGGATTATATGCTGGTCTACGACCCCTGATTTAGTGAGCCCGGGGGTGGATGTTTAACATATGGCCTCTGGATTGCGTTCTGGTGTTCCGTAATTTGGCATCTGTGTTGCCCTGGCAGACCATTAGACGCGGGGAAAGCGGAAACACTGGTGTGTGTGTGTGTGTGTGTGTGTGTGTGTGTGTGTGTGTGTGTGTGTGTGTGTGTGTGTGTGTGTGTGTGTGTACTCACCTAGTTGTGCTTGCGGGGGGTTGAGCTCTGGCTCTTTGGTCCCGCCTCTCAACTGTCAATCAACAGGTGTACAGGTTCCTGAGCCTATTGGGCTCTATCATATCTACACTTGAAACTGTAGTGTGTGTGTGTGTGTGTGTGTGTGTGTGTGTGTGTGTGTGTCCTTGCCTAACTGTGATTGCAGGGGTTGAGTCTTGGTTCTTTGATCCCACCTCAAAACTTTTTATTCAGTTGATGTAGTTTTTGAGCCTATTGGGCTTTATCCATATTTGAAACTGTGTATGGAGTCAGCCTCCAGCACATATGGTGCAGGCTTCAGGAGGGAGGTTCGGTGTGATATCAACCAGCAGGTTTGTTTACCCGATTACTGTAGTTCTTGCTATCTTCCTTCGACTTAATTATACTCAGATTTTTTGCGACATCAACACAGAGACGAATGAGTCTATTCCCTATGGAAAATCTTTTCCAAAATAACAGCAACAGGAAAGGTTCTTGTAATGTTTCGCTGGTGGCATCTGAAATCTCACCCTCTCACAATGACTTGCTGTCTTCTGTTGCTTAGGTAGTCCCTTATCCACTGGAGCACCTGACCTGTTACCATCACATAAATCCTCAATGACACAATCACATAAATCCTCATTGACACAATCACATAAATCCTCAATGACACAATCACATAAATCCTCATTGACACAATCACATAAATCCTCAATGACACAATCACATAAATCCTCATTGACACAATCACATAAATCCTCAATGACACAATCACATAAATCCTCATTGACACAATCACATAAATCCTCAATGACACAATCACATAAATCCTCAATGACACAATCACATAAATCCTCAATGACACAATCACATAAATCCTCATTGACACAATCACATAAATCCTCAATGACACAATCACATAAATCCTCATTGACACAATCACATAAATCCTCATTGACACAATCACATAAATCCTCAATGTCACAATCACATAAATCCTCAATGTTACAATCACATAAATCCTCAATGTTACAATCACATAAATCCTCAATGTCACAGTCACATAAATCCTCAATGTCACAATCACATAAATCCTCATTGACACAATCACATAAATCCTCAATGTCGCAATCACATAAATCCTCATTGACACAATCACATAAATCCTCAATGACACAATCATTGTAAGCTCGGGTTGGACATGTATATGAGTGGGATTGGGTGGTTATAGATAGGAGCTGCCTCGCATGGGCCAATAGGCCTTCTGCGGTTACCTTTGTTCTTATGTTCTTATGTTCAATCACATAAATCCTCAATGTCACAATCACATAAATCCTCATTGACACAATCACATAAATCCTCAATGTCACAATCACATAAATCCTCAATGACCTAATCACATAAATCCTCATTGACACAATCACATAAATCCTCAATGTCACAATCACATAAATCCTCAATGACCTAATCACATAAATCCTCATTGACACAATCACATAAATCCTCAATGTCACAATCACATAAATCCTCAATGACACAATCACATAAATCGGATCATAACGTCAATGACAAAGTTATCACGTTGGGAGTTGAAAGAGACTTGCAGAGTCACGTAGGGAGAGTGAGGGGAAGAGGGAGAGTTAATGGTGAGGGAACGAGCAATGAGGGAGGGGAGGGGAGAGGAGAAAGAGGAAGAGAGACGATACTGGTAAAAAGGAATGGAGAGAAAAGGAAAGAGAGTGTAAGGGACAGAAGAGAAGAAGGGAGGGAGGGTTATGGAATATAAGAAGGTACAATAGAGGATACAGTTGAAATGAGAGAAAATAAAGGAATGTTTCGATGGAGAGAGAGAATGTTTCGATGGAGAGAGAGAGAGAGAGAGAGAGAGAGAGAGAGAGAGAGAGAGAGAGAGAGAGAGAGAGAGAGAGAGAGAGAGAGAGAGAGAGAGTCTGTCAGACAGACAGATATTAGAGACAGATAAGATAATTAGAAGAAATTGCAAGATAAAAAATAGGGGGAAAATATATATAATGAGTAATCACAGAATGAAGAGAAATAGATGAAATGAAGAGAAATAGATGGAAGGAAGAGACACAGATAACCATAACACCACATTAACATAAGAGAAACACTCACACTGAATGAGAAAGACTATGGGGGCAGCAGTAGCCAATTCCATCCACACTTTCATCTTTCGAAAGGACTCAAGACTTGCAAATTGGGAGTCAATGTATAAGAGAGAAAGCTGGAGTTATAGAGGGACTAAGAACTGGAACTCGACTCTTCTGGCACGACTATGTAAGTAACAGGCAAGGAATTCAACAATTAAATAAATATGAACACAAATTATTAGACCATCCTTCTCAACCCCATCAATCCTTCCCCCCCCCATCTCCCATTCACCCCACAAACCTCCCACAGTAACCCCCCACAAACCTCCCACAGTGCCCCCCCACTCCCAGTCACCCCCACAAACCTCCCACAATGACCCCCACCAACATCCACAAGTCTTCCTCCCTCCCCCCCCCCCCCCACGTCAACCAGTATTGACCCAATTTTTCGCGATTGTAACTCCGAAATAGGAATCAATTGGCGGTCATCTTGTTTCCCGCCATTTGCCACCGTTTCCTACCGCATTTGGCGGGTAATTGGCTTCGTTTTGAGCTGTGACGCGCGGGGGAGGGGGAAGGGGGGGGAGGGGATCAGGGGGCGGGTGGGGGGGCGGAGGGGGGTAGGGGCGGAGGGGGCGAATGAGGGGGGGAGGGAGGGTGACAGTGGTGCCACGTGCGGTCACCACCTCTTACTTCCGCTATGTTTTGTTGGAGAAATGGGATGGTGGGGGGAGGGGGGTGGTTGTGGGGGGAAGGGGGGGTGATGGGGGTTTTGGGGGAGGTAGTGGGTAAGAGGGTGTAGGAAGAGAAAGACATTAGAAGAGAGAAGAGAGGTTTTGGAAAGGCACAGAAGGTACTATAAGAGAGCAAAATGATATAATGATGAGAGAAAACGGAGTAAGGAAGGTATGAAGAGGGAAGAAAACGGAGTAAGGGAGGTATGAAGAGGGAAGAAAACGGAGTGAGGGAGGTATGAAGAGAGAAGAAAACGGAGTGAGGGAGGTATGAACAGGGAAGAAAACGAGTGAAGGAGGTATGAACAGGAAAGAAAACGAGTGAGGGAGGTATGAAGAGGAAAGAAAACGAGTGAGAGGAGATAATGAGAGGAGAAAATGAATAGAAGAGATAAGGAGGAAAAGTTTGCATTAATTCCAATGTTGTCCAGATATTTATAAGTATTTGTGCCATGTTTTGAAATGTCTCCAAACTTGATAGGCCTACATATGTATAGGCCTACTGCTTGATAGGCCTTCAACTTTATAGGCATACGATATGCTTATAAAGTTGACAGTCTTTCAAAATTATAGGTTTACTACCTGATAGGACAAGAAATTCATGCGTCTACGACATGATAGGCCTACAACTTCATAGGTCTATAATACAATAGGCCTACAATTTCATAGGTCTATAATACTATAGGAACACTCACCTATATGGTGCATTCCAATAATAAATATACAATAGTTAACAATTCAACAATTACTGAAATTCATGCACGATTTATATACATGTATTGTGTATATATAAAGTTTTCTTGTTGCATTCAAAAATATATATTGTCTGATTATAAGCAAGGAACACTTTGGTCTGTGGCCTGGTCAGTCTGGAGGGCAGCTGTGCTCTGTGGCCTCGTCAATTAGTCCCAAAATGGCACAATTAAGATTCTCGACTTGGAAGAGAGGTAGCTTTCGCTGGAGAACATGATACGGTCTGGCTCCAAGGTCTGGAGAATATGACATTAAGGTCTGGCACGAAAGTCTGGCGTATATGACAGAAAGAAAGTGAGCAAAAACAAAGCAAAGCCAGAGAAAGTAAGGAAAGGAAAGCAAGGTGAGATAGAGAAAAAGTGAGTGAGAGAGAAAGCGAGAGAGAAAACTAGACGATAGAGAAAGTGATAGAGAATGATAAAGCTCACAAGAGAGATAGAGAGATAAGGTTAACAAGAGAGAAAGTGATATAAAGAGAAAGCTAACAAGAGAGAGAAAAATAAAGAAAGCTAACGAAAAAAAAACCGTGATAAAGAAAACTAGCAAGAGGCGCCCCATGTTTAGTCCCGACCGGATATATATACGTGTCAGCGAGTGATAGAGTTGATGAAACAGGTAAAATATTCTCCGTAGAGTGGAGGTTCATCTTTCAGCGACGCACCGTGTACCATGTTGCTTGTTTAGTAACTTGAAAGTCAAAAAATGAACACTATAGACACTATAACGGAGGCAGCCGTATAGTGATGGCGGGGGAGACATCGCGGGAGATAAGGAAGGAAGAGACTTCAAGATATATATATATATATATATATATATATATATATATATATATATATATATATATATATATATATATATATATATATATATATATATCGTCAAACTGGCCGCGACGTCACCGCCAATTCCGGGCTGTTGTTAACGACCAAAACTATAATTTTTTTTTTAGGGAAGGGGGGAGAGGGGTGGAGAGGGGATTAAGTACTGAATATCGCGACCATACACGATCCACAGAAACAATCGGGGGTTTGAAAATGCCGGTAAAAATGCAGTAGCGTTAATAATTAACCCCCCCCCCCCTTTTGACGGACGGCCCACTCACTGCAACGGAACACTCCGGCCACCATGTCAGCCAACCGGCCACCCTGTCAACCAACCGGCCACCCTGTCAGCCAACCGGCCTCCGGGGTCTTCCCGCTGGACCTCCACCTGCATTGTGGCGCTCCGACTCATTCATCTCTCGTGTGTTAATTAAACGATCGCCTGAAAACTGATCCAACAGCCGCAACAAAAGCCTCCGTGTCAAAGACAGAGAGAGAGAGAGAGAGAGAGAGAGAGAGAGAGAGAGAGAGAGAGAGAGAGAGAGAGAGAGAGAGAGAGAGAGAGAGAGAGAGAGAGAGAGAGAGAGAGAGAAAAGCAACCGGGGTCTACGCCTGCATAAATTGCTGGGCTGTAAGAAGATCCAATCATTCACTTCTCTGAGGCGAAGGGACATGTTTCGTCCCCCTGGAGGTGCATGTGTGACGTGGTGAGTGCAGGTCAGGGCTCCGGAGTCACCTTTGTCGCTGGCCATTGTCCTAAGGCACATGTTAAACACAGGCCTTTTGTAAGGGCAAAACTGCGTGGAACCCTTGCCCATTACGGCTCTCCTGACGGGAGAAGGACCGACCAGCCACCTGCATTGTTGCGTCCGAGGGATGACCTGCCTAGCCGCAACCCAGAGGCGGGTAGAGGCGTAGGGGGGAAATGGAAAGAGAGAAAGAGGGAGTGAGAGAGAAGATAATAGAAGATCGGAAGGAGAGAAAGAGAGGGTGAAAGAATGAGAAACCAATAATGAATAATGTTGAAGGCAGAGTAATAATAGTCACAGAACGTGAAAACGAATGTTATTGAGACAGAATCAAAGGAACAGTGTGAGAGAGAGAGAGAGAGAGAGAGAGAGAGAGAGAGAGAGAGAGAGAGAGAGAGAGAGAGAGAGAGAGAGAGAGAGAGAGAGAGAGAGAGAGAGAGAGAGAGAGAAACAAGAGGCACCGGAAAACTCCTCCCTCCCTCTTCCCCTGCAGTTTTAACCCATTGGAAAACAATAGTGACAAGGCCACAGGTGAGTCCCGACCCAGCCAAGGTAGGCAGGCAGGTAGGCTGGAGGTGTCACTCGCGGGTAACCCGACCCGGAGGACTCGCTGGACGCATAACCTGCATGTATCGGTCATTGTGCACTGCAGCTGGTTTGGGAAGAAGGCCAGGAGAGGTATGCGACCCACCAACGATGTCAGCCTGCATCTATCACCCTGACAGGACTACGTCCTATACACCAACCACGACCCTTAGACTAACCAATATCTGAAAGCTTCCACTAATCAGTGACCCACAATCTTCATAGGAACTACTAAATAGACAGGATTCCCAATCTAAAGAACATAAGAACATAAGAACAAAGGTAACTGCAGAAGGCCTATTGGCCCATACGAGGCAGCTCCTATATTGGCCTATACGAGGCGGCTCCTAGAGAACCCACTAGCTAGACAGCTACCCCGCAAGCTGATCAAATTCACTAGACAATGGGACTACTACTAGACGTGATCCCTTCCTTGGCCAGGGCAGGCCCCAGTAACGACACTTACCGGACACCAGAGCCAGGCAGGCAAGACCCGGGAGGTAAACTGAGAACCCGGCACCAGAAAGAGAAGTGACTGGGATCAGCAGGACGAAGACGTCTCTCGATTATATTCCCAATTAACTCTACTGTCTTCCTGCCGCTGCCAACCTCCGGCCGCGGTCAGTTCCGGATGGTAATTCCTGGCAATGGCCCCCGGGGCGCTGGCGCCTACTACGTCAGGGACACGTCGACGGCCGGTAAATAGGGAAAAATGGGAGGTGGTGGGGAAGGGGCTGGGGATGGGTAGTTGGATTTTATGGATTATGAGAAACCGATGGATGATTGATGCCTTTACGGCGACGAATGCTTTTGGTGGATGAAGTGTATGCAGAATGTGTATATTTTACCTACTCATGCATTCATACATGTGTTGCTTCCAAAGTATTCACAAATATGCTCCCACATACACGTGTGAGCTCTCAAGCACAATCATGTACTCAAGTACTTCAGGGGTCTGGTAGCTGAGTGGACAGCGCGTAGGTCTCGTAATTCTGTGGCCTGGGTTCGATTCCCGGACCCCGGGCCACAGAGCTACCATACCCCGTGCTACGTGGAAATTTTGTTCCAGCAGCTGAATCTGAAGCAACAACAACGGAAAACTAATCACCATCAGAGTAGCATTCAGGAGCCTTGATTAGGAGACTCCTGAAAGCCTTCTTATCACATTTCCTTATTATAATAACAGGATCATTAATAATAATACATATTACTTTAAATCCAATAAAGGCAGAGACCTTTAACAAGCCATTGGCTTCCTGTTCCCGTCGAGGGGGGGGGGGGCCTGGAGATGAGGGCCCTCCGGTAAATTCTGTTATTTGTGTAAACCACATGAAGGACTCCGTAAGGAAGTTATTATTAGTACTCTTTGTGGTTATTGCTGAAGGAAGAAGGGAACCCCTCCGTCCCACAAGCCATTCCCCACCCTACCCTACACCGACCCTTAAGGCAGGAGGGCCTCCCCAGTCCCCATCAGCCCCCTGAAGGAAGAAAGAGACCCCCCTCCCCCAACAGTGAGGCCGTGAGAAGTCAGGTCTTTGTGTGCTAGTCTCCAACGGGAACATCTCTTAATCTCTTTCATTCTGAGTCGCTTTATTCTCTGCATCTCCGCTCTTCAAAACATTTATCTGCCCGGTGTTAGCGAGCTCGTTCGCTCTTCTCTTTGTTAAGTCCATAAGAGGAGGATTGGCCGAGGGGCTTCCCGTAGACCCCCGCCAAACTGCACGTGTGTGTGCGGGGCTAGAGAGTGTTCAAGGCATTTTCTGTGGTGAGGCAAATCCAGATTGTGGTAGGTTCTTGGGGTGGGAGTAACTGCGGATTCTCGTGGATTTTTCTTCTGGGATACTGCGAGGGAGGGTTCCTCACTAGGGTGAGTGACAGCTGCTTGTCAGTATCTGTATTAGCCAGCCTGTCTGTCTGTCTGCCTCCCCCCCAACACCCCCCCCCTCTCTCTCTCTCCCTTCCACTCCTTAAACAAACACGAAAATTTATTATGAGTGAAACTCCAAGAAAACAATTTTTCTCCGACATCAGGTAAACTGAAGCTTAGAGCTTAGAAGTTGATATATATTTGTGAATTTCTTATTAGTTTGTATTAGGAATAACCTTTATATAGTTCTAATTTATAACAAAGTTGGTAAAAGGATGAGCCAGTAGCCAACTGTATGCCAGGGAATTCATATGGTTGGATTACTTGATTCCACGTGTACGTGTTGAGCATATATGCGTACTGAGCGTATATACGTGTTGAGCGTATATGCGTATTGAGCGTATATACGTGTTGAGCGTATATGCGTATTGAGCGTATATACGTGTTGAGCATATATGCATATTGAGCGTATATGCGTATTGAGCGTATATACGAGTCATACTAATAATGATCGCCAATGGACTGCTATTCTTGAGATTCGCAAAGCTAGCATGAAGCTGTTGATGACTGAGCGCCTTGTGTCGTTGTTGCCAACTTTTGGTTGTCCACGAGGTTGGGCCAGGAGCGATCATTTAAAAAAATAAATTAGCCTTATGCTTATGAGTAAAGTTGTTGTCACATCCAGTCAAACGCACTTACAATACACATTGCAACAACACAGCTGACCAGGATCAACAAGGGAACACACACACACACACACACACACACACACACACACACACACACACACACACACACACACACACACACACACACACACACACACACATACACACACACACAAAAAAGTGTGTGTAAGACTAAACTGGAAAAGGTTCAAAGGTTTGCCACCAGACTAGTACCCGAGCTGAGAGGTATGAGCTACGAGGAGAGACTACGGGAATTAAACCTCACTTCGCTGGAAGACAGAAGAGTTAGGGGGGACATGATCACCACATTCAAGATTCTGAAGGGGATTGATAGGGTAGATAAAGACAGTCTATTTAACACAAGGGGAACACGCACAAGGGGACACAGGTGGAAACTGAGTGCCCAAATGAGCCACATAGATATTAGAAAGAACTTTTTTAGTGTCAGAGTGGTTGACAAATGGAATGCATTAGGGGGTGATGTGGTGGAGGCTGACTCCATACACAGTTTCAAGTGTAGATATGACAGCCCGATAGGCTCAGGAATCTGTACACCTGTTGATTGACGGTTGAGAGGCGGGACCAAAGAGCCAGAGCTCAACCCCCGCAAACACAACTAGGTGAGTACAACTAGGTGAGTACACACACACACACACACACACACACACACACACACACACACACACACAAACACACACACTCGCTGCCCAGTTAACATAGCCGTTACTGACTAAACATTTCAATTAGTCGTGACATATTCGGTCTAGCCTCCGCCCCTCCAGAGAACTATTTAATTCAAATTTCTACTCGCTATAAAAACATGTGTTTTTGTGCAACATTTGAATAAGTACGGAGGAGCAGGGGCCCAGCCACATCAGCAGGGGGCCCTCTCACAAATATGGGCCCAGCCACATCAGCAGAGGGCCCCTCAAAAACATGGGCCCAGCCACACCAGCAGAGGGCCCCTCACAAACACGGGCCCAGCCACACCAACAGAGGCCCCTCACAAACATGGGCCCAGCCACGTCAGCAGAGGGCCCCTCAAAAACATGGGCCCAGCCACACCTGCAGGGGGCCCTCACAAACATGGGCCCAGCCACATCAGCAGAGGGCCCTCTCACAAACACGGGCCCAGCCACAACAGCAGGGGGCCCGCGCCAATTAGTGAAGACAGTTTTGCCTCCATTCATTCTCTGGTATACAAAGGTCTGAGACTCATCCCCATGAACGAGAAAGAGAGAGAGAGAGAGAGAGAGAGAGAGAGAGAGAGAGAGAGAGAGAGAGAGAGAGAGAGAGAGAGAGAGAGAGAGAGTTATATTCAGGTATTATTAGGTATTATATCTATTCAGGTATTATAGGTATTATATCTTATCAGGTATTATAGCTATTCAGGTACAAAAGCGTAAATGTATATGAGACGAAAAGAATATGCAGTGACATTGATATTTGTAGTAAAATCAATCCCACGATGTTTGATACTGTAAGATGTTCCTCCATTTTACACCCGCAAGATAACGTAAGCTTGTAAGACTTGTTAATTCCTTACTTGACAGTCTTGAGGCAGTTAAGCAAGTCCCAACTGCGTCTCGGTACAAGTTCTGTTACCACATAATGATGTAACACACACACATGCGAGCAACATAACGATGTTGTATAATAAGCTACAACATAATGCGATATAAGGATGTACTGAGCTCATTTGATTGTATGTATCTATTGGCTTCAGAACGCAAGGGTTCGAAACCCTCCAGTGCTTCAAAATGAGTTTCATTGTATGTATTGTTGGTAATGTATTTAAATAAAAATGACTGTGAGAGTAACAGGTCGACGTGTCGAGTGAGTACGGTTGATCTCTCAGTGGGTTGATCTCTTAGTGGGTCGATCTCTTAGTGGGTCGATCTCTTAGTGGGTCGATTTCTAAGTGGGTTGATCTTTTAGTGGGTCGATCTGTCAATTGGTCGATCTCTTAGTGGGTCGATCTCTCAGTGGGTCGATCTCTTAGTGGGTCGATCTCTTAATTGGTCGATCTGTCAGTGGGTCGATCTCTAACATCAAGCAACTAAGTTATCACTCTGATAATCGCTATCGCATTTCACTTTTGTCTTCCATTATTCAGTGAACTTTAAAGCTGATCCAGCAGACTGTGGTGGTGGGTGGATGGCATTCAGGTAAATGTCTGAATGATCGGATTATTAGTTTCGGAGGTAGTTTGGTTATGTTGGTGGATAACCTGATTGGGTAACTACGTTGGATGACGGCCGGTAACTACATGAGGATAGTTTTGGACGAGTAGGTAGTCCCGTGCTACTAGTTGGATGGGCCACCCCCCATATACCTATCCATTAAGCCCCGTCCCCTTCCTCTAAATCCCTCCCACTCCACCGTTCCGTTACAATTGAGCAAGGAGAACAGCTTCTTCTACAGAAATCCAATTTACCCCAAAGCACCAACTTCACCTCTTATGGTCTCGAGTCACTGGGAGCTCTCTCGCTCTCTCTCTGTCTCTCTCTCTCTCTCTCTCTCTCTCTCTCTCTCTCTCTCTCTCTCTCTCTCTCTCTCTCTCTCTCTCTCTCTCTCTCTCTCTCTCTCTCTCAACGAAGAAGAGGAGGACTAAGGCAAGTGTGATGAAAGAGGATGATGGGCGGGAGAGGTAAAAATGGTTGACTCTCGGCTCAATAGATGGTTGTTTAGCTGTGGTTGTTGGGAGTGTGGTAGCCACTGGATGGGGACTCGGAGCACACCCTTGAACCTTCTCCAACTTAGTATTGTGTTTGACTAGGTATATGGACTCCATGCTGGAGCTGCATACTCCAGGGCTGGTCTGATATATGTGGTAGTCAAGGTTATAAATGATTCCTTACACAAGTAAGGAATCATTTAGAGTGTGTAAAAAATACATACTAAATGAGTACAACTCACCTAGGTTGTTCTCACCTAGTTGTGCTTGCGGGGGTTGAGCTTTGGCTCTTTGGTCTCGCCTCTCATCTGTCAATCAACTGGTGAAAGCTGTGTGTACTCACCTATTTGTCCTTGCGAGGGTTGAGCTTTGGCTCTTTGGTCCCGCCTGTATGTGTGTGTGTGTGTGTGTGTGTGTGTGTGTGTGTGTGTGTGTGTGTGTGTGTGTGTGTGTGTGTGTGTGTGTGTGTTTGTGTGTGCGTGTGTGTGTGTTTGTGTGTGCACTCGCCAAGTTGTACTTAACCTCGTTGTATTTGCAGGGAGTGAGCTAAGGCTTTTGGTCCCCGTCTATATGTGTGCGCATATGAATGTGTGTGTGTGCGTATGGATGTGTGTGCACGCACATGTGTAGAGAGCCTTGGGCGATGACTCCTATGGAAGAATGGAGAGCTCTTAGTGCTCCTTGGGAGGTCTGTGGCAGTCACAGTGGAGACACCAACGGTTAGGGGAAGGGGACGGAGGGAGAGAGAGAGAGAGAGAGAGAGAGAGAGAGAGAGAGAGAGAGAGAGAGAGAGAGAGAGAGAGAGAGAGAGAGAGAGAGAGAGAGAGAGAGAGAGAGTGATTTCTTTGAAAAATGAAAAGAAAGGGTTCCTTACTAACAGCATGACCATTATTACCGTCAGATCTAAAGCCACTACCACTACCATATCCACCACTACATCCACTACCAGAAACAGCACCACCACCACCACCACCACCACCGCGGCAAGTGGTACCACCAACCACCACCACAACAACAATTGCAACCTTTAACCACTACCACAAGCAACCTCCAATAAGACCACCATTAGAACTACCACATCCGTCACTGTTACAACCACCACCACTACCACCACTACCACCACCACCACCACCACCACCACCACCACCACAACCACCACCACTACCACCACAACCACCACCACATGTCGCTGCGTTTAGAGATGTAACATTAAATTCAAAGTATTCTGCACAATAATACAAGGGGGGCCATTAAGATCATTGAATGTAAAGGATTGTATAGACAAAGACTGTTTAGAACATAAATTTTTAAAACACTAACTGTTTAAAACATGAATTTTTAAAACACTGACTGTTTAAAACATGAATATCTAAAACACTGACTGTTTAAAACATGAATATTTAAAACTTGGAGTGTTTAAAACATGAATATTTAAAACATTGACTGTTTAAAACATATATATTTAATACACTGACTGTTGTAAATACTTAACATTACTCAATCATTCCGGCGCGATAACTGAGCGAGTGTAACAACTTTAATCTCTCTTTGTACGACGGTCAGCTCCGTGAAGGGAGTGTCGGAGCACGATGACATGCAGGTAAATACGGGGCACTTATGCTCCTGTGGTCGGGCAGAGCGTGAGCATGGTTGTAATTACCTAAGTGTAATTACCTAAGTGTAGTTACAGGATGAGAGCTACGCTCGTGGTGTCCCGTCTTCCCAGCACTCTTTGTCATATAACGCTTTGAAACTACTGACGGTCTTGGCCTCCACCACCTTCTCACTTAACTTGTTCCAACCGTCTACCACTCTATTTGCGAAGGTGAATTTTCTTATATTTCTTCGGCATCTGTGTTTAGCTAGTTTAAATCTATGGCCTCTTGTTCTTGAAGTTCCAGGTCTCAGGAAGTCTTCCCTGTCGATTTTATCAATTCCTGTTACTTGTGTGTGTGTGTGTGTGCGTGTGCGTGTGCGTGTGCGTGTGTGTGTGTGTGTGTGTGTGTGTGTGTGTGTGTGTGCTCACCAATTTGTGAGTTGTAATCAATCAAATTTGATTTTGATTGATTAATTCATAACTATAGATGCAACCACAATGTTGCATCTAACTGATTGACATATTAGAAAAGGGGGGGGGGGGAGGGGGATTGTTAACTACCCCTCCCCCTCCCCCCCAACCATCTGGGTAGCCAGTAAACCCCCCTCTTGTGTCACCACTCCACACGCTGGCCCCCAGCATCCACGAGGTTACTCTCCGGAGTGACTCCATACCCTACCGTGGCTATTCACGCCTCCTCCTGATCTCACTCTCTCTCACACACAAAACCCAATTCTCTTCATTTCTCACGCCTCGACCCCCGCTAATCCGTTCACTCGCTGGATACCGAACAAGCCTTTTAAACTCCGCGGGCCTAACCTTGTTTACAACGTAATTTAACCCTCCATGTTGTCGCTTTGGTTATACGTATTACTTATGGGAGACGGTGCAAGATGCTCACGGCTGAAACGACGCTGTTTGCTTCAGATTGACTCGAGATGAGCAGATTGATGGAGTGTACCCCCCCCCCCTTACCCTCCTCCCTAACTCCCCGTTTTCTTTCAACTGCCTTCGTCTGTATATCTTAACTTTTTTTAGATATTGAATGTATACTGCATAGTTTGATATGTATATGTAGTATACGATGGCTTATATACAAATTATGCAGATATCTGTCAACTGTGAATGTAAATTTTAATTGTGATATCGTGTTATAGGGAAAAATGAATATGTTTAAACGGTAAACTGACCGTTATCTTGATGTTATCTAGTCTACCCGCCGCTGGCTTGAGAGGAACGTGCAGGCGGCAGTGACACCACCATCTGCTGCAGGGGTGATGGCAGGGGTGGTGGTTTGTGCGGCGGCAGGGGTGGTAGTAGTGGTGGCAGGGGTGGTGGTGGCAGGGGTGGTGGTGGTGGCAGGGTGGTGGTGGCAGCGGCGGCAGGGGTGGTAGTAGTGGTGGCAGGGGTGGTAGCAAGGGTGGTGGTGGCAGGGGTGGTAGTGGTGGTGGTGGCAGGGGTGGTAGTGGTAGTGGTGGCAGGGGGGGGGTTGTGGTGGCATGGGGGTGGTGGTGGCAGGGGTGGTGGTGGTGGCAGGGTGGTGGTGGCAGCGGCGGCAGGGGTGGTAGTAGTGGTGGCAGGGGTGGTAGCAAGGGTGGTGGTGGCAGGGGTGGTAGTGGTGGTGGTGGCAGGGGTGGTAGTGGTAGTGGTGGCAGGGGTGGTAGTGGTAGTGGTGGCAGGGGTGGTAGTAGTGGTGGCAGGGGGGGTTGTGGTGGCAGGGGGGTTGTGGTGGCAGGGGGGTTGTGGTGGCAGGGGGGTTGTGGTGGCAGGGGGGTTGTGGTGGCAGGGGGGGTTGTGGTGGCAGGGGGGTTGTGGTGGCAGGGGGGTTGTGGTGGCAGGGGGGTTGTGGTGGCAGGGGGGTTGTGGTGGCAGGGGGGGTTGTGGTGGCAGGGGGGTTGTGGTGGCAGGGGGGTAGTGGTAGTGGTGGCAGGGGGGGGTTGTGGTGGCAGGGGGGTTGTGGTGGCAGGGGGGTCTAACACAGGAACACCCCAGCAGTAACCCAATAACTCGCGGGAGTCACAATAAAGATAATCTCTGGTTCAGTATACACAAGAGTAGCGTTGTTGTTGTTGTTGTTTAAGATTCGCTACTCAGAACAATAAGTTCCAGTAGCACGGGCTATGGCGAGCCCGTAAGAGAGTAGCGGCAGCTGCTGCCTCGTATAGCACATTATTACTGGCCCCAAGAAGTGTGCTAATGTTAGCAATGACCATCTAGGTGACATTTGACTAGTTCTGATGTGACAGGGCATTAAATATTTACTGGGTATATGTACACACTAGTGGTGTATGTGCACATACCCCACTCACATACCCACACACACAGTCCGAGGGGATTCAGGGGGAGACATGATAACGACATACAGGATACAGAGAATGACGGGGCTATATCTCTACAAACCGGCGACACAGATCAGTCACAGAGACACCGCAAACAAACTCTTCAGCATAAGAGATGTTGATGATTAAAAACCATGTCGAGGTACAGTTGACTAGAGCGCGTCTGGGGGACACTCCTAGGTTCGAGCCCCCATCACGGCTCCTGTGGATTTGTTCTTTGTTCTCCGAGTAATAAAGTGTTCAGCGCGAGGAAGATAACGCTTGACTCAGTTTTAACTGTCAAAAATATGACGAGTTCAACGATTGATTGATTGATGATTGATGAGGGTTAAGCCACCCAAGAGGTGGCACGGGCATGAATAGCCCCGTAAGCAAACGAATGCGTAGAGTCGCTGTATTATGGTGGTGTGGCGGAGCTCACGTTCTCGACAAGAAGCTGCTATCTGGCAATGCAGCCGTAGATAGCGTACAAACTCTCACGACATGATAGCGAGAGAGAAAGAGGAAGGAGGAGTGTGCATAGTCAATCAATCAATCAACCAAACAAATAATTTATGCAATCTCTTGTTATAACAGGCTTAATTTGCTGTGCCAGACACGTGATCCTCATTAGTGCTTGTAAGTACTATTTTGTAGTGTGTGTGTGTGTGTGTGTGTGTGTGTGTGTGTGTGTGTGTGTGTGTGTGTGTGTGTGTGTGTGTGTGTGCGCGCACGTGATGTGTTAGTGTGGTTTCATATGCTGTGCGTGTGCGTGTGTCGCATGTGTGTGAATGTGTGTGTGTGTGTGTGTGTGTGTGTGTGTGTGTGTGTGTGTGTGTGTGTGTGTGTGTGTGTGTGTGTGAATGCGTGTGTGTGTGTGTGTACTCACCTAGTGTGTACTCACCTATATGTACTCACCTATATGTGCTTGCAGGATCGAGCATTGACTCTTGGATCCCGCCTTTCTAGCTATCGGTTGTTTACAGCAATGACTCCTGTCCCATTTCCCTATCATACCTAGTTTTAAAAGTATGAATAGTATTTGCTTCCACAACCTGTTCCCCAAGTGCATTCCATTTTTCTACTACTCTCACGCTAAAAGAAAACTTCCTAACATCTCTGTGACTCATCTGAGTTTCCAGTTTCCACCCATGTCCCCTCGTTCTGTTATTATTACGTGTGAACATTTCATCTATTTCCACTTTGTCAATTCCCCTGAGTATTTTATATGTCCCTATCATATCTCCTCTCTCCCTTCTTTTCTCTAGTGTCGTAAGGTTCAGTTCCTTCAGCCGCTCTTCATATCCCATCCCTCGTAGCTCTGGGACAAGCCTCGTCGCAAACCTCTGAACCTTCTCCAGTTTCTTTATGTGTTTCTTCAGGTGGGGGCTCCATGATGGCGCGGCATACTCTAAGACGGGTCTCACGTAGGCAGTGTAAAGCGCCCTAAAAGCTTCCTCATTTAGGTTTCTGAATGAAGTTCTAATTTTCGCCAGTGTAGAGTACGCTGCTGTCGTTATCCTATTTATATGTGCCTCAGGAGTTAGATTAGGTGTCACATCCACTCCCAGGTCTCTTTCTCGAATCGTTACAGGTAGGCTGTTCCCCTTCATTGTGTACTGTCCCTTTGGTCTCCTGTCACCTGATCCCATTTCCATAACTTTACATTTACTGGTGTTAAACTCCAGTAGCCATTTCCCTGACCATCTCTGCAGCCTGTTTAAGTCCTCTTGGAGGATCCTACAATCCTCGTCTGTCACAACTCTTCTCATTAATTTTGCGTCATCTGCAAACATTGACATGTATGATTCCACTCCTGTAAACATATCATTTACGTAAATTAGAAAGAGGATTGGTCCCAGCACCGATCCTTGAGGTACTCCACTTGTTACTGTTCGCCAGTCCGACTTTTCGCCCCTTACCATTACCCTCTGGCTCCTTCCTGTTAGGTAGTTCTTCACCCATACTAGGGCCTTTCCGCTTACTCCTGCCTGCCTCTCAAGTTTGTATAGCAGTCTCATGTGCGGTACCGTATCAAAGGCCTTTTGGCAGTCAAGAAATATGCAGTCTGCCCAGCCTTCTCTGTCCTGCCTTATCCTTGTTACTTTATCATAGAATTCTAAAAGGTTTGTTAGGCATGATTTCCCTGTCCAGAACCCATGTTGGTGCTTGTTTACAAACCCAATGCTCTCCAGGTGCTCAACAAGTCTTAGCCTAATTATTCTTTCAAGAATTTTGCAGGGGATGCTTGTCAGTGATACGGGTCTGTAGTTAAGTGCCTCCTCCCTATCACCCTTTTTGAAAATCGGTACGACATTTGCCTCCTTCCAGCAACTGGGCAATTCTCCCAACATAAGTGACTCATTAAAGATCATTGCCAGAGGCACGCTGAGAGCCTGCGCTGCCTCTTTGAGTATCCACGGTGATACTTTGTCTGGTCCAACAGCTTTATTTGCATCCAGTGTTGTCAACTGTTTCATTACATCCTCTGCTGTCACCTCTATATCCGATAGTCTTTCATCTTGGGTAATCTCTTCTAACAATGGGAGCTGCTCAGGCTCGGTTGTGAACACTCCATGGAATTTTGCATTCAGTACCTCGCAGATTTCCTTGTCGCTTTCTGTGTATGCCCCTTCTGTTTTCCTCAGTCTTGTCACTTGGTCATTTACCGACATCTTCCTTCTTATATGGCTATGTAGTAATTTTGGTTGCTTTTTCGCTTTGACTGCAATATCGTTCTCATAATTCCTTTCCGACACTCGTCTTATGTTAATGTAATCATTCCTAGCTCTGTTACATCTAATCCTGTTGTCCTCTGTCCTTTGTCTTCTGTACTTCCTCCACTCCCTCCTGCTTCTCACCTTTGCTTCCTGACACTGTCTATTAAACCATGGGTTATTATATTCCCTCCTGCTTTTTTCCTTTATTGTTGGAATAAATCTATCTTCAGCCTCCTTGCATTTCAATATGACTTGGTTCATCATACCTTGCACTGTTTTTCCTCTAAGTTCTTCCTCCCACTGCACTTCTCCCAGGTAGTCCCTTATCCTGCTGTAGTCCCCTTTTCTGTAATCAAGTCTCCTTTCCCGGACCTCTTGTCCTTTGGTCACAATTTTAAGCTCCATCATGTAGTCAAAGACTAGGACACAATGGTCACTAGCTCCTAGTGGTATTTCATGTTCCAACTGCTCGATGTCTTCTACATTCTGAGTGATAATGAGATCTAATAGGCTGGGCGTATCCCCTCCTCTTTCCCTAGTATCTTCTTTCACATGCTGTGTTAGGAAATTCCTGTCAATAACGTCTACCAGCTTCGCTCCCCAGGTCTCCTGTGTGTGTGTGTGTGTGTGTGTGTGTGTGTGTGTGTGTGTGTGTGTGTGTGTGTGTGTGTGTGTGTGTGTGTAGCGTGTGAGGGCGTGCACGCATCCTCACACCTGCACCTCAGCTCCTGTAACACCATCCTTCACAATCCGCACTTTACCATCACCTTCACAATTCCATAAACAACAAAAATTTCTCCCGTCACCTCCGTCGGGTCCTGGCCAGCGGGAGACACATCATAAAACTGTAACGAACCTGATAACAATCAATTAAACAACAGCCAATACGAACGCACTGATATCAAGAGCCGCTAAGAAGTCTGCCATCCCTCTGAAGACAAGAGGATAGGATATCAACTTGGCCATCGTGCCACTTAGACAGGGGGGAGGGGAGGGGGGACCCAGAGGGAAGATAGCCAACATGAAGAGGAACCGCAGACAGACACACACACAGATTCAGACACACGTTGCTGGGTCGATAACGGAAGATAACGGGAGATAGACAGACACATGTCATGATAACAGTGTTGCCTCACAAGGCCTGACTGACAGGGGCTTGGTGGTTTTTGTTTATATATCTTCAGTCTGGCTGTCACTGACTGGTACCACCAGACTGCCAGAATATTTTGGTATATTTTTGGTAATTAAGAATTTAAATAATACACATTAACTACCACTGAGAGAGAGAGAGAGAGAGAGAGAGAGAGAGAGAGAGAGAGAGAGAGAGAGAGAGAGAGAGAGAGAAAGAGAGAGAGAGAGAGAGAGAGAGAGAGAGAGAGAGAGAGAGAGAGAGAGAGAAAGAGTGAGAGAGCCAAAGCAAGCCAGAACGAAAGCGAGATATGTATATATATATATATATATATATATATATATATATATATATATATATATATATATATATATATATATATATATATATAACTGACGATTTACTATAAAACCAGAAAAACGGCCAGCCTACTCATGAGAAACTCTCCAGACACGAAACAGAACGCTTTAAAAGAGACTAACGTCGTCAATGCCTTCAAATGCCCACTTGGGGACTGTAAGCTCCAAAAAACCCAGTATATAGGCAAGACAACAACATCTCTTTCTAGGCGTTTAACGATGCATAAACAACAGGGCTCCATTAAGGAACATATAATCTCTTCCCATAACCAAACCATCGCCAGAGAAATCCTTGTAAACAACACAGAAATCATCGATAGATACAGCGATAGCAGGCGGCTCGACGTTTGCGAGGCACTACACATCAAGAAGTCAACACCAGCAATCAACAGCCAATTATTGCACAACTATATTCTACCCACCTCAAGACTCCGCTCCAATATAGAAGCATCAAGAAATATGGACCAATAGGCTTTCTACAAACACTTCTATTCAATATCCATTGTTTCGTGTTCTGTCTTGTGTTGATACTTTTAATACCCTATTAATATCCTCTAATGCCACATCATCCTTCCCACCTTACTCAAATGTAATGCCACATCACCCTTCCCACCTCACTCAAATGTAGATATAAAATCAGGGAAACGCAAGTTCTAATCAGTTGTGTATTTGTGAAGTCTTTGAAAATGTAATAAGTTTTACGAAACGCGCCCGTGTCGCGTCAGACTAGAAATAAAAATGAATTTTGGAGAAGTGATTTTTGATTTACCTCCAACAGTGAAGCATAATGTACGAAAGATTGAGAAAATTCGTGTTAGAATTATTAATCTTACTTTTTCGGTCATATTTAATAAAATATATATATATATATATATATATATATATATATATATATATATATATATATATATATATATATATATATATATATATATATATATATATACCAATACACATAAACAATATTTGTCATTAACCTTCATATTCCTGAAGTACCAGTCTCCAGCATCCCCGTCAAACCTGCAGCGGTTCAACCAAGAACCGGTTGGACCACTGTTCCAGGTTCTAGTGTCATTCTCTGAACCTCTCCAACTGTTTTTTGGCGAACCGGTTAAATGTGCGCCTTGCCAAACAAACTCTACTCACTAGTATTGACTCGAGAACGGTGGAGCATCCAGTACATCTAACGAGGTTCTTGTGTCTTTGGCTGCGAATCTATATATATGAAGTATCTGAATGCAAGTTAGAACACTCAAATCCTCTTCTCATTGACACAAAGAGATAAGACGCTATCTGAAGGCTGCCACGGAATGAACGATATAATGACGAGTCCAGTCTTGTCTCTAAGCACTGCAAAAGTGCCATGCAAGGCCTGTCTAGAGACAGATATAAGACGTTCGGTGTCTAGAGAAGAGCGTCTGTACTGCACGCTAAGGAGAGACAAATTGACGTCAAGCTATGCAACAAGTTAGTGTGGTGTTAGTGGGGCGAGATCTCTTAATTAATCTCGGTGTTAATCTGTTATTCATCAGAGAAGCTGAGAGATCACCCCGCCTTCAGTTGACAGCTCTGTGAGGCGCCTGACTCAGATGATGAGTCACGGTGATGGGAGCGAGTGGCAAGACCACGCACGAAGGGAAGGGGTGATATATATAGAGTGAGAGAGAGAGAGATAGGTTTACGGGCTCACCATAGCCCGTGCTACATGGACACTTCGTCCTGAGTAGCTAAATCTTTAACAACAAACAACAGATAGGTAAGCACCACCATTTGGTCCGGGAGACATCTCCCGTCACGCAGGGTGCAGTCGCACCTCCACAGATCACCAGTATCATCTCTTGCTACTGGTAAAGGCTCAAAAGGGGCAAGACTTACGGGCTACTCATGCCCGTGCCACCTCTTGGGTGGCTTAATCTTCAATCAATCAATCGATAGGTAAGAAGGGAGTGAGGGCGAGGCGGATAGGCAAGGATAAGACAGAAGGAAGTTAGGGAAAGATGGAACACAAGGGACAAAATATGCGTTGAAGAAGGGAGATGATCGTCCAGAATAGACCAAAACGTCGTTGGTTCTTCATTTTCTGTTGTGTGGTTTGGTCACCCTTGTCCTGTGTAGATGGGAAGTCACTCAGAGTCTTCGGGAAGTTGAAGGAAGATCCCAGGGTGTCTTAGGGAAGAAGAGGGGCAGGATGAACAACCCAGCGGGTTTTCTTCCTATTGGGGAGTGTTGTACATGCTGCTATGGCGGTGTGTCCACTCACAAGATGAGTGGCGCTGCCCAATAAACTCGCCCCTCGGGGCAAAATTTAAAAATTTAATTTAGGAGGGAAAATCTTTGAGAGTGTTGGTATGACTATAAGTGTTACCTCAAGTAAGAACCTTCAGGGGTGAGTAGGACACGAAGGAACGAAGAAAGACGGAATAAGAGAGAGATGCGAGGGGAAAAGAGAGAGTAGATGTATGAAGGGAGGGGAGTGGAAGAGGATGGCGAGATGTAATGGAGGACGGACAGAGGCGTGTGAGGTGAGAGGCAATGGGATGGAAGGAAGGGGGGAACGAAGGAGGAGAGGGAAGGGGTGGGATGGAGAAGTAAGAAGGTGAGATAAGGAGACAAAGAGTGACATTAAAAACGTGAAGCCGCTGATAACCGGAGTGACGCATTGCCTGTCAAACGTCATGTCTGATATGACAGGGATTTGGAGGTGGGGGGGGGGGGGGGGACCTGACTGTTGGTGGGGAAGGGGGGGGGGCAGAGAGGTTGATTAGGCCATGTACACATTTTAATATCATGTTGACTAAACCACACACTAGAAAGTGAAGGGACGACGACGTTTCGGTCCGTCCTGGACCATTCTCAAGTCGACGAGAATTTTAATGTCATGTACATATCTTGGTATTAAGTACAGTATTCAGGCTTCGTACACGTGTGGGTATTATAAATACACACCATGTATACACCTGGCAATGTACGCCTGTATACCTGTGGTATACTTTTCCCACGGATATACCTGAGAATAGGTATACAGGTGATGTCAACATTTCTGAATAAAACAACATAATGCCAAAGAAAACAAAGATAGGAAAGGAAAAGAAAGAATTACCAGGGGAAAGCGCCAAGCAATTACGACTATATAGCACTGGGAAAGGGGGGTCAGGATAAGGATTTGGGATGGGACGGGGGGAAAGGAATGGTGCCCCAACCACTTGGACGGTCATGGGGATTGAACGCCGACCTGCATGAAGCGAGACTGTCGCTCTACCGTCCAGCCCAAGTGGCTGGCAAGAAAACAAAGAATAAGACCAGAAAACAGACGAAGGAGAGAGACAGAAGAAGATTAATTAACTAAATACCAAAATCCTACGGCACTGTATCAAGGATATAGTTGTAGCATTATAAACACACAGCCTAAACATTTAGGCTAGGTATACAGTCATGGGGGCTGAGCGGACAACTCTCGGGATTCATAATCCTGAGGTTCCGGTTTCGATCCCTGGTGTAGGGGGGGAAAAACAGATGGGCAGAGTGTCTTTCACCCTGATGCCCCTGTTCACCTAGCAGTAAATAGGTACCTGGGAGTTAGACAGGCCTACATCATAGGCTCCCACACACACACGTCAACACAGGCCTACCGTCACACGTGCAGAGTCATTTGCGGGAAACTGGACCCAATTATGCGGTGATTAACGTGCTTGGCCGACAGCCACTCGCCTCCGGTATCGACAGACATCAATAGTAAAGGAATTTAAACCGCCTTCAGAACAATAAGGGAGAGAGAACTAGAGAAAAAAGAGTGGCGGGCAGGACAATAAGGTGCTTGAAATCTCTGTCAGGAGGAGTCGACCCTTCTTCCAGAGGTTTTATAACCCCTTTTTCTCTATATCTCGATCAAACCCTCTTTCTTGTTTCTCTCTCTCTCTCTCTCTCTGTCTCTCTCTCTCTCTCTCTCTCTCTCTCTCTCTCTCTCTCTCTCTCTCTCTCTCTCTCTCTCTCTCTCTCATTCATCAAAAACGTTCGCTCTCTCATATCTATGTTATCGTCTTCTATCGGGACTATTTTTTCCATCGGTGTTCCTTCACTCTGTTGCGAGATAAAGCCAGAACTTCGTTTCGTCTATACAGGTAACTTCAGGTATTCTCGGAGGGAAACAAAAGACGATCGTTGGGATCGAGTGGGGATGCTGCGATTGGGAGGAGAATCAGGAACCCCCTTCACGCTCCGGCCGCTGGAAGTGAAGAGTTCTCTAAAACCACGACAATTAGAAGTTAAATGAGTGATTTTCTAAGGGTGTATTGGGAGCTGTGATGGTGGGGGGGGGGAGGGGGGTAGGGCAGGCGCTGCTGGTGGAGAGGATTGTTGTTCTATCTGAGAGTGAGAGGGAGAGAGAGAGAGAGGGGGGGGGGAGAGAGAGAGAGAGAGAGACAGAGACATAGAGAAAGAGAGAGAGAGAGACAGAGTCAGAGAGAGAGAGAGACAGAGAGTTTATATTTAAGTCCGTCCATGGACCTAATAAATTAGTGCCACACACACACTGGAATGTGACCTTACATACCTCCACATTGTTTCCCGTCGAACTGTGGCGGCCGGTGACCAGGGGGAATAAAAGACAGATAGCAACCACCCGTCCCCAACCCGTCAACCCCCCAACCCCTCCTCCCGTCTCCCCTCTCCCTTCCCCTCTAGGTCACATTCCGGGCATTTTAACAGCCTCTGCGGCCGCGGCACCCGGCCCGGATGACCTAGCGATGAACTTGTGTCGACCCGACCTGACCTCATTCGCCGACCGCACCGCAGGAGTCATTTTTTTCTTCCCCCAGTTTGTTTTTCAGGGTCACGAATCCGATTAACTCCGTTACGCGAGCCGGATCGAGTGGCGGAGGGTGAGACGTCGCTCGGCGGAGTGTCAGAGGCGCTATTACGACATGTGGGGGGGGGGGGGGGAGAGGGGGGAGTGTGTTGGGTTTCGGGGGTGGGAGTGATGGGGAGGAAAGGGGAAGGGGGAGAGGAGGGGAGGTGAAGGGACAGACAGAGGAAAGAAGGAAGGGTTTAAGTTTAAGATAAGATTAAAATAAAGACAGACAGGCTAATAAAGAAGACTGATAGCGAGACGATACGTATCCAAGCCGCTCGCTTGACTAATTCTTTATTTTAAATCAAGATGGTCACCATCACGACAATATCGCTCACTAATGTAGACATTAATAGAAAGCTATTATTAGTTGACTAGGACCTTAGTTCATTAACGACCCCATTCCCAAGGTGGCACACAGTAGGTTCAGGTACTGGATTTCAACGACCTTCAAGCTTAACCAATTTACAGTTATGATTACTTTCTGTCTCTCAAAATTTGTTTATCCATAAGTGTTTACTTATAGGTCAAATAATCGGGTCAAGACGTTCGATTGCTGGATTCAAGAATAGGTCAAAAGGCCACCTACCTTGGCCCCTTCCCCCCCCCCCCCTCTATCACCCTCCAGAGCAAAGCCTACAAGATCAATGGTGTTAAGATGGCATGATACTTGTCAGTTCAACGAGGACACAGAACCTCATAGTTCTACGAGGATATAGAACCTCATAGTTCTACGAGGACATAGAACCTCACAGTTCTACGAGGACATAGAACCTCATAGTTCTACGAGAACATAGAACCTCACAGTTCTACGAGGACATAGAACCTCATAGTTCTACGAGGACATGGAACCTCATAGTTCTACGAGGACATAGAACCTCATAGTTCTACGAGGACATGGAACCTCGTAGTTCTACGAGGACATAGAACCTCGTAGTTCTACGAGGACATAGACCAGGAACTGGCGCGCGAACACACACACGGGTGGACACAGGTGGAAACTGAGTACCCACATGAGCCACAGGGACGCTGGAAGGAATTTTGTCAGTGTCAGAGTAGTTAACAGATGGAATGCATTAGGCAGTGATGTGGTGGAGGCTGACTCCATACACGGTTTCAAGTGTAGATATGATAGAGCCCAGTAGGCTCAGGAACCTGTACACCAGTTGATTGATAGTTGAGAGGCGGGACCAAAGAGCCAGAGCTCAACCCCCCGCAAGCACAACTAGGTGAGTACAACTAGGTGAATACACCTTCAAATGCTTCAATAACTTTTCGAATTACAAGAGAGAGAGAGAGAGAGAGAGAGAGAGAGAGAGAGAGAGAGAGAGAGAGAGAGAGAGAGGTGGAGTAACACGACACAACAGCAGAAACACACAGAAAACAAATCAATTATGGGGTGTCAGTGTAAGGTCAAACACGCCATCCTAAGTTCAGTATGCTTTCCCTCATCCACCCTTCCCCCCTCACCCACCTTTCCCCCCTCTCACCCACCTTCCTCCCCCTCTCACCCACCTACCCCCCCCCCCATCTCACCCACCTTGACCCCCCCCACACACATTTGTTTGCTGGTTCTTTTAGGGGCTACTCATGCCCGTGCCACCTCTTGGCTGGCCTAATCGTCATCAATCAATCTATCTGCTGGTTCTTATCTTCTAGTTTCTCAAAGTCGTTTTACGTCTTCTATCGCCGCCTTGGTTTTGTTGGCCACTAACGTCTTTGATCATCCAGGTTGGCAGAATATTTCTGAGTGATGTCATCATCTACATAATTGATGTGATTGATGTATTCCGTCACTCAAGCCGCTGCCAATGCTGGGGTCGGCTGGTCTGTTGTCTCTGAAGTGAAAAGTCCTAGTGCAGATACCTCGTTGATACCTGGTTGATGGGGTTCTGGGAGTTCTTCTACTCCCTAAGCCCGGCCCGAGGCCAGGCTTGACTTGTGAGAGTTTGGTCCACCAGGTTGATTCTTGGAGCGACCCGCAGGCCCACATACCCACCACAGCCCGGTTGGTCCGGCACTCCTTGGAGGAATAAATCTAGTTTCCTCTTGAAGATGTCCAGATGATCCTCTTGAAGATGTCTCGTAATTTAGACCTGTGTGCCAGACTTTGTCGACAGCCCTCGGCACATCTCTGTACATTTCATTAATATCTGACTTTGAATCTCAAGTAGGGGAAATAGGTCTGTAATTTCCTATTTACACTGGCGGTTTACTTGGCTTAGGGATTAATCTGATATTGGCGATTTTTGAAGTAGAGGGCAAATAGAGCGCATGTGAGAGATGAATTTAATATCCGGATATATGTGGACAGAAGGACAGAAGATAGGATAATAAGAAGATTACATAAGATAGTAGGAGAATAAGAAGAGGACAGAAGATAATGTATATATATATATATTATATATATATATATATATATATATATATATATATATATATATATATATATATATATATATATATATATATATATATGCTGGTTAGCATTGTAAATGTGGGGTCAGCGCCTTGTTCTTAAAATCTTTGATTGTTTTCTGGACCTGTTCAGTAGTTAAGCGGTTCATAAAGTGGCAGGCGTTGCCAATGTTAAGATACACCACTATCTTAACCTGATATGACTTAAGATACTTGTTTGTTTTCTGCGGTTTTAATCCTCCCTTTGTTCTATGTTCATGAACCAATATCACAGATATATTGTTATACACCGCACCTTCCCCTCCTGTATATTCAAGTCTTGTATTTCACTGATTGTATTCTTGAACATGTGTTGATTAACCACGAAAGCGCTCAAGTCATTTCTTGTTCCCTCCTCACCTTGATGCCTTAATGTTAACCAAGACTTCCAGAGGAGTAAAGGACTCTACTCAGCGAAGGGGTCTGTCAGCACAAGTCTTGCCTCCCTGGTCACAAGTGACAGGATGAACAAGCCAGCGGGTTTTCTTCCTATTGGGGAGTGTTGTACATGCTGCTATGGCGGTGTGTCCACTCACGAGATGAGTGGCGCTGCCCAATAAACTCGCCCCTCGGGGCAAAATTTAAATTTAACAAAATTTTCTTGCCTCCTTGGTCGCCCCCTGGTCGACCCCTGGCCCCCACCCCGGTCGCCATTTGGTTAGATTCTGGCTAGTTGCGTCCTGGTTTACCTTCTAATTTGCGTTCTTGTTTGTCCGTTGGTCGAAGCCCTAAATCATCACTCTCCTTCTCCTCCCACTCCCGCCCGCATGCAAACACTCTCTCGCCGCGCTAGACAGACAGACAGACAGACGACAAATGCAAAGCGCTAAATGTCTCACGCCAGTACGCGCAATTGACAGACAAAAAACCCCCAGGCACAAACGTCCGTAATTTGAATGCAAATCATCCTTCAATCAACCCGAAGGGAGATTTAGAAGCGTTTTTTTGGAGGCAAACGTATAATTCTGTGAGCACGACTATAAAAACGTCAACAGATCCAAGTGGATATCCGAGGAAATAATAGGCTTGTCGAGTCATAAGTCGTTGTTTTCTATATCATCGCTAGATTATTCTTCCGAGTTATTTGAAGAGAACTTATTGCTGTAGTTTTGGGCGCTTGATATACGGGAGTATGTCACGAGGCTGGTGCAGGGGGGGGGAGGGGGGTGTGGTTTGTTGTTGTTGATGGTGGTGGTGGTGGGGGTGGTGGTTGTGGTGATGGTGGTGGTGGTGGTGGTGGTAATGGTAGTGTTGTTGTTGATGGTGGTGGTTGTGGTGATGGTAGTGGTTGTGGTGATGGTGGTGGAGGTGGTGATAGTGAATATGTTGGCTATTACAATCATAGTTGTTGTTATAATAATAATACTAATACTAATAATCACAGTAACTAGTATAGTGATGAAATTGATCCAAAAGCCTCAACACTTTCGCTCGCTCTCAACGGCGTCACAGCTGACCTACACTCAAACAACAACAACATCACCACCAGACAATCTGAAATCGCTGGGAACCACTGGACGAGGGCTGTTAGGCGGGGGTCTCGGTAGTTAGGGCTGTACGAGTGCGGAAAGCCACCAATGGCCGCAATTGCAAAAGCAACGTACAGGAAAATCACAAACACTTGAGTATATACGTTGGCAAGCGACACCTTCGTCACGCTCGGGGTTCGCTCAGACATCTACCTTAACTTCGTCTTGTTTATACCCTCGCCAGGGATCGATGGAGCGATGTGTATGCTTCGGCTGGAGCCAAAATCAATGCGTAGAGCTCAAAACTGCAGGCTAACAAGCGCGATAGGGCAGTTAGGTACGGTAGTTATTCCTCCACCACTCCCCCATCCCCTACTCCATGGGCTTCTCACCCCCTTACCCCTACCCTCAACTCCCAACCAATGGGAGAATACGATCCGCTAAATTGTTATGAATGGGTCCCACATACAGTACACCTCTGCATATTGGAGCTGGGACATGCACTGTGGCTCCTGTACAAAAGAGATTCCTGTCTGCGTGATTGAGGAGTGACCAACACGTCAACTACAACAGGGAAATTTAGATTTTTTGGTGTATAGAGAGAGAGAGAGAGAGAGAGAGAGAGAGAGAGAGAGAGAGAGAGAGAGAGAGAGAGAGAGAGGAGAGAGAGAGAGAGAGAGAGAGAGAGAGAGAGACAGACAGACAGAGAGATTCTGATTTAAATTTCAGACTGACACGTAAGATTCTCACAACAGATAGACAGACGGGAGACCAAAGCTAAACAATCAATCCTTCTCATCTATCTAGTATCTCCCCGCCTGCACCAGCTCCATATAACAGCCCTAGCTCATCTCTCAGCGTCGGGGCAGGGCACGCTGAGGCACGGTTGGGTGAGTGGAGGCCTAGGAGGCGGTATAATATACTGGCTGACCATATTACAGCAGGCGATGGGAGAGTCTGTAATTATAGGTGATTGTTGCAGTTACAGGGCTCTCTCAGCCTCTCCCAGGCAACCTTTCCCCCACGGGAGCTACACGGCAACCCATGAAATGCTCAGAGCCTCTCACAGGATGCCCAGAGCCTCTCTCAGAATGCCCAGAGCGTCTCACAGGATGCCCAGGGCATTATACACGATTCCAAGAGCATATCTCGCAGGATTTCCAGAGGACATCATGATATTCTGAAGGCACCTAAAAGAGCTCCGAGGACACTAAGGATTACAGGATAACAAGAGCTTACCTGATCAACCAGGCTATGATTCGTACGTCAGGGTGCGTCCAGCAGCCTGGTTGACCAGTCCAGCAACCAGGAGGCCTGGTCGACGACCGGGCCGCGGGGACGCTAAGCCCCGGAAGCACCTCAAGGTAACCGCAAGGTAAGGAGGAGCCGTCTCCCTGAGCTGTAAGACTGGAATCCTGGTACAGCCACGTGGGGCCGCACAATCTTTTTTACGGAGACGTTATTTGGGCCCTTATTGACAGCTATTTTTTTCGTTTTTGAGTAAGGTGGAAGGGGGCGACGCTGGGAGGGGGGGCGACGCTGGGAAGGGGGCGACGCTGGGAAGGGGGCGACGCTGGGAGGGGGGGGGCGACGCTGGGAAGGGGGCGACGCTGGGAGGGGGGGCGACGCTGGGAAGGGGGCGGCGCTGGGAGGGGGGCGGATGCCATTTGAGCGAGTATGAGGGGATGCTGAGGGAGGGAGAGAGGGAGAGGGGAGAGGAGAGAGAGAGAGAGTAGGGAGGAGTGAGAGTGGTGGTGTGAGTGGTTTATCTTGTCTGTCCACGGTTGGTCGGTGGTGCTGAACTTCCCTCTCTCTCTCTCTCCCTCCCTCTCTCTCTCTCACTCTCCCTCATCCGCTCTCTCTCTCTCTCTCTCTCTCTCTCTCTCTCTCTCTCTCTCTCTCTCTCTCTCTCCCTCTCTCTCTCTCTCTCTCTCTCTCTATCTCACTCTCCCTCATCCTCTCTCTCACTCTCCCTCATCCTCTCTCTCACCCTCTCACTCACCCTTTCCTTTGTGCTCTCTCCCTCTATCCCTTTGAATTAAGTCTAGCGTTCTCTAGGAATTGTTCTGATATTCCTAGTGTAACGGCAAGCTAAGAGCTGTTATGCTACTTCAGCTCATCTGATGCTCGACTCTAAAGAAACTTATTAATTTGATCTTATTATAACAACTACGAATAAACTAAAGTTGTATTATATATATATATATATATATATATATATATATATATATATATATATATATATATATATATAAATTTATATATTTCAAGTATGGAACAGAATGAACTAGGAGCCAATTGTGTGCTAAGGATTTCTATAGGTCGGTTGACATGATTTCTCGTGTATCGATGTGTTGAAAAAAACATGTTTCAGCCTTATGTCGTAGCTCAGTCGATTAAGGCAGCGTCCGGGATGCTCTCGGACGCAGGTTCGAATCCTCGTCACGGCCCTTGTGGACTTGTTCAAAGAAATTTAAATTGAATTCTGAGTACTCTCCGCTCAGAGAGCATACCCTCCCCCCTCCTCTAAACACTTGATCCTCTCTGTCCAGATCCGTTGCGACGCGAATCCTCCTAATGTCCTCACCCTTTACGCTGGATACACAATCATCCACTACGGGCTCACCATAGCCCGTGCTACTTGGAATTTTTTGTTCCAGGTAGCGAATCTTTAACAACAATAACAACAGCTGGATACACGCAATATCTCGCGGGCAATTTTCAGAAGCACACGCCCTTTGGCGATGGCATCTGGAGCACTGAGGCTCAGTTACCGGGTATATAGAGGTTGCCTTGTCTCACCACCCTCGTGACCCTTGCCACTGATAACGATAGTTATGTACCACCTCATTATATTGCCCACCCCGAGGCTGTGTTGATGAAGAGGGGGGGCGCGCAAGACGATGGTGAAGGTTAGGTTAGGTTAGGTTACACCTCTTCTAGCAGGTCCGTCTTGGGTCCTCCTAGACGCGCAGTCTCTCATTCTCTCTCTCTCTCTCTCTCTCTCTCTCTCTCTCTCTCTCTCTCTCTCTCTCTCTCTCTCTCTCTCTCTCTCTCTCTCCCTCTCTCATCTCTCTCATCTCTTTATCTCACACAAAACATGTAATAATATCAAAAGCTGAAGAACTGCTCAAATCAGTAAAGTTTTGTGCTAATTCTCCCGAGATCAGCGGGCGGTGTTTTAAGATGCTGTAAGAACTCATGTTTGCTTGAAAGTTTTCGCTTTCGAAGTATTTAGCCAGATGGGTGTTGATGGCCAGTTCCAACTGTCGTGGGGGTCAGTATGTGATCGTGGCACGCTCTTCTCTCTTGAATTACGTTGACCTGCACTTTGACCACGTTGGGCCCGTACCCTATAAGAATCAGAGTGCAGAGTTGGGTGAGGCGGACAGACAGATATTCTACTTTACATATATATTGGCATATATATATATATATTCCTTTGAATTTGTTTAGACAAATGTTCATTATTCCTAAACCGCGACAGGCACTAACTCAAGAATTATAATCACGTATGAGATATTACCTTTGGTATATACACATATCTATCCGTTACAAACGCGACGTATTAGCAAAAATTAAAATCAAGGACAGTACTATTGACGCATTTCAGACATCGGCCTTGACACGTTAAGTCGGTGGCGGAGGATCGTACGTTGCAGGTTATGGAAAAACAGTTGTATTAGTTACGGAGTGGCCAATCAAGAGAAGGGACAGAACTGCAGGGACAGTAACTGTTTACCAGTCATCCCTCTCCTGGGGTCTGCAGTTCCTACCCCAGACCCAGGGGGGCAAAGACCCAGAGAGAGAGAGAGAGAGAGAGAGAGAGAGAGAGAGAGAGAGAGAGAGAGAGAGAGAGAGAGAGAGAGAGAGAGAGAGAGAGAGAGAGAGAGAGAGAGAGAGAGAGAGAGAGAGAGACAGGTACATCAATTATAACACCACTTCTCGACAAATTTCCCCCTCTAAGCTGTTCACAGCAAAATATAAGAGCCCCCCCCCCCTTTAAAAAAATGGAAAAAATTCGTCGCTATTCAGACTTCACACATGATCTAGATTCTAGATGATTACACCCAACTCAGACGTGACCCACAATTCCAGACTGTCCTCCGTCAGGGAGAATGTGACCAACTGGGCACGTGATCACCACACAAACGGGCCGGGTAATGCTTGGGTATTGAAATTCCAGCCGAGAATTCCCACACAGAAAACGACTCCAAAATATCTGGCAGTAAATTGCTTGGCTGACGCCATGACTCAGGGAATTCGGACACCAGTTACGGGTGTGTTCGGTTTCAGGCCAAGAATTTATTCATACATGTAGGATATTACGTGAAATACTTGTAAACTACAGGTACAGTTGCAGCTACAGTTGCGAATACAGGAACGCGTACACTTACGGAAATATGAATGCCACATACAGACGATGAGTCACAATAACATGGCTGAAGATAATACTGATGACCAAACCACACATCAAAATACGATTAAACGAGAACGTTTCGGTCCGTCTTGGACCGAAACTTGATAATGGTCCGGGACGGACCGAAACGTCGTCGTTTCTTAATTTTATATTAGATAACCTCGTTAAAAGGTAAATAAACAATTGTGATAAAGAACTTGGAATTCACATCACACTTCCAACTAGTGTGTTAGTGTGACTGGCGAGCGGTGCCCGTGGGGTCCCCATAAGTATACCTGAGCCCCATAACTCTGGGGGCCCACGGTGGCCGTGGGGGCCCATAAGAGTACCTGAGCCCCATAACTCTGGGGGCCCACGGTGGCCGTGGGGGCCCATAAGCATGGTCTCTCCGGCAATAGTTACCGGGAGTGTCTAAAGAAAAAGGGCCCAAGGTAGCATCACGACACATATACTGAGACGTCTTGGATATGAATTCTAATCTCTGGAACCCATTCGAAAACGCGTTTTCTGTGCCTGTCTCTCTCTCTCTCTCTCTCTCTCTCTCTCTCTCTCTCTCTCTCTCTCTCTCTCTCTCTCTCTCTCTCTCTCTCTCTCTCTCTCTCTCTCTCTCTTATCGCCACACCATTAAAGCCCCGTTACCGGATACAATGGTTCTTCCCGCACTAAGTAAAACCCCCATTTCACACAACCCATTATGTGGCACTTATAATGGGGGTGAGAATAGCTGTAAAAGGGTGTCTATAAATGGGGGAGGTCACGAGCCCCTCGTTTCCCCCCCAATGACAGTTATATATTCCCCCCCCCCCGCAATGTATTTAGGGGGTGAGAGAGAGGGAGGGGGAAGAGGGGTGTTTATGGGGAAAAAGGGAAAAGAGGAGTTTGTAATTGTGGGGGAGGAGGGAGATGTGGAGGGAAGAAAGGGGAGAAAGAAGGGAAGGGAGGATGTGTGGTGGGGAGAGGAGGCGGGGAAGAACGCATAGGAAACGATGATGGAAAAGGGGTGGGGTGGGGGGGGAGGAGTGTGGGATGGGGGGCTATTACCTAGGGAGAAAAATGTGCTGGAGAGGAATTTGAGGGGAATGGGGAGGGGGGGGGGGCGGGGGACAGGGAATAGAGAAAACGGAAACAAATATAATTAATATTTAAGCCCATACAACATGTTTGGCCTTAGGGGGGGAGGGGGGGGGATTTAAACGTCAAAATGCCCAACACCAAACCAGGCAATCAGTCCCTGATCTGAATTAGAAGCTAGAGCTATATATCAGCCCCGGCTAACTCGAGCAGCTAACTCGGATAACGAACTGGAGAACGGACAACGCGGATCTGAACTGGACCGGTTTGGGCAGCCATTTAACCTTCCGTTTTCTCTTCAGGTGTGAGCCGCTGGACAACAAAAATATTATTACCGTTTTCTGTGGCGGTGATGCCCTCAGCCGCCCCTTACCCGTCCCTACGATCAAGGGGGCACTGTGCTAGGGAATATAGCCGCTCTTGTGTTTGGAATACACACAAAGAACTCCAAGGAGAGATGAAGAAAAGAAAGAGAAAAAGATTAATGAGAAATAGCAGTTTAAAAACGCAAAAAATCTATCTTGTGGGTGTATTCGCGCGCCATCACGCTCTGTTGACCTATCAGCGCGCGCGGAAGCCCAGCTTGAAAACTCCTGGTCCCAGCCTCCCTCTCTGCCTCTCTCACTCACCCAACCCCGCGCAGTCAATTAAATGGGGTCTCGCAGCGGTGATTCCAGGCCCCAAATACATTAATTACCCCCAGAACGGGCCTTTAATGGAGTGTCTGACCCGCGCCGCTCGCCCAGGTCGATCGTCCTTTGTCTCCTTGACACTTTTGGCGGGAAAATCGACCGAGAGCAGCGAGGGGGAGGAGGCGCCAGGAAGGGCCTCACTGCCTCTCCTCAAAGATAAGACTTATCTGTAATCTGATATGATAATAAACTAAAGATATATATAATATCAATTAGGAAACGCAAATGAAGAGTAGAATGATCCATCGTTAGAGGCTGGCGGTGGATTGTGAGTGTGTAAGGGTGGTTGAGGATGTCCTTCCTGGGGTTGCCAGAGGCGCGGTGCATTATGGGATAGCTATACTCCCAGGTCTTCACCGTGGGGGTCAGAGAGAGAGAGAGAGAGAGAGAGAGAGAGAGAGAGAGAGAGAGAGAGAGAGAGAGAGAGAGGGGCTGATCTCTATAGCTATTCTCGTGATCTTGTTGACTGTCATTGGTAGCATCATGTTGAAGGGATCCATCGGCGTTAGTTCCATGGTAACGGTCTGAAGTAAATGTCTCAACGTGAATCTACGTTAATAAAAACAAGTATAATAATTGTACTAATAATTACAACAATAAGAAGCTATAACACTCTAGATCAAATAAATAATGCCAGTATTACTGTATATACTAACGCTAGTGTATTCGTTAGTATCACTAACGAATATACTAACATACCCACAGACGAATATACAGATACACTAACGAATTCACTAAAATATACTGTAAACGAAAAGTATGACACTTAATTATGCGATTAACCCAACACAGGCAAACAAATTTCCCGAAACAAATCAATTAACCCCAACACTTACACTGACCCATAACAGCAATTTAACTTTGCCTACTAATATCGCCCCTCATCGCTGTGGTCTGGTATAGACATCTTTGAGCCTTAAGGCACATTCTGTCTGTCAGGTCTATATTGGAGGTCTAGCATAGCCCGGTCCTTGGAGGCCTGGTTGAGGACCGGGCCGCGGGGACGCTAAGCCCCGAAATCATGAGAGAGAGAGAGAGAGAGAGAGAGAGAGAGAGAGAGAGAGAGAGAGAGAGAGAGAGAGAGAGAGAGAGAGAGAGAGAGAGAGAGAGAGAGAGAGAGAGCGAGAGAGAGAGAGAGAGAGAGAGAGAGAGAGAGAGAGAGAGAGAGAGAGAGAGAGAGATCGAACAGGATCACCCACTTCAACATTATCGAGGGGAATCACATGTCAAATCGATCGCTTCGAATCACTGGCCCGAACACCTGTTTTGACTCGGCTATCTGTACCCGTCAATGGGCGACTGTGGGCCGTCAGCCAACCTTTCCCCCCAGCAAGGAGTACTAATGGTGTGTACTCCCAACACTCATTCATTATTCGGCGTACTTTTAGCAAGTTCTGTTTTTATTTTAAACGTGTGTATTGTGCTGGGGATAGAGGGAAGAGGAGGGGAAGTGGTGATGGGTGTGGTGGTGGTGGTGATGGGTGTGGTGGTGATGGTGATGGGTGTGGTGGTGGTGGTGATGGTGATGGGTGTGGTGGTGATGGTGCCTGTGAAAAAGCGCAGTCCTTCACAGTACTGTGCTTTCTCTCATACTTTTTCTCCTCCTCACATCGGACACAGGGACAAGGACACCAATTATAGCACCGCGTATCGTCCTCTGCGGTCGACAATATCATTTGTATGAGAACAGATCATAGGCAGGACGCCGCAAACCTCCAAATTGATATTAACCTTTGATAAACTGATATTTACAAACTGATAACTTCCGTTGGGACACTGAAAATAACACGAAGTTTAATAAAGATAAGTTCCAGCTTGGAAAAAAAAACCACGGAAATATTAACACGATAAACACATATAAAACTCGGTTAAACCACAAGACTGAAAGCAAAACCTATTTAAAAGATTAATTAGTAATCAACCTCACTATTATAGAACACAATAAAGTACCCGTCACATTTGCATGAAAATTGACAGGTTGGATAACAAGAACCTTTCACACCAGAGAGAGAGAGAGAGAGAGAGAGAGAGAGAGAGAGAGAGAGAGAGACCATACCAATGACGATACTGTTGTAGGACACTAATGCTCTCTAGCTTGGAATGTTGTTCCACAGTAATAACCCTCCGATTCATAACTGGAGGAATTGCTGACCTGGCGAGCGTGCAGAGTGCTTTTACTGCCCGATAATAGCCTCTAAATTATTGGGACTGCTTAAAATATTTAAATATGCATTCTCTAGTGTGCAGGCGAGAGAAATACATGATAATTTTACACGGAAATTATTAGAGAAACTATAGTTCCTAATGAGCACAAGGAAATGACTCTTACGAGAGACCAGAAGGTCATTCAAATCAACCAGCTCTTCCACTCGATGACGTCTCGGTGGAAATTGACGGTTTAGAACAAAAAAAAAACAATCAACTCTGCTGCGAATCTGTAGGTCGAAATAAATAGATGTACACGGGGTAGTTAGGGACATTTCCTCTCAATGGCTGCCATCCAGTCAACTCCCTCAAGTAGCCTCGTTCAATCACGATTAAATTCCATTGTAATCACCATTATTCTTAGGCTTCCGTACCAGTTGAAAGAATAGGGGGGAAGGGGGGGGGGGGGAGGGGGAATTGAAGAGGCCTGCAAGCCGTCTCGATGACCGGTTAATACTCCCACGACTCTAGACCGGAGTAGATGGGCTTCAACTCTTTATGTAGATTTAAAGTCCCCAGGATCAAGTCCGCTTTAGAGGGCATTGAACGCTGGTCAACGGAGCCGGAGATTACTGTGAATCTTATAGTAACGCGTGTTTATACAGCATGTTTTTTCCCCAATACACAGGTGTTTTGAGTTTGTTCTTTATAATTAAGACACTGTTTTCTTATTTATTTTATGTAACCGAAATTCACTGTTTGTTCGTCTGTTCACTCAGGTTCAGAGATAACTTAGCTCCCTTATTAGTTCACACATACGTACTCTCACTCACTCTCACATGCATCCACTCACTCTCACATGCATCCACTCACTCTCACATGCATCCACTCACTCTCACATGCATCCACTCACTCTCACATGCATCCACTCACTCTCACATGCATCCACTCATTCTCACATGCATCCATTCACTCTCACATGCATCCACTCACTCGCACATGCATCCACTCACTCTCACATGCATCCACTCACTCTCACATGCATCCACTCACTCTCACATGCATCCACTCACTCTCACATGCATCCACTCACTCTCACATGCATCCACTCACTCTCACATGCATCCACTCACTCTCACATGCATCCACTCACTCTCACATGCATCCACTCACTCTCACATGCATCCACTCACTCTCACATGCATCCACTCACTCTCACATGCATCCACTCACTCTCACATGCATCCACTTATTCTCACATGCATCCACTCACTCTCACATGCATCCACTCACTCTCACATGCATCCACTCACTCTCACACATGCACTCGCTTACTCTAACACATGCACTCACTCTCTCTCACACGTTAAATTAACAAATAACACACAATTAAACCTCACGTCGCTAGAAGACAGAAGAGTTAGGGGGGATATGATCACCACGTACAAGATTCTCAGAGGAATTGACAGGGTAGATAAAGACAGGCTATTTAACACAAGGGGGCACACACACTAGGGGACACAGGTGGAACATGAGTGCCCAAATGAGCCACAGAGATATTAGAAATAATTTTTTTAGTGTCAGAGTAGTTGACAAATGGAATGCATTAGGAAGTGATGTGGTGGAGGCTGACTCCATACACAGTTTCAAGTGTAGATATGATAGAGTCCAGTAGGCTCAGGAACCTGTACACCAGTTGATTGACTGTTGAGAGGCGGGACCAAAGAGCCAGAGCTCAACCCCCGCAAGCACAATTAAGTACATACACACACATACACGCACATAATAATATTATTATTATTATTTATATTATTATTATTATAAACTTACAATTATTTATGAAATTACAATACACTCAAAACACTATCTATGTATATCTATATAACCCCACAGATGTTTCGGGAGAGCAGGAGTTATGGCTGCCATTGAGGACGGGGGTGGGGGTGGGGGTTGGGGGGTGGGTTGGGGGGGGGGTGCATTTCAACGAACGAGGCTTCAGGAGAAACGAACCCTAACTTCGAGACACATAAAAGTATTTTTGTGTATGTCTGATACCATACTGCATGTGTAAAGGAGGAAATGTATATGTTTATCTCTCAGAATGTTCGATAATATGTTTATTGCTTGTGATGTGTGTATATGTATGTATTAACACGATGTACTGAACGGGGTGAGAATAGCTTGAGCTACCTCATCCCTTTGTGTGTATTTTACCTCTATAAACTTATTTCAATTTCAACTTCGAGACACGCTACCCACCGCTGACAAACCCGCCCATTAACAAATAACAATAGATACCCCATTACCAAATAATAATAACAATAAATACTTTCACTGATACCAAAGCCGACAGCCCCCCAACAACAACCCCCAAGCCACTCTACACAACAAGCAATTACGAAAAAACCTCTCAATAGTTAACTTAGATATTAATACTTAAGATACCAACTGCAGTGCCCCACATATGGGCCAGGAGAGTTATTACGGAGTCAGGCAGGCGGGCGGCGGGGTTCGAAGGCTGTCAATAACACGGGGTAGAAGGGTCGAGCTATAAAACAAAACACCATCGCCTCTGAACGTCAACGGGACGTCCGATCCTTTATGTCGGCGGGGACCCAAGAGATCAGGGACCATTATGCATAGATTTAAACTCCAACCGTCGGTGCAGATGCAGTGGAGTTAGCGGGGCGGTCACTTGGTGGAGTGGGGGGGGGAGGAGGAGGAGGAGGAGGGACGGAGGAAGAAGGAAGGAGTAAGAGAGAGAGAGAGAGAGAGAGAGAGAGAGAGAGAGAGAGAGAGAGAGAGAGAGAGAGAGAGAGAGAGAGAGAGAGAGAGAGAGAGAGAGAGAGAGACAGAGACAGAGACAGAGAGAGAGAGAGAGAGAGAGAGAGAGAGAGAGAGAGAGAGAGAGAGAAAGGTGGAAGAGGAAGAGAGAAAAGGAAGTTAAGGGAGAGTTTTCTCCTCATATCTTTTCTTCTTGATGTCTTCCTTAAATCAGTTCTTCCGGACAAGTTCCATGGCAGGTGTGGCAATTCCATTCAATTTCTTTCTTTATACCCCATACCCATCTTGTGGACGGTGGTGGAAAGGGTTACAGAGGCACATAATGGGGTCAGGAACTGGACCCCAGAGTTCGTTTAGCTAACCAAGTGACTAACTATCTTTTGAAGCTAGTTATCCAATTGTTAATGTTATATATACATGTACATATATACATGTACATATATATATATATATATATATATATATATATATATATATATATATATATATATATATATATATATATATATGCGAACAAGCCTGAATGGTCCCCAGGACAATATGCAACTGAAAACTCACACCCCAGAAGTGACTCGAACCCATACTCCCAGATGCCACGCAACTGGTATGTACAAGACGCCTTAATCCACTTGACCATCACGACCGGACATAATGAGGTGATAGCCGAGGCTATTTGAACCACCCCACCGCCGGCACTCGGATAGTAATCTTGGGCATAGCATTTTACCAAATCACCTCATTCTTTGGGGCACACGTGAGGAACACAAATGCGAACAAGCCTGAATGGTCCCCAGGACAATATGCAACTGAAAACTCACACCCCAGAAGTGACTCGAACCCATACTCCCAGATGCCACGCAACTGGTATGTACAAGACGCCTTAATCCACTTGACCATCACGACCGGACATAATGAGGTGATAGCCGAGGCTATTTGAACCACCCCACCGCCGGCACTCGGATAGTAATCTTGGGCATAGCATTTTACCAAATCACCTCATTCTTTGGGGCACACGTGAGGAACACAATTTGTTCGCATTTGTGTTCCTCACGTGTGCCCCAAAGAATGAGGTGATTTGGTAAAATGCTATGCCCAAGATTACTATCCGAGTGCCGGCGGTGGGGTGGTTCAAATAGCCTCGGCTATCACCTCATTATGTCCGGTCGTGATGGTCAAGTGGATTAAGGCGTCTTGTACATACCAGTTGCGTGGCATCTGGGAGTATGGGTTCGAGTCACTTCTGGGGTGTGAGTTTTCAGTTATATATATATATATATATATATATATATATATATATATATATATATATATATATATATATATATATATATATATATATACAATCATTTACACAAATATATATACACATCGATAATCTTTTGTATCACAAGTGATTCAACAAGAGGCTCACAAGTCACTATACAAAGCACTTTACATCTATGGTGAGTCACACAGTTACTAGTCTTGCTCCACACCCACCCAACTGGGCGGCAGCTTTACAGTCATGTGCTCCACACCCACCCAACTGGGCGGCAGCTTTACAGTCATGTGCTCCACACCCACCCAACTGGGCGGCAGCTTTACAGTCATGTACATATATGACCTACAGTAAGCACATTTGGGATACTTCGTTCGTTAGTATTACTGGCAGTACATCATTATAAATGAAGTACTTACACATTTCTTGTACACCATTGATGGTGTTATCTCTGAATTCCACTGTTTTTTCACATTCCATTATATAATGACGTAAAGTATGCGAATAGTTCTACTGACAGAGTTTACATTTATTTAGATCTACATCAGCAGATGTTACAAACTGCCAGAGGTACTTATAGCCGAACCTAAGCCTAGCAGTGGTAACATCTAGAAGTCTGCTAACATTATTGGATGACCCATAGACGTGCGGTTCTTCCTGCATAATAGAATGATGATAGATGCAGTAACTGGTGTGAATTTCACTTTGCCTCAAGTCTACAAGATTTTGTTAATGTTCACGGAATATTACTGCCCTCAGGCTGCTCAAAGGCAGTCCAAGATGGTAATCAACTCCCTCTTTACGAGCAAAAGTCTTGGACCAACTTATCGGTTCTATCACGCATTCAGAGACCAATATGGGAAGGAATCCACAGGAGACAAACTCTGACTCCATCATTGATTATCTCATTATATCTGTGTCTAGCTTCAGAGATAAGCACGTCACAGTTATGCCTTGGGGAGCTGAGGGCCGTCAAGGATGACAAGGAGTCACTTACAATTAGTGTGTTAACTTTGGATTCATATTGGAATTAAATAAACCAATTAACGAAGAAATAAACTAATATATTCTAAAAGGCAGTCAGTCTCTCTCTCTCTCTCTCTCTCTCTCTCTCTCTCTCTCTCTCTCTCTCTCTTTGATAACTTCCCCTCTTTCACCCTTTTCTCCCACTCTCACCTTTCCCCTCACTTCTCTCCCCCCTCACCTCGTCCCCTCGTTCGTCATGCTCGGGTTACCGCCATCTCGCGGCCGTCACGGGAATCCCACCAATCCCACCGCGAAATTACGAATCGACGAGATCATGTTGGCGGTGAGAAAGTTGCCGCCCCCAATCGGCGGTCGGTCGGTCGGACGGACGGAAGAACGGTCGGACGGACGGAAACTTGGATGTTGTTTTCGTTGTTTGATCGGATCTCTAGAAGGAGAGAGAGAGAGAGAGAGAGAGAGAGAGAGAGAGAGAGAGAGAGAGAGAGAGAGAGAGAGAGAGAGAGAGAGAGAGAGAGAGAGATAGATAGATAGATAGATAGATAGAGAGAGAGAGAGAGAGAGAGAGAGAGAGAGAGAGAGAGAGAGAGAGAGAGAGAGAGAGAGAGAGAGAGAGAGAGAGGGGAAAGACCGAGTGAAGGATGAAAGTAGACCATAAACTCCGCCAGAGGAAACAAACCAAAAGACACATGCTGAACAATGAATCAGAGAGATACACGCATGTATCCACATGAGAGAAGAAACATATGTATCCGCATGTTACGTAAACGTTACGTAAACACAGACACGTCACCACACTACCTCCCCCTCCCTCCCTCCCTCCTTCCCCCCCTCAACCCTTCCATAAAAGTATCCAACCCCCCCATTTAGTGACCCTATCCCCCCCCCCACTCCCCCTCCCAGCAATCCCTACCCACACCACCCATGCCAATCTCTCCAAATGCCCCACGAGCGGCGTGTATAAGCGCACGCCTCTGCACGCGCGTGCACCAAGGTGCGCTAGAAGGCACGTGCATGCCGTACGCTTACCGACAGCTCAACACTGTTGTCTAGTGGGCTTAATGGCAAAATCAATGGATACATCCGGCGGGCAAAGGGGGAGCAGGAGAGGGGGAGAGGGGGGGCAGGGTAATTAATTGCAATGTGATGTCCCATTGAGAACCAATTTAGTGTGTTTCGTGTAGCTAATGCGGGGGGGGGGAGGATGTAAGGGGTTAAGGGGGGTTGAGTGGGTGGTCTCTCAGGGGGGTGAAAGGGCGAGAGAGTAAAGGGGGTGAATGGGTTAAGAGGTGAGTGAGTTAAAGGGTGATTGGGTTAAAAGGTGATTGATCAATGGCTGTGTAAATTAATGGGTAAATGAACTAAGATGGAGGGGGGGGGGGGGGTTTAGGTGAGGATTGTTCAATGGGTGAGTGAGTTAAGAGGTAAAGAAGTTAGGATGTCTTTAAGTTAATGGTGTTATCTTCAAAGTCCCTTTTAAAGGGTAATTACTTAAAAAAGGAGTGATTTAAGAGATAAGTGGGTTAAAGGATCATTGACTTAAGGGATGAGTGACCTTAGGGGGTGATTGATTAAGGGTTGAATGAGTGAACAGATAAATGGGCTAAGAGTAAGTGAGAAATGGGCGAACGGTATTTAAATTAAAGTCATAGAGGATGAAGGGTGAATGTAATAAGTGTACTCACCTAGTTGTGTTTGCGGGGGTTGAGCTCTGGCTCTTTGGTCCCGCCTCTCAACCGTCAATCAACAGGTGTACAGATTCCTGAGCCTATCGGGCTCTGTCATATCTACACTTGAAACTGTGTATGGAGTCAGCCTCCACCACATCACCCCCTAATGCATTCCATTTGTCAACCACTCTGACAGTGTGTGTGTATGTGTGTGTGTGTGTGTGTGTGTGTGTGTGTGTGTGTGTGTGTGTGTGTGTGTGTGTGTGTGTGTGTGTGTGTGTGTGTATGTGTGTGTGTATGTGTGTGTGTATGTGTGTGTGTATGTGTGTGTCTGTCTGTCTGTTGCAAGATTTAATTATCTAATGGGCGAATGAATACACAGAAGATAAATAGTTGAATGGTAATACAGAGAAACAGATAAATATATAGACATATAGATAGAGTTTTCAGATGCATATAGTCCTGGGGACCATTCAGGCTTGTTCGCATAGATAGATATATAGATAGATAAGAAGAAATTCCTAAGAATATAAATAGATACAGAGAGAGAGAGAGAGAGAGAGAGAGAGAGAGAGAGAGAGAGAGAGAGAGAGAGAGAGAGAGAGAGAGAGAGAGAGAGAGAGAGAGAGAGAGAGAGAGAGAGAGAGAGAGAGAGAGAGAGAGAGAGAGAGAGAGAGAGAGAGAGAGAGGGAGAGAGAAAGAGAGAGAGAGAGAGAGAGAGAGAGAGAGAGAGAGAGAGAGAGAGAGAGAGAGAGAGAGAGAGAGAGAGAGAGAGAGAGAGAGAGAGAGAGAGAGCGCGTCTCTCGTGGCTAGTGATGGGTAAATACAGACCACTCCTGATCTATACTCTGGTCCATAATTCTGAGCTAGCAGCTCCCCTTGGCTGATAATGATAGGACGAGCTATCCCCAGAGGAGGAGGGAGAAGGGGCAATGTGTCTAGCCAGCCCTGCTCTAGAGCGACCCGCTCAATATCTCACCATCCTGGTATATGGAAGGGCGGGCGAAAGGGAAGGAAGTGGGGAAAATGGATGAGAGGTGGAGAGTCTCAGTGATGGTGAGAAGACACGGAGAAAGAGAGAGAGAGGGGGGGGGTGCTGAAAAAGGGGGGGGGGAAGATGAAGAGAGAGATGGAGATAAGATAGCTTCCGGAAGATATACAATTCTATTTTTCACGTTTTCATTTGCCTGGTGTTGTAGATAACGAATCTGTAACTGTATGTAGAAAAAGGTTAAAAATAGGATTAAATTAAATATCATTTTTTTTTACTACGAGGTAAACTAAACCAAAAATAAATACCAAGATCTTCCCATATAAATCTGGAAAATGGCACTAATCTATTTGTACTTATACATAGCAAGGGTAAAAATAAATCTATATAAGATAGCGAGGGGGGCTAAACACAGGGGCCAAAACTCAAAACCGAAATAGGGGGGTTTTCCCCCAGAAGGTCAGGCCAAGAGGCGGTACCATCTACCTTACCATATAGGTTTGTATAGTTTTTTTTATGTACAAAAACAGGGTAATAGGGGGTACCACCACCTCGCACGCTCTCCTAAATATTGATCAATAGGGGAAGGCGTACCAACATTCCTTCATACCAGCAAACAATCTTATTTTAAGACAGTTCGAGAGAGAGAAATGGGGCTACCACGTCCCTGCACACACACACACACACACACACACACGCACACACACACACACACGCAGACGAGGGCAATTTAAGATTCCTGATACCGTCTTGTACTTCACCTGTCTAATACATACCGACACATTACCATGATATACCGCTCACGAAACAGTCTAAGAAGGATGCGTTCAATACCAAAGTATACAGGTTTAAAAAGACTCAACTTGGTATACTCTGACCTTACGACAGTGTATATGTAGGAGGGGTATTAATACACTCACCTATCTTGAGGTTATCTTGAGATGATTTCGGGGCTTTAGTGTCCCCGCGGCCCGGTCCTCGACCAGGCCTCCACCCCCAGGAAGCAGCCCGTGACAGCTGACTAACACCCAGGCACCTATTTTACTGCTAGGTAAGAGGGGCATAGGGTGAAAGAAACTCTGCCCATTGTTTCTCGCCGGCGCCTGGGATCGAACCCAGGACCACAGGATCACAAGTCCCGCGTGCTGTCCGCTCGGCCGACCGGCTCCACCTATCCAAAGAATACCATCTGAAGTCTCGGTGGAAAAGAGGAGGAAGAAATTAGGAACCAAGCAAAGGAAAAGGGGTTAAACTAGAAGTAACGAGAAAGGAAGAGAGAGAGAAAGGGGAGAGCAATGAAATTAAGACAATAGCTACAATTGTCACAATCATACACGATCGTGCGATTGTCACAATAACAGCTCACAATCAACTACAATCATAATCAACTACAACTGCCCAAAAACAACAATTATCACTCACAACAAAAGACAATCACAATCTTCACCACAATCGCTCGACAAGCGCTGATGATAACGATAATAAAAAAACAACCATAATCAAGCACAATCAACCACAATCAAGCACAATCAACTCCCTCTTCCCCAACAAGAGTTGAAGGGGTCTCCAAGGAGTCATATTTTCCGTGACAAACCCAGCAAAAGACTATTGTTTTTATGGGGGACGGCAACCGCAGATAAGAGAGAGAGGGGAAAGGTGAGAGGGGAGAAAATGGGTGGAGAAAGAGGGAGAGTAAAGAGGGAGGAGCAAGAAGAACGATAGGAAAGGGATAGAGGAAGGCTGAAGGGGAGAGAGAGAGAGAGAGAGAGAGAGAGAGAGAGAGAGAGAGAGAGAGAGAGAGAGAGAGAGAGAGAGAGAGAGAGAGTGAGAGAGAGAGAGAGAGAGAGAGAGAGAGAGAGAGAGAGAGAGAATACGAAAAGGTGCATTAATCATAAAAATTTGAGAATGTTGGATAAGACTATGTCCAGAGTGCTTTTGACCACGTCACACAACCTAAGTCATACGAAGGGTACAAACACACACACACACAACACACACACACACACACACACACACACACACACACACACACACACACACACACACAACACACACACATACACACACAACACACAACACACACACACACACACACACACACACACACACACACACACACACACCACACACACACACACACACACACATACAGAGGGCCTACAGGAGGATCTTTATGGTGGATAAAATAGGGATAATAGGCTGAGATAACAGTGGAGACCCTTGCTATCTCTCTCCCCATAGCTCCCCAGTTTATATCTTTGATAAAAAATATGTCTTAACAATTTTATTGAGCAAATCTGTGTTAGCGAGGAATATTATGTCAAGATATTGTGCTAGTTGACTTATAAACCTATAATTCAAAATTCTTGACCCGGTTGCCATGACTATTTTTATCCTACGAAGGCGAGAAGTGGCGCCAATGTTTACCAACTGAGCGTCGTCGTGGTCAAGCGAGAGACTGTTTGCCCAGCGGATGCTCGCCCCACCCACGCGCCGTTATTGTTCCCTCTCTCTCTCTCTCTCTCTCTCTCTCTCTCTCTCTCCTGGGGCCTTATCGCGCGTGGTTGGCCAATACTGTTCACTTATTCCCTGATTTATAACGCCATAACCGGCCCTAGTATCTCTGATGGAGGGACAGAAAGGGCTATATGACATCCGAATGACAAAACCCGCTTTCTATCTTGGAACTTGTTCACTCTCGGGATGAACAACCCAGCGGGTTTTCTTCCTATTGGGGAGTGTTGTACATTCTGCTATGGCGGTGTGTCCACTCACAAGATGAGTGGCGCTGCCCAATAAACTCGCCCCTCGGGGCAAAATTTAAAATTTAATCTCGTACATACTCCCACCCGCCTAACTTTCTATCCAGAAACTAGTTTATTCTTGTGCACCCACCTTGTCCTGTCTGCCTGTCTTGAAACACCGTCCACAACCTGTCCGTTTTAGAGGACTCTCCCGTCTGGGGTACTGGCGTCAGCCGGACTGCCACCGACGTGAACAACTTCATCTACAACAAGCGCCAGAGGTAATCACCATCGTAGTGAGACGAGAGAACCTTAGAAGAAAGTACAAGCAAAAACGAGGCCGTCAGCAGCAGCAGCAGCAGGAGCAGCAGCAGCAGCAGCAGCAGCAGCAGCAGCAGTAAGAACAGTAGCCACTGGGACCATAACTCAGAGCAGCTGGGGCTTTACGTTTTCAACACGAACGGCATTCGTAAATCGCACCCGAACGGATTCGTAATCGAAATGTAATTGGGTGATTAATATGGAAGCAGATGGTAGGTTCTGCCTGGTTGTTTTACTGCGGCCGCCCTCGCTCATTAGCTGGCACCTGTCAACTCACCTATTTGTGCCTGCAGGATCGAGCAATAGCTCTTGGACCCCGCTTTTCTAGCCGCCGGTTGTCTAATGTAATGACCCCTGGGGAGTTTGCTTCTACAACCTGCTACTTTGGTTCATTCCATTTCCCCACTGTTCTTACGGTAAAATAAAACTTTCTAACATCTCTCCGACTCATCTGAGGCTCAAGCTTCCATCCATGACTCCTTGTTCTAATAGTATTAATTGTGAACATTTCCTCTGTTTCTACTCTGTCAATTCTCCTCAAGTATTTTATACGTCT
>NC_091170.1:30001401-30013901 GCF_040958095.1 Procambarus clarkii
ACTAGTTGAAGACAAATAGGTGAGTACAGCTGTGTACTCAGCTGTTTGTGCTTGCGGGGGGTTGAGCTTTGTCTCTTTGGTCCCGCCTCTCATCTGTCAATCAACTGGTGTACAGATTCGTGAGCTGAGTACAGTTATGAGTACATCTGTGTGAGTACAGCTGTGTGAGTATAGCTAGATGAATGTAGAACATAAGTACAGATGCTTGGCTGCATCTGAGTTGGGCTAGATGAATACAGTAAGTGAATACACATACATGAATACAGTAAGCGAATACACACACATGAATACAGTAAGCGAATACACACACATGAATACAGTAAGCGAATACACACACATGAATACAGTAAGCGAATACACACACATGAATACAGTAAGCGAATACACACACATGAATACAGTAAGCGAATACACATACATGAATACAGTAAGCGAATACACATACATGAATACAGTAAGCGAATACACACACATGAATACAGTAAGCGAATACACACACATGAATACAGTAAGCGAATACACATACATGAATACAGTAAGCGAATACACACACATGAATACAGTAAGCGAATAATACACGAATCCAATACACAAATACAGTTATAATTAAAAACAATAAAAAGCCAGCCATTTCCTAAATCAACACTCACCCCTCTCTCCCCCCCCATCAACAATATCACCCCCCCCTTTCTCCCCCCCATCAACAATATCACCCCCCCTCTCTCCCCCCCCCATCAACAATATCACCCCCCCCTCTCTCCCCCCCCCATCAACAATATCATCCCCCCCCCAACGAAAAAACATTAAAAAAAAAAAGACTAAGCAAGAAAAAAAATCACACAAGACTTAAAAAAAAGACCCTTTTCCCCCCGCCCCCCTTTCAAAAAAATATCAGACACAGAGGTCCAAACACAACGTCCTTTTTTTCCGGTTAAATCTTCCTCCCCAAAAGGCGAAAGGTTTCAATGACCTCTGAGTATGCTGGGCCACGCCCCTTTCTCGTCCATCTATTTGCTCCTTATCGTCCCTAAAAATCAGAACTGAGACGGCTCTGGCGTCCCTTTCAGACGCCCCGCGTAAAACTCCATTTTCAATCTTACGAATCGACTTCCTATTGTTGGCGCTGTCAGATTAGGGGCTGGTGCTGCTTATCAGGTGAGAGGGGAGAGGGGGAGGACGAAGGGAGGAGGAAGAGCAGGTGGAAGGGAGGAGGAAGAGCAGGTGGAAGAGGAGGAAGAGCAGGTGGAAGAGGAGCAGGAGAAAGAGGAAGAGAAAAAGGAAGAGGAGGAAGAGGAAAAAGAGGAGGTCTCAGTCTGCATTTTCTTTCTTGTAGATCGATTGGCCAATCGATCTACAATCATGCTTCCTAACTCCAACATATCTTGAGGTTATCTTGAGATGATTTCGGGGCTTTAGTGTCCCCGCGGCCCGATCCTCGACCAGGCCTCCACCCCCAGGAAGCAGCCCGTGACAGCTGACTAACACCCAGGTACCTATTTTACTGCTAGGTAACAGGAGCATAGGATGAAAGAAACTCTGCCCATTGTTTCTCGCCGGCGCCCGGGATCGAACCCAGGACCACAGGATCACAAGCCAGTGTGCTGTCCGCTCGGCCGACCGGCTCCCATGGGGATGGAATCCACACAAATCTTAATAATATATATTAATATTATTATTAATTTCGGTGTCAAAACTCACATTCCATTTAATACTACAAAGCTACTTCAGACATGTGATGGGTTATTTAAAGACTGCAGTGCGCTCTTAGTCACAAAAAAAATCATTCTGGAGCCGGTCGGCCGAGCGGACAGCACGCTGGACTTGTGATCCTGTGGTCCTGGGGTCGATCCCGGGCGCCGGCAAGAAACAATGGGCAGAGTTTCTTTCACCCTATGCCCCTGTTACCTAGCAGTAAAATAGGTACCTGGTTGTTAGTCAGCTGTCACGGGCTGCTTCCTGGGGGTGGAGGCCTGGTCGAGGACCGGGCCGCAGGGACACTAAAGCCCCGAAATCATCTCAAGATAACCTCAAGATAACCCCATTTAGAACTCATCTATAAAACAAATAATCATAATCCACCGTCCCCGGTGGAGGCGGAAACGATTGGGCAGAGTTTCTTTCACCCTGATGCTCTTGCTCACCTAGCAGTAAATAGGTGCCTGGGAGTTACACAGTTGCTACGAACTGCTTCCTGGGGGCTGTGTAACAAAAAAAATGGAGGCTTGGTCAAGAACCGGGCCGCGGGGACGCTAAGCCCCGAAATCATCTCAAGACAACCTCAAGATAGACATAGAAACTGAACGACTGGGCACCACACACAAACTGAGCTATTGGGCATTTAGGTCGTTAATGAGTAACTTACACTGTATGATGCGTAAGTGAAAAACAAATATAGGTTTTAACAGGGTGACAGGAGAGGAAAAAACAATGGTTTAACGGAGAGGAGAAGAAGAGGTAGAAGTAGAGGAGAGAGGAGGAAAAGTGGGGGAGGGGGGGAAGAGGAGACAGATAAAGGAGGAGAGCTAGTTAATAAGAACGTATGTTGACAGAAAAAGAGTAGGAAAGAACCAGACAAACAGACGGAAACAGACGGAAACAGACGGAAACAGACGGAAACAGACGGAACCAAATTATCACCCAACTAATTAGACAGACAAAAAAACTAACAGGAGAAAAGTACAAACTCGACATGACTCCGTCCAGTCTTGTTCGTGTTCCACACAACGCCCCGTAACAGTGAACAAATCCACAAGGGCCCGTGACGAGGATTCGAACCTGCGTCCGGGATCATCCCAGACAACGAATACCCCCACATTTACATTTAATTAAAGTAGGCGTAGACCCACACAGGAAATATCACCCATATATTTATTCAACTGAAAATAACTAAAGCGAAAAAATAAAGAGCATTTTTAAACCGTCTGTGAATCTCAAAGAAAAAACATAAGAGTGTGTGGGAGGTCTACCTGTGGGTTCAAGAAGGTGGACACGGGCTCACCATAGCCCGTGCTACTTGGAACTTGTTCTGAGTAGCTAAATCTATAACAACAACAACAACAGAGGGTGGATAACAGGGTGAATCAACAGAGTCCTGTAACAGGGATATAAACAGGTATCCTGAGGCTGTGCAGAGGAAGTGTGAGGTGTTGTAGAGAGGGAGGATGATGGAGAGTAGAGGGGAAAAGGGTGAAAGGGTATGGAGATGGAGGAAGAGGGGAGGGGGGTGGGGGGGCAGCAAAAGCAGAAAGGGGTTGGAAGTGTGAGTGAGGCTGTGGATAGAGAGGGTGTGGTTGTGGGGTGATGGGGATAGTTAGGGTGAAAGACTGCAGTGGGGACGGTGGTGGTGGTGGGGATGGTTGGGAGGTCGAGATAGTGAGGGGTGGGGATGGTGAGGGGTGGGGATAGTGAGGGGTCGAGATAGTGAGGGGTGCGGACGGTGAGGGGTGGGGATAGTGAGGGGTGGGGATGGTGAGGGGTGGGGATGGTGAGGGGTGGGGATAGTGAGGGGTCGAGATAGTGAGGGGTGGGGACGGTGAGGGGTGGGGATAGTGAGGGGTGGGGATGGTGAGGGGTGGGGACGGTGAGGGGTGGGGATAGTGAGGGGTGGGGATGGTGAGGGGTGGGGATGGTGAGGGGTGGGGATGGTGAGGGGTGGGGATAGTGAGGGGTGGGGATGGTGGGGGTTGGTTGCTGGTGTTCTGTAGACTCTGCCCTTTCATCTCTCGTTACACACAATTCAAAATCTAATCTCGAAGCGGGGACTCCCAGGAGAAATCTGGGGAGGGGGGAAGGGGGGGGGGGACGGGCCCTCCGGTGACTCTCTTAATCGGGAATGCAAACTCCGACCCTCCCCCCCTCCCCCCCCCCCCCCCCCCACGATCTGCACCCTCCCCCTCCTACTACTACCACCACCGACCGCTGAACAACATGGAGGCATTGGACAACATGGAGGCACTGAACAACATGGAGGCACTGAACAACATGGAGGCACTGAACAACATGGAGGCACTGAACAACATGGAGGCACTGAACAACATGGAGGCACTGAACAACATGGAGGCACTGAACAACATGGAGGCACTGAACAACATGGAGGCATTGGACAACATGGAGGCACTGGACAACATGGAGGCACTGAACAACATGGAGGCACTGAACAACATGGAGGCATTGGACAACATGGAGGCACTGAACAACTTGGAGGCACTGAACAACATGGAGGCACCGACCAAGTTGGCACTGAACAACATGGAGGCACTGAACAACTTGGAGGCACTGAACAACATGGAGGCACTGAACAACTTGGAGGCACTGAACAAGAGGGGGGACAGAGTGGCACCAAACAACAGGGTGCCAGTTGCTAGTCTTAGTATTCTTGTATCTACACATCCTCAAGCTCTTCCAGATCAGTGAGATACATTTATATCCTTGTCTTCTCACCCCCTATCCTTCCTCACCCCTATCCTTCTACTCATTCGATTCTACAACCCTTTCAACTCTTTCTACTCACTATCCCTCCTCACAATCTTTCTCCTCATCTTTGTCTTCTCTCATCTCTACCCCCTCATCCTCCTAGCTTCCCGCTCCTCACCATGTCATCCGGCTCCCCCCCCCCAATCCCCTCCAACTCACCCCCCCCCACAACACCTCCTCCAACTCCTCCCCCTCATCGTGTCCTCTCCTGCCCCCATTCCCCCCCCCCCCATCCCCCCTTCAAGCTTTGGATGTGGGTCTGCTCGACTATCTCGCGGTCACATCCATTTTGCACAAGGTAAACACAGAACCTCTAACCCTAAGGCGAGGGGGAGCAGGGGAGACAGAGAGAGAGAGAGAGAGAGAGAGAGAGAGAGAGAGAGAGAGAGAGAGAGAGAGAGAGAGAGAGAGAGAGAGAGAGAGAGAGAGAGGGAGAGAGAGAGGAGTGGTGTAGATAGGAGTGAGAGGATATTGTGGGGTTGTGGAGAAGAGGGGAGAAGAGTGAGGCTTACTGAGGAAGGTGGAGATAGAAGAGACGCAGAAAAGAGACTCAGTAGCACGAGGTCTCATTGAGGGGTAACGAGGGGAATTGGCAGGATGGGGTGTAGTAGCAAGGCTCGAGAGTAAGGGGAAACAAGTTAGGATGAGGGGGGGATACAGCAGAATGAGGAGGGGAAACAAAGCAGGATGAGGGGAAAGCAATTTAGCATGAAGGGGAAACAAGGTTGGATGAAGGGATACCAGAGCAGGATGAGGTAGCAACCATGTACGATGAAGGGAAAACCATGAGATCGTGCCCATGCTGTACTCTTCTGAATGGTGCCGACGCCCTACTCGGTCATGTTGGGTAAGTACCCCACAGCAATCACTGTGAAAAATTGGGTGAGGCTAGCAACAAACGTCTGCCCTCCAACCACGGACAGGCAGACAGACAGACATTTCATATCTACACTACACACTACCTTTATCGCTGTATCCATCTTCACACTATCTTCATCACTGTAATCGTTTTTCCTACACTCAGCCATGATTACCGTATCCATAATCTTCACTTTATATGACCGTCACTGCAGCCACATTCATCATAGACTATTATCACAGGCATACACAGAAGCCTTTGACACAGTACCCCATAAGAGGCTGGTTATCTTGAGGTTATCTTGAGGTTATCTTGAGATGATTTCGGGGTTTTATAGTGTCCCCGCGGCCCGGTCCTCGACCAGGCCTCCACCCCCAGGAAGCAGCCCGTGACAGCTGACTAACACCCAGGTACCTATTTACTGCTAGGTAACAGGGGCATTCAGGGTGAAAGAAACTTTGCCCATTGTTTCTGCCTCGTACGGGAATCGAACCCGCGCCACAGAATGACGAGTCCTGCGCGCTATCCACCAGGCTACGAGGCCCCTAAGGTGCATGAGTTGGAGAAACAGGCAGGAATAACAGGTAGATTGGGCTAACAGGTAGACAACAGAGGACTCCAGTGGGTAAGGGATTACCTAAGCAACAGGGAGCAAGAGTCCCACAGGGTTCTGTATGCGGGCATACGTAAATGATCTTCCAGAGCGAATAGACTCATTCCTCTTAATGTTTGCTGACGACGCTAAAATTATGAGAAGAATCAGGACAGTGGAGGACAGTGTGAGGCTATAGGATGACCCGGACAAATTCGAGGAATGGTCAACAAATGGCTATTAGAATTTAACTCAAGGGAGTGTAAGGTAATGGAGGCCAGATACAAGGTACCATTAGGGAGATGTAAGTCTTCTCAGAATCAGCGAGAGAGAAAAATCTGAGGGGGTTGATATCACGTTGAACCTGTCCCCCGACGCCCACATCAAGAGGATAACATCAGCGGCATATGCTAGGTTGGCAAACATGAGAATTGCCTTTAGAAATTTGTGTAAGGAATCATTTAGAACCTTGTATATCACATATATATCAGACCAGTTCTGGAGTTAGGGGAGACATGATCACCACCTACTAAATTCTCAGAGGAATTGACATGGTGGACAATGACAAACTATTTAGCACGGGTAAAACACGAACAAGAGGACACAGGTGGAAAAAAACAGCCCAGTAGGCTCAGGAACCTGTACACCAGTTGATTGACGGTTGAGAGGCGGGACCAAAGAGCCAGAGCTCAACCCCCGCAAACACAACTAGGTGAGAACACCCTCTTACCCTGCCCCCCCCCCCCCCAGATCTCCCGGCATCAACACACACACACACACACACACACACACACACACACACACACACACACACACACACACACACACACACACGCACGCACACACACACACACACACACACACACGCACCACTCGCTACACACAATAGCTTCATGAAACTCCTCCGAGGACTCGATTTGCCTTCCCAACACGGGCATCAAGTTTTCAACTTTAATTAATTTTTTTTTTGCTCTCTCTCTCCTTTCGGTGGGAGAGACGAGCCCCCTACCTGACAAACACACGGACAATGGGGAGACACGATTACCTCCCCGGCCACTCGTTGCTAATTGATGGGCCAGGCCCCATTCATGCCTTGATTATTTCTCTCTAAGCAAAGCAGGAAGGTGGGTTACCTCTCACGGGTTACTCGCTTGTGTGTGTGTGTGTGTGTGTGTGTGTGTGTGTGTGTGTGTGTGTGTGTGTGTGTGTGTGTGAGTGTGTGTGTGTGTGTGTGCGTGTGTGTGTGTGTGTGTGTCTGTGTGTGTGTGTCTGTGTGTGTACACTCACCTAGTTGTGTTTGCGGGGGTTGAGCTCTGGCTCTTTAGTCCCGTCTCTCAACTGTCAATCAACTGGTGTACAGATTCCTGAGCCTATTTGACTATGAGTTCTACATATGATAGAGCGCAATAGTACCTAATGCTTGCCATTGGTTAACTATTCTGACACTGAGAAAATGTTTTCTAATGTATCTTTGGCTCACTGTGTTTATGGAGTTTGGTGGTGGTCAGAGTACTGCGGGCCGCTCCAAGCAACAGCCTAGTGGACCAAATTCTCACAAGTCAAGCCTGGCCTCGGGCCGGGCTTGGGGAGTGGAAGAACTCCCAGAACCCCATCAACCAGGTATCAACCAGGTAGGGGGCAATTAAGTGGTGATTGTGGTAAGATAGTGTCATTAAAAGTGTGGATGGTGATGGTGGTGGCAGCGGTGGTGGCAGCGGTGGTGGCAGCGGTGGTGGCAGCGGTGGCCAATACGGTGAAAGCTGTGGTTATGATGCCATATTTTATGCAAGAGTGGTGAGCCTGTAATTGTGACAAGGCCCTCACGCCCCCTATACTCAACTCTCGCAACAAAACACACTCAAAACTCACTCATAGTACGAATCTCATCAACATTCCCCAAAACCAACAGAAAAAGATATAATGAGATGCAAACTCACGGAGAGGGAGAGAGAGAGAGAGAGAGAGGGAGAGAGAGAGAGAGAGAGAGAGAGAGAGAGAGAGAGAGAGAGAGAGAGAGAGAGAGAGAGAGAGAGAGAGAGAGAGAGAGAGACAGAGAGAGAGAGAGAGAGAGAGAGAGCTGTGACAAGGACGACCACCAAACCTAACACCAGCAGGTCCCTCTGGGGCCACTTGACGCGGCTGGCACTGAGGGTCGAGGATGTCACCTGAACGAGGCACCGGGAGGGCCACCGAGAGGGCCACCAGGAGGGCCACCAGGGGGGCCACCAGGAGGGCCACCAGGGGGGCCACCAGGAGGGCCACCAGGAGGGCCAACAGGGGGGCTACCAGGAGGGCCACCAGGAGGGCCACCAGGGGGGACACCAGGAGGGCCACCAGGAGGGCCACCAGGAGGGCCACCAGGAGGGCCACCAGGGGGGCCACCAGGAGGGCCACCAGGGGGGCCACCAGGAGGGCCACCAGGAGGGCCATCAGGTAAACACTCACCGGACGAGTTCCGGAAAGGAAGGAGAGAGGGAGGAGGAGTACTGGGAAGAAAAACGATGAAGAGATGATTAAAGATAAAGAGAAAAAAGTAGGAAAAGGAGGAGAAATAAATAAACGAGGAAGAGGTAGACGAATCGGAAAATGAACGCTATATTATCCCACAAAGAACCTAGAAATGAATAAGATAAGCTAGTTACTAAGAACACCGAAGGAGACCCACACTGAACGCTTCATCCCAAAAAATCTCATCAACAAATAAGATGTATCATCAAGCAACGTCGTGAGAGGGTAACCGAGAAAGAGTTCGGGTGGAAAAGAAGTCACAGCGAATCTGTACACGCTGGTACAGAACATCTGCTGCCAACACCCTCTAAGTCATCTTGGACGCAAGGAAGGTATAGCCAACGGAGCGAATCCGTCATAGCAAGAACTCATCTTCGATTCAACTTCAGGAAATTCGGGATGAAAACGACAGATGTGCAGCGGAGTGGCAGTGTCCGCGATTCGAGAGATATCCGAGACACACTTGAGACACATTCAAGATGTGAAAAGTATTCGGAAAATTACACATTGTTAGGGAAACACAACATTTGTCAACTATCAATACTGTCATTAAAAAGATTCTCCCATTTGCGCCCGCAAGGTAACGTAAGTTTAAGAGCTGGAAGATGTTATACTCTTCTTGTCTCCACAGTCTGTTGACTTGAGGCAGTTGAGTAAGTCCAAGTTGCATCTACGTGCAAGTGACAGGATGAACAACCCAGCTGGTGTTCATTAAATTAGGGGGTATTGAACTTGCTGCCAGATCGCACACAGGATGAGTGTTGCTGTCCAATACCGTCACTATGGTGTTGTGTCCACTCACAGGATGAGTGACGCTGTCCAATACCGTCACTATGGTGTTGTGTCCACTCACAGGATGAGTGTTGCTGTCCAATACCGTCACTATGGTGTTGTGTCCACTCACAGGATGAGTGTTGCTGTCCAATACCGTCACTATGGTGTTGTGTCCACTCACAGGATGAGTGACGCTGTCCAATACCGTCACTATGGTGTTGTGTCCACTCACAGGATGAGTGTTGCTGCCCAATACCGTCCCTATGGTGTAGTGTCCACTCACAGGATGAGTGACGCTGCCCAATAAACTCAGAGACAGGCAACGAAGTTTAAGAGGAGGAGAGCGAGGAGGAGGAGGAAGAGAATGATGGTGATAAAAAGTAGGAAAGAATTAAGAGGACGAAAAGAAACCAGAAGAAAGAAAAAATGAAGGTGTAGTAGATGATGAATGAGTGATAAGCATAAAAGGAGGAAGAAAAATGAGGAGGAGGAGAAGGAAGAGGAGAAGGAGGAGGAGGAGGAGGAGAAGGAGGAGGAGGAGAAGGAGGAGGAGGAGGAAGCAGAAGAGTGGACACAGATGCGTGAGACTGGAGGCGTTATATTTCCCAAGGGTGAGCTGGGATGACCCCTCCACCTGCAGAAGACGGATTTACGAGAGATGCCACAGTCTGGCGTCTGTCGCGGCCAGGAGGCTGGCCTCATGCCTCTCACGGGGCGGGAGGCTGGCCTCATGCCTCTCACGGGGCGGGAGGCTGGCCTCATGCCACTCACGGGGCGGGAGGCTGGCCTCATGCCTCTCACGGGGCGGGAGGCTGGCCTCATGCCTCTCACGGGGCGGGAGGCTGGCCTCATGCCACTCACGGGGCGGGAGGCTGGCCTCATGCCTCTCACGGGGCGGGAGGCTGGCCTCATGCCTCTCACGGGGCGGGAGGCTGGCCTCATGCCACTCACGGGGCGGGAGGCTGGCCTCATGCCACTCACGGGGCGGGAGGCTGGCCTCATGCCACTCACGGGGCGGGAGGCTGGCCTCATGCCACTCACGGGGCGGGAGGCTGGCCTCATGCCACTCACGGGGCGGGAGGCTGGCCTCATGCCACTCACGGGGCGGGAGGCTGGCCTCATGCCACTCACGGGCCAGCCTCCTCCCGTAGCAATCCAGCCTACAAATCCTGTAGGCTGGATTATCATGGAGAGGGGAAGGTGGGGGGGGGGGGTGGAAGGGAGGGGGGAATGACGGGGGGAAAGTGACGGGGGTGTGTAGAGAGGGGGAATGGGGGATGAGGGGGGGGGGGGGTCGGAGCTACATATAGAGCTCAGAGCATCTCCTGGCGACCGCTACGTAGAGTGTCTCTCTCCTTGAGGCCCTCAGCGGCCACAGGTACACACTCATCCTGATGAATACAAGTGGTTAATGAGTAATGAGCAGCGGTGCAGGTGAGCCACAACGCGGTGAGGCTGGCGAAGCCTCACGAATTTTAATTCTTGTTCTGTTATCATTTTGTTTCTACCTTTTTAAGATTAAAAACATTGCTTGAGAAGCAGCATAAAAAAAAAAAAACGTGTATGGAGTCAGCCTCCACCACTCCACAAGCCGTGTATGGTATCAGCCTCCACCACTCCACAAGCCGTGTATGGAGTCAGCCTCCACCACTCCACAAGCCGTGTATGGTATCAGCCTCCACCACAGAGCCTTGGTCGCTCCACCTCTCACGACCTAACAGTAAGCAAGAGCTCTCAACCATCCGAGAGTCACACCGTGGCTGCTTAGCTTCCACTTTTGAGTGTTCAATAAACCCCTGAACTCTATGTTTAACATTTCTCTAACCCTGTCCATGGAGGACAGAAGAAAATGTATATATGCTGGTTAGCATTGTAAATGTGTGGCCACGTCTGTGGTAGAAAAAAAAAAAAAAAAAAAAAAAAAAAAACCTTGTGACTCCTTGTTTATGTCTTACCCACGTCAAACAGCCTTTAAGAAGTGCGTGTGCTTGTCGGAGTGTGTTTGTGCTTGGTATTGTGTGCTCACCTAGTTGTGCTTTCGGGAGTTGAGCTTTGGCTCTTTGGTCCCGCCTCTCAAATTATATATCGTGTATATATCGTGTATAATGTGTTTATACACGATGGAGCATATTTGCTATATACTGCATCGCGTATAAACAATGAGAAGATATAAAAATAGAAGCGAGAGATGAACGATGGAAAGGGAGGGAGGGAAGGGGGAAGGGAGGGGGAATGGAAGAGTTGAGTGGATGGGGAGGGAGGGGGGAAAGAAGGGGAAACTGATACTGGAAGAAAGAGGGGAGACAAAACGAAGATATAGCTGGGAGGGTGGGGGGGGGGGGGTAGAGAAGGAATTATATGTAAGTGGATGGAAAATGGAGACGTGGAGGGAGGAGGAGGGAAAGGAAGGAAGGAGGGGATGGTGGGGGAGGGAGGGGGGGGGAGGGAGAGGGAAGGAATGTGCAGGTGGGAAGAAGGTTAAATATCCGGTGTAGGGAAGGTGAGAAGACTGGCATACAGGTGTAGTGGATACACACCCCTCCCTCTCTCTCCCTCTCTCCCTCACCCTCCTTCCCTCCCTCCCTTCCTTCCTCCCTCTCACCTCCCTTGCCCTTCCCTCCTTTCTCTCCCTCCATTCTCTTTCCATCCATATATATCTCCTCATTCCATCACTCCCTGTTGTCTTTTCTCCCTACTTCCCTCCGTTCTTCTCTCCCTTCGTCTCTTCTTCCCTCCCTCTCACCTCCCTCCGTCTCACCTACCTCCCTCCCTTCCTCCCTTACCCTCCCCTCCTTTCTCTCTCTCTCTCCCCCCTCCCCCATTCTCCTTCCATCCCTATATATCTCCCCATTCCATCTTTCCCTGTTGTCTTTTCTCCCTACTTCCCTCCGTTCTTCTCTCCCTTCGTCTCTTCTTCCCTCCCTCGCTACCTGCCATCCCACAATATTTCTCTCCATTCAGGTCTCCACATTCTTCTATATCGAACGCACTCCATCATGCTCTACACCTGTGTAAGCAGGAAGAGGCGGAGGCAGGGAGGGAGGGAGAGAGAGTGAAGGAGAAAGAGAGTAAGGGAGGATGTGAAGGTGTCAGAGTTCAACATTGACTCAGAATGTCACAACTTCCTAACTTTGGGGAAACATATTTGCCGAGACTAGTCACTCCACCTGTCACCCGGCACCCCACACACACACACACACACATACACCCACACACACACACACACACACCCGCACCCCACACACACACACACATACACCCACACACACACACACATACACCCACACACACACA
>NC_091170.1:30018901-30037491 GCF_040958095.1 Procambarus clarkii
CCTAATGATATAACCTAACCTCATACTATAGTGTCAAGAATATATATATATATATATATATATATAATATTATATATATATATATATATATAGTAGTATATATATATAGGACCCGGCCGATCTTGACCCTATAGGGTCTTGACTCCTTGCTTCGGCTAACGCGCAGCTGATCAATCCACAATCAGGAGTCAGATTGCCACACAATCACGAAACAAGCACATTAAGCCACAATCTTGGATCAAGTAATCATTCTCGGGGGGCAACAAACACACACACACACACTTTGTTGTAAAACATACAATCAGGGCTACATCAGACACACAATCATGAGTTGAACAGACACAAAAGGCCTGCATTGAATAAACACACAATCATCGTTTGAACAAACATGGGCATGCATAGAACAAATAAAAAACAAAGTCATGCATTGAACAAACACACAGTCATACATTGAACAAACACTGTCACGAATTAAACAAAGGTACCCTTCAGTCGCTAAACACACACAAACACACACAATCAATCCAGCTACACCAAACACACACAATCACGCGTTGAACACTCAAAAAAGGCTGAAAAGAACGTGTTTACAAACACATTTACAAACACAAACAAGCGACAACGGCTACATTTATCTGAAGAACACTACACTCCCCCGAGAAAGAGGCATGGAGAACGACTCACTCCTCCTCCTCCCTCACAATGCAGGACAAGAGCCTCACGAGTGAACAGCCTCCCTCTCCTAAAGCCAAACTGTAGCGAGAGGTCCCCCCCCCCTCTCTTGACACGGAACCCCTCACACGGCTCTTCTGGGGGGGGGGGGGGAGGCAGGACACACATAGAGGGCCAGGATGCAAGGCTACAGCATCCGCGGTCATCCAAGATATGGTTCATCTCAAGGGGATATAAATATATACGCTATTCCAGTCACTGTCTTCAGTTATTAGGCAAGACAAAACAAAGAAGAAGCTGAATCATTTTCTTGCGATTTATAACCTGCAGAAGTAGCAGGAGCAGTAGTAGCAGGAGCAGTAGCAGTAGTAGCAGGAGCAGTAGCAGGAGCAGTAGTAGCAGGAGCAGTAGCAGTAGTAGCAGGAGCAGTAGCAGGAGCAGTAGTAGCAGGAGCAGTAGCAGTAGCAGTAGCAGGAGCAGTAGTAGCAGGAGTAGAAGTAGCAGGAGCAGAAGTAGCGGCAGAGAAGCAGATGGCTTGGTCCAGACGACGCTCTCCAAGTCATCAGTTAAAGAATTAAACCCTAAAGGAACAAAGCGAGGCCCTTGAGGGGAAACACTAACATTGTTCATCAAGTTGCCAGCGTGGGGGGGGGGGGCCGGCAGAGGCAAGAGCCGTGGGAGAAAAAGAAAAAGAAGGAGGAGGAGGAGGAAGAGGAAGAGTAGGAGGAGGAGGAAGAGGAGTAGTACACCTGGAGAAGCCGGAAAAGAAGTATCGATCCCCGTCTTAAAAGAAATAGCCCTCAACACCGTAAACAAATAAGCGATAAAAGCGATGAAGAGAGAGAGAGAGAGAGAGAGAGAGAGAGAGAGAGAGAGAGAGAGAGAGAGAGAGAGAGAGAGAGAGAGAGAGAGAGAGAGAGAGAGAGAGAGAAGGCAAGAGTCCTCCACTGGCCCTGTCCTTATCATAACGACACTCTGACTACAATGATCCCTAACTTACAATGACCTTTCTCCGCCCCCCTCTCGCCCTCTCTTCCCTCTCAGTGTGCAACATTGTAGCCTCAACCACAACACTTGACACTCAACACAGCATTTCCAGCCAGTGTTCTGTTTGTTCCAGTACCACTGTTGCTGTGTTCTGTTTGTTCCAGTACCATTGTTGCTGTGTTCTCTTTGTTCCAGTACCATTGTTGCTGTGTTCTCTTTGTTCCAGTACCATTGTTGCTGTGTTCTCTTTGTTCCAGTACCACTGTTGCTGTGTTCTGTTTGTTCCAGTACCATTGTTGCTGTGTTCTGCTTGCTCCAGTACCACTGTTGCTGTGTTCTGCTTGTTCCAGTACCACTGTTGCTGTGTTCTGTTTGTTCCAGTACCACTGTTGCTGTGTTCTGCTTGTTCCAGTACCACTGTTGCTGTGTTCTGCTTGCTCAAGTACCATTGTTGCTGTGTTCTGCTTGCTCCAGTACCACTGTTGCTGTGTTCTGCTTGCTCCAGTACCATTGTTGCTGTGTTCTGCTTGTTCCAGTACCACTGTTGCTGTGTTCTGCTTGCTCCAGTACCATTGTTGCTGTGTTCTGCTTGTTCCAGTACCACTGTTGCTGTGTTCTGTTTGTTCCAGTACCATTGTGGCTGTGTTCTGCTTGTTACAATACCACTGTGGCTGTGTTCTGCTTGCTCCAGTACCACTGTTGCTGTGTTCTGTTTGTTCCAGTACCACTGTTGCTGTGTTCTGCTTGCTCCAGTACCATTGTTGCTGTGTTCTGCTTGTTCCAGTACCACTGTTGCTGTGTTCTGCTTGCTCCAGTACCATTGTTGCTGTGTTCTGCTTGTTCCAGTACCACTGTTGCTGTGTTCTGTTTGTTCCAGTACCATTGTGGCTGTGTTCTGCTTGTTACAATACCACTGTGGCTGTGTTCTGCTTGCTCCAGTACCATTGTTGATGTGTTCTGCTTGCTCCAGTACCATTGTTGATGTGTTCTGCTTGCTCCAGTACCATTGTGGCTGTGTTCTGCTTGTTCCAGTACCACTGTGGTTGTGCTCTGCTTGTTCCAGTACCACTGTAACTGTGTTTTGCTTGTTCCAGTACCATTGTGGCTGTGTTCTGCTTGTTCCAGTACCACTGTAACTGTGTTTTGCTTGTTCCAGTACCATTGTGGCTGTGTTCTGCTTGTTCCAGTACCACTGTAACTGTGTTTTGCTTGTTCCAGTACCATTGTGGCTGTGTTCTGCTTGTTCCAGTACCACTGTGGTTGTGTTCTGCTTGTTCCAGTACCACTGTGGTTGTGTTCTGCTTGTTCCAGTACCACTGTGGTTGTGCTCTGCTTGTTCCAGTACCACTGTGGTTGTGTTCTGCTTGTTCCAGTACCACTGTGGTTGTGGTCTGCTTGTTCCAGTACCACTGTGGTTGTGTTCTGCTTGTTCCAGTACCACTGTGGTTGTGTTCTGCTTGTTCCAGTACCACTGTGGTTGTGTTCTGCTTGTTCCAGTACCACTGTGGTTGTGGTCTGCTTGTTACAGTACCACTGTGGTTGTGGTCTGCTTGTTCCAGTACCACTGTGGTTGTGTTCTGCTTGCTCCAGTACCATTGTGACTGTGTTCTGCTTGTTCCAGTACCACTGTAACTGTGTTCTGCTTGTTCCAGTACCACTGTAACTGTGTTCTGCTTGTTCCAGTACCACTGTAACTGTGTTCTGCTTGTTCCAGTACCACTGTAACTGTGTTCTGCTTGTTCCAGTACCACTGTAACTGTGTTCTGCTTGTTCCAGTACCACTGTTGCTGTGTTCTGCTTGTTCCAGTACCACTGTGGCTGTGTTCTGCTTGTTCCAGTACCACTGTAACTGTGTTCTGCTTGTTCCAGTACCACTGTAACTGTGTTCTGCTTGTTCCAGTACCACTGTGGCTGTGTTCTGCTTGTTCCAGTACCACTGTAACTGTGTTCTGCTTGTTCCAGTACCATTGTTACTGTGTTCTGCTTGTTCCAGTACCACTGTAACTGTGTTCTGCTTGTTCCAGTACCATTGTTACTGTGTTCTGCTTGTTCCAGTACCACTGTAACTGTGTTCTGCTTGTTCCAGTACCACTGTAACTGTGTTCTGCTTGTTCCAGTACCACTGTAACTGTGTTCTGCTTGTTACAATACCATTGTTACTGTGGTCTGCTTGTTCCAGTACCACTGTAACTGTGTTCTGCTTGTTCCAGTACCATTGTTACTGTTACACATTTCAAATTGGAACAAATTGAAGGGAAATATACAATAACGTCTGAGATGTTTTGTTTGTTAGTTTTCAATCATTATTTTCCTGAAGTTTGAAGATTTGAAGAAAAAGGCGCACGTACCAACCCAGTACTGGGTACTGGGTACCAACCCAGCCTAAAAGTATAATATTATCTATTGTTCATCATTTGCAGAGAAGTGAAGGAGGTAGAATTCCTAAACTTCAAGACAGAGTGCAGGAGAGGTGGCAATGTGGTGATGGGGAGGATTACACTGAAGCCTAACTAAGCTTCAGTGTAACCCTCAGGAACCCTTGTGGATTCAGTTGAATCCCAGGTTACAGTGCTTTTTGCCCCTGTCGTGGTGTAGCGGTCTAGGGCGTGTGCTTGAGAGTACCCATAGGTTCGAATCCTATTAAGGGCTCCAATTGATTTTCTCATTGACACAACACGTTAATGTGATTTCTTTGAACAACAACAATAATAAATATTGATAAACAATTATAAATATGCAACGAAAAGTCATTTGTCCTGTAAAAAATGTTCATTGGAACAAAAACATGAAAATTAGAACTGGAGGGGGTGAAAACACTCCCCTGGAGGGAGTCACTATAGGGAGGGACCGACGACTGGACGGGTGAGTTCAGTGCTCCGTGCTGAGACCAGATAAATTCCTTCTACAGTAGAGACAGAACAGAAGATGTACAGCATACTAAACCTCCTCCATCACCACCAACACCACCGCCAACAGTAGCAGCAGCAGCAGCAGCAACACCACCAGCAGTAGCGGCAGCAGCAGCAACAGCACCAGCAGTAGCGGCAGCAGCAGCAGCAGCACCAGCAGTAGCGGCAGCAGCAGCACCAGCAGCGGCAGCAGCGGCAGCAGCATTAGCGTCAGATGAGTTACGACTTCAATAATGGGGCGGGGGTGATGTGTGGTGCCGGGCGCCGAGTGACAGAATGTGCTGTTCCTCTGGCACCAGCAGCTTCCACCCTCCCCCCACCCCCCCCCCCCCACCCCCCACCCCTCCTACACCCCCCCATCCCCCTCCCCAGCTGCTGGTAATGACGGTCCTCTCCTCAGTCACTCCTGAGTTACGCCTGAGTTACGAGCAAGAGCCACGGAGGACGAAGACAATAAGGAAGAGGATGGTGGAAAAGAAGGAAGGAGCAGGAGAAGGAGGAAGAAGAGTAGGAGGGGAAAAAATAAGGAGGCGAAAAATAAGGAGGCGATGAAGGTGGCAGTTGAAGTGAATAGAGATGTATCCTTACCACCAATACCCTTGTAACTGAAAGACAACATGATAATACGAGACTGGACATAGCAGAAGTACTTCACATCAAGCACTCTAATCAACCAGTTTCCACACGCCAGCTTATGTTTACGTGTTCCCCCTATACAAGACCAAGACGACGTAATGCAAGACAGTGTGTGTGTGTGTGTGTGTTTTTCTTTCGGTTTGAGGATTAGGGCTCTGACCAATACTGTTTCTCATTAATGTTAATGCCCTTACCTACTAGGAGTTAAGTCTTACATATCAATGTGTGTAAACAATCCAAAATTGATGAGAAGAGTAGAGAGAGAGAGAGAGAGAGAGAGAGAGAGAGAGAGAGAGAGAGAGAGAGAGAGAGAGAGAGAGAGAGAGAGAGAGACAGAGATAGAGAGAGAGAGAGAGAGAGAGAGACAGAGATAGAGAGAGAGAGAGAGAGAGAGAGAGAGAGAGAGAGAGAGAGAGAGAGAGAGAGAGAGAGAGAGAGAGATGAGGAGTGTAAAATTCCCCAAGAATGACTAAGATGAACTGTTGGAGTTGATTCAAGAAATGGCTTCTGGATTTCAACACCAGTAAATGTAAGGTGATGGAGATGAGGCCAAAAGAGGCTCATATAAACAGGATACTATCAGCATCACTCACTATCTAGAGTAGTAAAGGTAGCACCATCTTCAGGAACATTACTAAGGAGGCATTTAGATCTCTATATACACCGCTCACGCCAGACCAAAGCTCCAGAAATTTGCAACGTGACTCCAATCTAGAATTGCGAGAGATGAGGTATGAAGAAAGACTGAAAGAATTAAACCTGATGTCGCTAGAAAAGAGGAGATAGAGGGGGAGACATGATATAGATATATAAAATACTGAGAGTTACAGGTACTAATAGGTGAGTACGATGGCTAATTTTTTTTTGCAGGGATATTCCTTCGGCGGGTCCTAAGCCTATGGCTGGTCCACTAAGTGTTACTTGTATCTGTTTTATTCTTGTTTCTGTTTGTCTTGTATTCTTCTGTTCTGTTTAACAGTGACGTCTAACAGCTGATTGACGAACACCACCATTCTAGAGGGCTGGCCAGAGACCGGGCCGAGGGGACAATGATTCCTAGATTCTAGTACCTGGTAGCTAAACAGCTGGTGCGGGCTGCATCTTGTGTGTGTGTGTGTGTGTGTGTGTGTGTGTGTGTGTGTGTGTGTGTGTGTGTGTGTGAGATATATATACATATATTGTAGCTATGAAAGAGAAAATTAGGCCGGAATTCAGTACATCAGACAGCCGAAGGTTGGAAAGGCGGGGTCCACGAGCTAACAGTTCAATCCTGCAGACACACACACACACACACACACACACACACACACACACACACACACACACACAAACTCAGCTGCAGAACGGAACCTCTCTTTTGATAATTAAATCGAGACGCACACAGGCTTCCGACATCGGAGACAATGGCACCCCTTGATCAACGCGAACGACGCCCCCCTACCCTTCCCTTCCCCTCCCCCATCCCCCCTTCCCCATCTCCCCTCCCACAATACCTCCCTTCCCCCTCCTCAACCATCATATCACTCGCATTGTGTCAATAGTCATCAATGGGTAGTCAATGGACCTTATTTGACGTCTCATGTTATGGAAGGGGGTGGGTGGGTTAGGTGGGTGGGTGGGTGTTAGGTCTATGGCTCCGCGGGTGGGCAGCGGGGGTGGGTTATGGCTGCTTGGTGAGCTGCTGCTGCTCCTCCTCCCCACTCTCTCCCCTTTGGTGAGGGGAGAGAAAGGGGTTAGTGGGGGCTGATAAAGAGAGGGAGAATAAGGAAGAAATGGAAGATAGGGGAAGGATTAGAGGGATATGGGAAGAAGGATAAAGGGGAAGGATTAGGGGGATATGGGAAGAAGGATAAAGGGGAATGGATTGGGGGATTGGGGGGTTGGGGGGTTGGGTCCGGGGTTAGATGAGACGAGAGAGGTCACCCTCCTCCAAAGGTTACCTCAGAGGTCAAACTCCTCTAGAGGTCAAACTCTCTAAAGACGAGTTAACAGCTACTGAATTCAATCAGATAAAGCATACAGGCAAGCATTTATCTAGCAAAAGACCGGTGAACGGGGTGGAACAACCCGACTGTTGGCGTTAGGGCAAGTGTAAGGACTCATTGGGCAGGTGAATGAGGGACAGAGAAGAACAACAATTAGAGCTTGTCCCCCCATGGGTCACCAGATCATCTTCAGCGAGGACAATTCTTTATAGAAACACGTACCTGATAACGGTGCGTTAGTAGTCACGGACAAGACATGGGTGAGAGAGAGAGAGATATATGAGAGGAGTGAGACAGAGAGAAGAGACAGGGGGGGGGGAGAGACAAATATAGTGAGATATAGGAGTGACAGATGTGAGATATATGTTCATCCATATGTTTTGATTACATTTGATTTGATCCAAATTGTCTTGTAAGCTTCCCAAATGATCACCAATTGTTGAATATGTTGTTGTTGTTGTTGTTATGCTCGCATCATATGTTGTTCTGTTATCTTGTTATCCTTCGCAGTGAGTGCTCGCTGGGAGGACCATGGTGTTGTATTCACTCCCAGGTCTGTTATCTGTTCTTACTCAAGGGTTTGTATTCCCATTACATTGTTCTCGTGGTCTCTGGATCTTTGTCCCTAGTCTCATCACCTTGCACGTGTTTGAATTGAAGTCAAACAGCCATTTCTCAACAATGTCTCACGTTTGTCCAACTCTTCTATGAGCATTTTGCAGTCCTTTTCCGTCCTGATTTGTCTTATTAATTTGTCATAGCCAAAAAACATGGAAACAGAGGACCCTATACTTCCTAAATTATGGGAGTTACGTTTACCCTAAACATTCTAATTGAACCTATTCCTGGAATATCGTCCTGGTTTAACTGTGCAATAATTTCAAGTTTTTTTTTGGTACCTGATGCTGTATCTGAGGCCAGATTCACGAAGCATTTACGTAAGTACTTACCAACGTGTACATCTTTCCTCAATCTTTGACGCCTTTGGTTACATTTATTAAACAGTTTACAAGCATGAAAACTTGCCAATCAACTGTTGTTATTGTTACAAACAGCCTCCTGGTGCTTCGGAGCTCATTAACTGTTTATTAATTGTAAACAAAGCCGCCAAAGATTGAGAAAAGGTGTACAGGTTCCTAAGTGCTTATGTAACTGCTTCGAGAATCTGGCCCCCAGAGTCCTGTACTACTTATCTGTCTGTCTCCTTATTCTTGCATGTCTATTCCTTTCTCTGTTGCAGTTCTATCCATGTCCAGCAACCAGGAGGCCTGGTCGACGACCGGGCCGCGGGGACACTAAGCCCTGGAAGCACCTCAAGGTAACCTCAAGGTATGTCATTTATTCAAGTTCTCCTGCGTGTATTTCTTGGATCAAAGCACTTTTGATGACCATGACTTTGTTAGCTCCTTCGGTGTTTGCATGGGAATAAATCTATCTTTTGCTTCTGAATTTTTTGTCTTTTTTTTCAGACATTATTACAACATGCTTTACTGTGTTCCATAGACATGTTCCTGAGTTCTGAGCTGAGCCAAGACTCACGAGACTGACACACTTCTTCTCTTTCTTTTATTTCCATTGTGTGCAATGTGCTCAAGAACATTATATTTTGGGCCATCCTTTTTGGTCTATACTCGATCCCCGATGGTCAAAGTGGCTGTGGGCTTCGAAGTGGTATATGGTAATACTGGTTTCTGGTGATGGATACCTTACTAACCTCCTCTTGTTTTTCCTCTTTGGTGTGTTGCGTTATGGGGTTTTCGTCTTTGTGGTGTCCACTAGACTTGCTTTTCTTGTGTTATGTCTACCGTATTGGGTCTGTTGCCTCCTAGTCTATTTCCTCATAATTGAAATCTCCGATGATTAGTAAGCTGGCTCCCCCCGTTTTCTGTGAGCAGTTGTGGCTACCCCGTGTTTACTAGTGTGTGTGTGTGTGTGTGTGTATGTGTATGTGTATGTGTATGTGTGTGTGTGTGTGTGTGTGTGTGTGTGTGTATGTGTGTGTGTGTGTGTGTGTGTGTGTGTGTGTGTGTGTGTGTGTGTGTGTGTGTGTGTGTGCACCAAATTAAATTTGTAGGGAGGGGATTGAACTTCGCCTCTTTAGCCACACCCCTGAATCTTCGATCAAGGGGGTTTACAGGATCCGTTAGGATTGGAATGCAAGACATGTTGAACGCGAGAGAATGCGTCCTCTCATGCACTAAAAATATCATCAAAATTGCACTAAATCACCCCCCCCCCCAAAAAAAAACCCCGCATTGAATAAAAATAAACAAAAAAACTTGGCACAAATGAGACCATACACCTTTTCAGACATTATTACATATCATCATCATTATCATTATTTTGGCGCATTATATTCCAGTTTTTTTGGGGGGGATAGGAGTGAAAGTTGGAGGGGGGGGGGTTAGAGGGGGGGAGGGGGGGGGGAGTAAATCACTCGCAGCCTATTGTTAATTTGCTGAAAGATTTCCTATTGTGAGTGGCTCTCTATGTGGGTTCCTGCAAGCCTGCTGCTGGGTGCAATTGAATTAGGTCAGTCCCTTTGTTGCAAAACGTTGGTATTATTTCCTTACTCTCTCGGGGATATGGAAGGGGGGTGTTGAAATGGGATGGATGGATGGAGAGGGAAGGGATGGAGAGAGAGAGAGAGAGAGAGAGAGAGAGAGAGAGAGAGAGAGAGGGGGGGGGGTAGGGAGAAAGATGGAATTAAGCAGGGATGGGAGAGACAGATCGAGGGAAAGAGACAGAAAAGGAGAGATAGTTTTTGGAAGAGAAGAAGTATGGAAGAGAAGTATGGGAGGGAGGGAAGCAGGGAAGGAAAGGAGGGAACTGTGGATTCCTAACCAGACATTTCAACCTTTAAAACAAATGAACAGAAAGAAAGCCACAGAGATATCTGCTTCCCTTGAGGCGGGGTCCAAGAGCTAATATACCTCGATTCCGCAGACACCAGTAGCAAACACAAATAATAAACACACACACAATTATTTTCAAACCAACCATTGCTAACACAACCCACCCAAATGTCTCCAGATATATTTTTCCTCTTTCCCTCCATGCAACACCCCCCTTCCTCTTGCTTCCCCCCCCCTCCCTCCGTCTCCCTCTTTCCTCCTATTCCTTATTTCCTCCACCCACACCTCTCTCATTCTTTTCTCCCCTCCCTTCCCCTTCTCTTTGGATTCAGTGTTCAACGGGACGTAAGCGATCAAATGAGACTGCCATATTGATGTGCAACTGACCTGATCACCAGTTCCATTGTTGCAAGGGCACACACCTCTGCAATGAACTAATGAGTTTTGTACTGGCTAGCTGCATGCCTTCCCAAATGGTCTGCGATCTCTGGTGGGAGACTGTTGGGCTTGGATTGCTTGTGGGGTGGGTGGAATGTTGGCTGGTTGAGGGGGGGTTGAGATAGGTGGTTAAGGCTGGTTATAAGTGGTAATGGTTGTGGTAGTGCTTGTGGGGGAAAATGGTGATGGGTGAGTGGTGGATAGTGGTAGCGGTGGTCTGTGGTTGTTGACCAATGTAGTGGGGGTGGTTGTTGGGAGGTGGAAAATTGGGGTTAGGGGATAGGGGGCGTGGGGTGGGAAGAGAAGGATAGATGGTATTTGTAATCTCTGTGGCGATTCGATGTTGGAGTGATGGTGGATACTTATGGTGGTGTTGGTGGTATTTAATGGTAGATGATGATGGTGGTGGTGAGGGATGGTGGTGGCGAGGGGTAATGATGGTGAGGGATGATAGTGGTGAATGATGGTTGACGTTGGTTCTAATGCTAGTGTGTGTGTGATGATGAAAGTGTGTGATCGGACTTATCCAAACGACAGAGAACCCGAACCACCTGCCCACGACCATGCAAAATCCCAACAACAATAACCACACCACCATGGAATCTTGCATAAATCTCCCACCAAGATGCCAGACCCTCGCTATACGGGCACTGTCTCCATGGCCACCCAGACTCCAATGAGAAGACAGACGTAGTTATCTTGAGGTTATCTTGAGATGATTTCGGGGCTTTTTTTTTAGTGTCCCCGCGGCCCGGTCCTCGACCAGGCCTCCACCCCCAGGAAGCAGCCCGTGACAGCTGACTAACTCCCAGGTACCTATTTACTGCTAGGTAACAGGGGCATTCAGGGTGAAAGAAACTTTGCCCATTTGTTTCTGCCTCGTGCGGGAATCGAACCCGCGCCACAGAATTACGAGTCCTGCGCGCTATCCACCAGGCTACGAGGCCCCCCTAATTACAACAATTCGAAACCAAGATACACCGAACGATACCAATTGTGCCCATAACAACGCTCTGGGATTTTTAATATCGTTACTATGGCATCCCAGCATCCCATTCCTATACCCGGAGTCATTAAGACACGGAGGGAATAACACCGCCAGAGGGAAGGGTGTGACCAATGTCTTAACACACTCCAGATGGCACTCAAGGTGGCCCAATCACCGCTAGGCCTGGCACTCCTCTGGAAGAACAGCGGGGGAAGCTGGCTGCTGTTTTTGTGGCTCTACCACAGACGTGGCCAGACCTTTACAGTGCTAACCACCACCTTATGTACATTTTTTTCTGTCCTCCGTGGTCAGAGTAGGAGATCTGGCATGCGTATAGTTCAGTGATTTATTGAATTATCAGCTACTGGTGATTGTAGGGATTTTACAATGCTAATCTAACCTACGTACATATGTATACACACAGGTTTATGTCTGTTATACATAAACAGTGATCGGGTGTGTTCTCTTATAGACAATGTGATTAATGTGTGGTTTACAAAGGAGAAATGAAATTCTCACCAGCTTATACATAAACACACACACACACACACACACACACACACACACACACACACATAATAGAATAATGGGGGCCTCGTAGCCTGGTGGATAGCGCGCAGGACTCGTAATTCTGTGGCGCGGGTTCGATTCCCGCACGAGGCAGAAACAAATGGGCAAAGTTTCTTTCACCCTAAGTACCCCTGTTACCTAGCAGTAAATAGGTACCTGGGAGTTAGTCAGCTGTCACGGGCTGCTTCCTGGGGTGTGTGTGTGTGTGTGTGGTGTGGGAAAAAAAAAAAAAAGTAGTTAGTAAGTTAGTAGTTAGTTAGTAAATAGTAAACAGTTGATTGACAGTTGAGAGGCGGGCCGAAAGAGCAAAGCTCAACCCCCGCAAAAACACAACTAGTAAACACATATTCACACACACACACACTCGTGTGTGTGTGTGTGTGTATATATGTACAAACACTCTCCCTCCCCACCTGCAGTACTTTCTCCCCACCCACGACTCTCCCCCCTCCCCACCTCACTCACCACCACACTATTACAACCACAGTCGGACCGTGAACACAGTGAGTGAGATACTAGACACTTTTGACTCACTAACTCGTCTCCCAGACCCACTCCGGTGGCGTCCGTGGTCCCAAGTTGTGGTCCGGGGGTTGTGAAGGAGGGAGGGGGGGGGGGGGGAGAGGGTGAATGTGAAGGAGGGGGGGAGGAAATAATGGGGGGATGGTTACTTGATATTTGTTTGCTAAATGGTGCTTGTTACTGTGAGGTAGTTGTGATTGTAATTATGAATTTGTTATTGACAATTAGTTGTGACCAATTATAACTGCCGTTGAGACCAATTAAGAATGCCATTGCTGCCATATATATATATATATATATATATATATATATATATATATATATATATATATATATATATATATATATATATATATATATATATGTCGTACCTAGTAGCCAGAACGTACTTCTCAGCCTACTATGCAAGGCCGAATTTGCCTAATAAGCCAAGTTTTCATGAATTAATTGTTTTTCGTCTACCTAACCTACCTAACCTAACCTAACCTACCTTTTTCGGCTACCTAACCGAACCTAACCTATAAAGATAGGTTAGGTTAGGTTAGGTAGGGTTGGTTACGTTTGGTCATATATCTGCGTTAATTTTAACTCCAATAAAAAAAAATTGACCTCATACATAATGAAATGGGTAGCTTTATTATGTCATAAGAAAAAAATTAGAGAAAATATATTAATTCAGGAAAACTTGGCTTATTAGGCAAATTCGGCCTTGCATAGTAGGCTGAGAAGTGCGTTCTGGCTACTAGGTACGACATATATATATATATATATATATATATATATATATATATATATATATATATATATATATATATATATATATATATATATATATATATATATAATCTTAAATTGTCCACTAAGGACTACCGGCTGAGACTAATCATCTGCGGCTACAAGAACGGGGCTACCGATTACTACCTGTCCACTTCGAGGTCACGGGCTATTAAACAGATCACTGGATGGCTAGTCAAAGCCGTTAATGTGACAGTTTGACCTTTTGTATCCACTCATGAATACCAACAAATGGGGGGATGACCCCAGTCTGACCTGGGGTCATCTGAGTGAGGTGAGCACTCAGGGCCACCAACATATGGGGGTGTATGACCCCACTTGATCTGGGGTGTGGGGGAGGGGGGTGGATGACCCCCTACCCCTCCTGCTGACCTAGGAAAGGGGGGGGGGGTGTGAGGGAGTGATACCCCTCCAGCTTCCCTTAGGGGAGGGAGGAAGGGGGGGAGGGGGGCGAAGGGGTGGGGGTGGGGGGGTTAACTAACGAGCCATGTAAACGGAGATGTTGGTTGTCGCCTTAGTGGTGGTTGGTGGGGGGGGAGGGGAAGAGTCCTGTTAATTATTCTCTCCTCTCCCTCTTTCTCTCATTACTCTCTTTCTCCTCCTCTTCTTCTCCTATTTCTTATTTATCTTCTCTTCTTGCACATCTTATTTTGTTTTCTTTCATATTCCACTTAGTATACCCTGTAACCCTCCCCAACGATAGACAGTTCTACGGGCTCACCATAGCCCGTGCTACTTTAAACAACAAACAACGATAGACAGTTGTGCCAGCCATGCGTTCCCCAGTGATAGACAGTAGTCATAATGGAGGCAAATAGTCCCCCAGTGGTAGGCAGTAACCGAAGAAGGAATCAGTAGTCCCCCTGTGGTGGGGCGCAGCCCCCCCCCCTATTGGCAGCAGTGGGGGGGGGGGGGCTAGGAGCGGTCAGTGGTTGAGTTTTAGGTCATTAAGGTTAATCCTGGCAGGATGTATTGTCGTCAGGGATCCTGTCGGCGTCTGTAATGGTCTAGGGGTGGGTCCCAGCAGTCCCAGCAGTCCCAGCAGTCCCAGCAGTGCGGTCGTAGCGCTGGTTTTCTCACCTACCAACATCCTAGCAGTGATCCTTTCTCTGCTCCTAGCATTTTATCAGTGATCTTATCTACACTCTCAGCATCCTAGCAGTGGTCTTATCTACACTCTCAGTATCCTAGTAGTGGTCTTATCTCCGCTCCCAGCATCCTAGCAGTGATCTTATCTCCGCTCCCAGCATCCTAGCAGTAATCTTATCTCCGCTCTCAGCATCCCAGCAGTGATCTTAGTTCAGAGCATTTTATCAGTGATTCGATTTCCACTCTCAGCATCCTGACAGTGATCTTAGCTCAATTAACAGCATCTTAGCATTGTTCATCTTCATATCCATTGCATACATTTTTTCCTTCGGTATTTTCGCTTCAATTTCCCCCTCACCATCGCCTCATGTTCTCCTGTTATTCCCGACTATCAAAAGTCGTCACAGAAACAAAGTAGCGGAAGGAAGATCCATTGCGATATGGTACGAATTAGCCTACGACTAGGCTTGTTTTGGGGGTTCTACCATAATCTACCCCTGGGGGGTCCTACCATACTCTACCCCTGGGGGTTCTACCATACTCTACCCCTGGGGGGTCCTACCATACTCTACCCCTGGGGGTCCTACCATACTCTACCAATGGGGGTTCTACCAAAATCTACCCTGGAGGTCCTACTATAATCTACCCTGGGGGTCCCTACCATACTCTACCAATGGGGGTTCTACCATAATCTACCCTGGGGGTCCTACCATAATCTACCCCTGGGGGTCCTATCATAATCTACCCCTGGAGGCCCCTACCATAATCTACCCCTGGGGGTCCTACCATAATCTACCCCTGGGGGTCCTACCATAATCTACCCCTGGAGGCCCCTACCATAATCTACCCCTGGGGGTCCTACCATAATCTATCCCTGGGGGTTCTACCATAATCTACCCCTGGGGGTCCTACCATACTCTACCAATGGGGGTTCTACCAAAATCTACCCTGGAGGTCCTACTATAATCTACCCTGGGGGTCCCTACCATACTCTACCAATGGGGGTTCTACCATAATCTACCCTGGGGGTCCTACCATAATCTACCCCTGGGGGTCCTATCATAATCTACCCCTGGAGGCCCCTACCATAATCTACCCCTGGGGGTCCTACCATAATCTACCCCTGGGGGTCCTACCATAATCTACCCCTGGAGGCCCCTACCATAATCTACCCCTGGGGGTCCTACCATAATCTACCCCTGGGGGTTCTACCATAATCTACCCCTGGGGGTCCTACCATAATCTACCCCTGGAGGCCCCTACCATAATCTACCCCTGGGGGTTCTAACATAATCTACCCCTGGGGGTTCTAACATAATCTACCCCTGGGGTTCTACCATAATCTACCCCTGGGGGTCCTACCATAATCTACCCCTGGGGGTCGTACCATAATGCATCGCACACCGCGGACACAACAGCTCGCTTGCGTTAAACTTTGGCTCTTAAGGTTACACTCTGGAAAGTTGGTTAACTCTGAAACGTCTTCATAAGTCGTGCTTGGCTGTGCCTCTTCCTGCCCCTTCTCTGCCTCCTTCTTCCCCTTTTCCCTCCTCTTTCCCCTCCCCAACCCTCTTCTTCCCCCCCCCCCCCAATCCCCACCCTCTCCTTCATAAGAAACAATTTACGAGGATGGAACTAATGTTCCCTTTCCCTTACCCCTTCCTCTTCAGACACACTAAAGGGGCAGGGCTACTCTTCCTTTCTCTCTCTCTCTCTCTCTCTCTCTCTCTCTCTCTCTCTCTCTCTCTCTCTCTCTCTCTCTCTCTCTCTCTCTCTCTCTCTCTCTACCAAACAAGCATCAGTGTTGCACAACACAAAAGCCTCTTATTCGTTTATCATTTCTCTTTCTTCCTCTTCTTTTACCTATTCCCTCTTTTCCTCTTTCTCTCATCTCATCTCCTTCAACCCCGCAATTACACACACGCACACACACACACACACACACACACACACACACACACACACACACACACACACACACACACACACACACATCTTGAGACGGGAAGCTGATGCAGCCTCCACAGAATCTTGGTGGTTCAATCGAGGCTAATCTAGACGAAGCCCCAGGCCTGCCCAGGGAGTTTGGATGAGTTTCCCCTGCTAAGTCCTCGATCCAGTAGACCAGAGGGGCTTCTGGAGGTTGTGGTGATGGTGGTTGTGGTGGTGGTGGTTGTTGTGGTGGTGGTGGTGGTGATGGTGGTGGTGGTGGTGGTGGCGGTGGTGGTTGTTGTGGTGGTGGTTATGGTTGTAGTGGTCGTGGTAATAGTGGGGGTGATGTGTGATGACGGTGGTGGTAGTAGTGGTGGTGATTGTGGTGATAGCAGTGCTGGTGGTGGTGGTGGTCAGGGTGATGGTGGTGGTGTTGGTAGTGTTTACCTCTCTGTGTCTACGGAGATGTGAGCTCTAGCTCCTTAGGCCCCGCCTGTAGCCCTGTTACAGCATTATAATTAGTTTAACTGTGGATGGAGGTGGCTTCCCCAAGTTCTTCTTTCAGTACATTCTACTTGCTGACCACTCATACAGGGTCAAAGTATTTCCTTATAGTTCGAGTTATTAACATTTACAGCTTCCTACTGTGCCCTGTTGTCTTAGTTTCTTTCAATTTAAAGAGGCTATCCTGGTCCACATTGTATATTCCCGTCAGTATTTTGCATGTTGTGATCATATCTCCTGTTTCTTCTCTTCTCCAGGGCTGTGAGATTTATCTCCTTTAATCTCTCCTCATATCTCAACCCTCTTAACTATGGCACTAATCTTGTGTGATATCCTTTGCAATTTTCACAATTTTCGCAGTGTACTTCACAAGGTATGGGTTGATGCCACAAATGTTATGTTAAAAGTCATTATTTAGGGTTTTAAATGACATTCTAATATATGCCAACTTCCCATATACAGTCAATGTTACCCCTGTTTATGTGTCTCTTTGCTCTTAGTGTTGGAATTATAGCCAATACTAAATAACTGTTTTTTGGTATACCTGGTTTTGCCTTCCCCTTTTTGGTGTCGCTCTGCACATACACACTGATATCTATGAGGCCTGTTGGAAGCATTTGTCATATCCTTCCAGCTCGTTATCGTCTCTCTCACTGTTAACCTTTGTTTTCTGTCTATCAGGTACTCTCTCTTGCTCAATTTAGTGTTCACGTTACGCCTTGCATGTTTTTTCATCTTGTACGACCAGTCTTCCCTGAGTATTAATGTTGTTTCTATTTTCAGCAATCTAGGAAAAAAGAAGTTGACCAGACCACACAATAGAAGGTGAAGGGACGACGACGTTTCGGTCCGTTCTGGACCATTCTCAAGTCGATTGAGAATAGGAAAAATATATAGGGAACAAAGAAATCTATACCCCAGTCTTTTTTTTCCTTGTCGAATTTGGTGAGCTTGTCATAGAACGCGATCCGATTTTCAAGTGCGATTTTCACGTCAGCTGCTCTTCTGTTACCGAGTTCGATCTCTCCGGGTGTTCCAGTATCCTCAGATTGATCACCTTCTCCAGAACTTTATAAGGTACACACACACACTTTTCAGTGACATTGGCTTTGAGTGCGTCATGTCTGTTCCACAATTTATTTTAATATTGGGACTACGTTTCCCATTCCCTCTCCCACAATTCTGGGCAATTTCCTGTCTGGAGTGTTTTATTGAAATAGTTAACAGGTGATAAATTACCTCTGTCCCTTTCCTCGGCAGCCATGTGATATTAGGTCTAATCATATTGATATGTTGCGTCTAAAGAGTTGAGAGAGAGAGAGAAAGAGAGAGAGAGTGAGAGAGAGAGAGAGAGAGAGAGAGAGAGAGAGAGAGAGAGAGAGAGAGAGAGAGAGAGAGAGAGAGAGAGAGAGAGAGAGAGAGAGAGAGAGAGAGAGAGAGAGAGAGAGAGAGAGAGAGAGAGAGAGAGAGAGAGAGAGAGAGAGAGAGAGAGAGAGAGAGAGAGAGAGAGAGAGAGAGAGAGAGAGAGAGAGAGAGAGAGAGAGAGAGAGTGAGAGAGAGAGAGAGAGAGAGAGAGAGAGAGAGAGAGAGAGAGAGAGAGAGAGAGAGAGAGAGAGAGAGAGAGAGTGAGAGAGAGAGAGAGAGAGAGAGAGAGAGAGAGAGAGAGAGAGAGAGAGAGAGAGAGAGAGAGAGAGAGAGAGAGAGAGAA
>NC_091170.1:30037991-30135491 GCF_040958095.1 Procambarus clarkii
CCACAACACACACACACACAGGGACTGAAGAATGGTATTTGTATAATTTTGCTTTCAGTACATTATTCCCTCTACAATTTTCTGTCCCTTTTCTCTCCCGGTTCAGCCACTTCACACACACACACACACACACACACACACACACACACACACACACACACACACACACACACACACACAGAAAGAAACTTTTAGAAAGAACTTTTTCAGTGTCAGAGTAGTTAGTAAATGGAATGCATTAGGAAGTGATGTGGTGGAGGCTGACTCCATACACAGTTTCAAATGTAGATATGATAGAGCCCAATAGGCTCAGGAATCTGTACACCAGTTGATTGACGGTTGAGAGGCGGGACCAAAGAGCCAGAGCTCAACCCCCGCAAGCACAATTAGGTGAGTACAATTAGGTGAGTACACACACACACACACACACACACACACACACACACACACACACACACACACACACACACACACACACGAACAAGGGGACACAGGTGGAAACTTAGTACCCAGATGAGTCACAAAGACGTTAGAAAGAATTTTTTCAGTGTCAGAGTAGTTAACAAATGGAATGCATTAAGTATCGAACTCGAGATAATGTTATTTAGACCTTCGAGATTGACAGATAGAGATGAAATGTTCAGCAGGAGTTGAGGAACGAGAGGATATGAACAAGAGAACGTAGAACAGACAGAATGAACGGATATGAACACAGGGATGTAGCCAGAAGTGAAGGTCACTTCTATACTCAGACATAGCAGCTTTTAGCTTTGGCAGTATTAACTTATAGCTTTGGCAGTCATTTTCAAAAGGAAAATGACAGCTGAAAACATGGGGTAGGGGGCCAAGAGCTTAAGCTTGACTATACACACTCATCCCCCCACCAACAGAATTCCATCCCGAAAGCATCAATTCCCCCCCTCCGTCCCCTCTCTCTCCCCTAACACCCCCTCTCCCCTCTTTTCCCTAACCCCCCCCATTCCCCACCACTCCTCCACCAGCACCCCCTCCCTACCAGAGTCTCAACATACCCCCACCTCCCCCCTCTATCAACCCCTCCCCCACACATTCCAACAGTTGCCAGTTACTAGTCAGCAGTCATTCACATCTCGTCGTTTTCAGCGCGGTAATATAAGAGCACATCTGCCCCCACTTAACTATGGAGAGAACCACCTTTGTTTTCAGAGCGTTGCGAACCCAGGTGGAGGGAGAAGCTTCAAGTGCACCAACCACCCATCGGTGGTGACGCCTTGATGCTGGTGATTAGCGGAGAATCTTGGTGGTTGGCATCGTTAGTACTCTAATTCTAACACACACACCACACACACCCCCCCCCCACACACACACATACACACCACACACACACACCACACCCCCCCCCCACACACACACACCACACCCCCCCCCCACACACACACACATACACACCACACACACACACCACACACACACATACATACCACACACACACACCACACACACACACACACACACACACACACACACACACATACACACCACACACACACACCACACACACACACACACACACACACACACCACACACACACACACACACAGCCAGTTCCGTTTATTCTTAAATAACTTTCCCATATCAAACGTCCCAAAGCGTGAGAAAACAGCACAAAAACACACACACACACACACACACAAAACAAAATCCTTTTAAAAGCAGCGGAGACCGTAGTGGCATTATTCCCAGGAATCTTTAAGCCAAGAGTGCCTCTCCACCTTGGTAACATTGGCAGTGGGAGTCACTCGACATTGTTGCCAAACGCACAATGTTAACCCCCACTCCTCGGTCAAGGGTCACCCGCTCCCCTGTCAAGGGTCACACCCCCCCCTTCCCTGTCAAGGGTCACCCCCTTCCCTCTTAATTTCCCTTATCTGGCGTGTTTACCTTGGTGGCGGGTCGCAATGGAAGATAAAATGGAGGAGGTAGCGTAAGGGGGGAAGAAAGGGAGATACGAATGGAAGGGTGAAGGGGGAGGGAGGGAAGAGAAGGTGAAGCTAGATGGAGGAGGAATAAGAGGAAAAGGAGGAAGTGGGAGAGGACGGTGAATATGTAAGGAATGTGTGATAAAAAATTATTAATAATCGCCCATAGCAACAATATCTCCTCGAGGGTAGGTGATAACAAGATGCATTTGCTGCTAGAAAACTTAGACGATGTTGATAACTAGATGATGTTGATAACTAGATGATGTTGATAACTAGATGATTTTGATAACTAGATGATTTTGATAACTAGATGATTTTGATAACTAGATGATTTTGATAACTAGACAGCTTGACATTGCTACAAGAACAAGAAAGGGGTATATTCAGAAGATAGATCTAGCCCTCAGGGATGAAGTGAGTATTCTTAGGGGTATTTTTATTGATTCTTTAATTCCCAAGAACTATGTGCTGAACCAAGCAAGAAAAGCACTCAAGACTATGAGAGAGAGAGAGAGAGAGAGAGAGAGAGAGAGAGAGAGAGAGAGAGAAAGAGAGAGAGAGAGAGAGAGAGAGAGAGAGAGAGAGAGAGAGAGAGAGGAGAGAAAAAGAGAGGGGGCGGAGGAAGTTTAAAATCATAAATACCATAATAAGGAAGAAAGGATTGCGTAGATGAGGTAGAGAAAGCGTAAGGATTAAACGATAAAAGGATAAAAGAATATGAACACGAAGGTGAGGAGACTGAGGGGAGAAAGTGTATATGATGAAGAGAGAGAAGGAGAGTGTGAATAAGGAGGAGAGTTAGGGGATGTGAAGGATAGTTATGTAAATGAAGTACTTAACGTGAAGACAATAGAGGTAGAGAGAGTTTGAACACGAAGGAGAAAACACGGGAAAGTAAGAGGGAGCTAGCATAAAGAAGAAAAGGAGGGAAGGAAGGAATAAAAAGGATATAAAGAGTGTGAGAGAGAGGGATATAGAGGGAAGGAAGGAGAAAAGGGGGAGAAGGGGGAGGGTGTTGAGTGTATTTGCCTGTTATTAAAGGCGGCTGGTCCACTCAAGAGATCTTTTAAGATGGTAATGGGATCACGTTTTATGATTTTGGTGATGTAAGTAGTGATATGCGGAACTGAGGCCCCTTCACATGCGTGTGGCAGTCGTTATAAGGGGAGGGAGCGGCTCTCACGGACCACAGAGACGCCCAGAGTTCGTGAGCCAAATTGGGCTGTTATGGGCGTAGACGGTTGGTCACGAACACGTAGAGACATTCGTACACGCGTCTATTTACATGGCCTACGGCCTAATTATCTAAACTGTTGTTGTTATAGATTCAGCTACCGGGAACAAAAAGTTCCAAGTAGCACGGGCTATGGTGAGCCCGTAGTGGACTTACCTGGCACAGGAGCGGCGCTGTAACTTCATATTTAGGCCGTAGAGAGACGTATATATATATATATTAAGTGTGCTCCTGCCACGCTCTTCTATATTCATGTGTGATGGAAACAGAGGTTAGTGGTAAGGAAGATAACGTTAGCTCGACCATCAATCCCCGTGGGAGGTTGAGTGCATGGCGTTGGAGGTGGATCAGAACAGTGAATTAGAGCACGGCTGAAAGGCAGGAAGCACAGAGATATCATGAATGAGGTACAATCTAGATAAGGAACAGTCACACGTGGAGTACTTCAGAGCTCTTTTATTGGATCTCAAGTGATTGTAGTAAATGGTCATAATACTGGTGTGAATTGCAAATTACAATGTAGAAATATACTGATGATATGTAACTATTGGAAATGTAAATTCAATGGCGAGAGAGAGAGAGAGAGAGAGAGAGAGAGAGAGAGAGAGAGAGAGAGAGAGAGAGAGAGAGAGAGAGAGAGAGAGAGAGAGAGAGAGCTGATATAAACTGGCAGCCTTTCTAGGGTTCCACCCTGGGGATGGTCAGTAATCTGCTTAGTAGACATACACACACCGTGACAATACCCGGGGGAGGATTGACTGGGCACCAATCTCTGTTCGCCCCAATTCACCCATCAGCAATTGGAGACCTGGGAGTAAAGCCGACTGGCGAGTCGTGCTCCAAGGAAAGAAACTAGTAGGGGGTAAGGCTTACCCTGAGCTAAGGAAAGGGAAAGCTCTCTGCCTACTAACAGGAGACACAAGGCATCTATTTCTATGCCCATCTGTGTAAAACATCATGGGAAACTGTAGGACATTAATCTTGTCTTGGCTTCAGGTTTAGGATCTTCTCGAGGTTATCTTGAGATGATTTCGGGACTTAGATTCCCCGCGGCCCGGTCCTCGACCAGGCCTCCACCACCCAGGAAGCAGTCAGTAGCAGTTGTCTAACTCCCAGGTACCTATTTACTGCTAGGTAACAGGGGCATCAGGGTTGAAAGAAACATTTTGCCCATTTGTCTCCGCCTCCACTGGGGATCGAAGTGGGATATAGAGATCAGTGCAGGAGAAGTACACTTTGTCGAGAAAAGTGCGCTCGATAAAAGGTCAATAAAATAAATATTTGCATATCTAATTATGACCGCGAAAAAGAGCGTTTTGTACATAAAAAAACGGTTCGCCAACTCATTTCTTGGTCGACTCTTAAGATCGATTTATGAATCGACTTGAGAATGGTTCAGGACGGACCGAAACGTCGTCGTCGTCGTCGTCCCTTCACCTTCTAGTGTGTGGTCTGGTCAACTTACTTTAGCCACGTTATTGTGACTCATCGCCTGCATATGAATTCATATTTGGCATTTTCATCATTTTTTCAGCTGATATCTCAATTCATTATGATTTAGGATCAACAGACCACTACACATCTCAGCACTAAACTGCGGCTATCAATATTATCTACAAAATCACTAAGTTGTCACGTAACTACTGTTGAGTCTCCTGGATATACTTCCTGTTTAGTTTTCCGATGAATTCCCGATCGTCGGAAAATCACGTAAGTGTTTCTACTCAATCTTCGTGCGTGTAAATAGTTCACATATACACGATAAGGAAGACGGATCCCGTGACAGAGCCCCGAGGTCCTCCTCAAGCAATGGAGTAACCACTCGAAGCTGAGGTGTATGTGTCGTGTGTGTGTGCATGTGTGTGTGTGTGTGTGTGTGTGTGTGTGTGTGTGTGTGTGTGTGTGTGTGTGTGTGTGTGTGTGTTGGCCAAGTATTAGCCAAGGTCGGCAATGCGAAGCAACTCAATTACTTTTAGTTAGCAATACCGAGAAAAAAATGGTATGAACACAAAGGGAGGAATGATTAATATTAATCCACTAGTTTTAGCCAGAGGGATATTGATCATTTCTCCCGTCCATTATTGAGTAATACTACGCTCGGGTCAGCATATTAACCTGCGGGGAAATTGATCCGTTTGTTGTTGCTTCTTATTAATCTCCCACTCTCTCTCTGTCAAACCACTTGGGCTAGACGATAGAGCGACGGTCTCGCTTCATGCAGGTCGGCGTTCAATCCCCGACCGTCCAAATGGTTCATCCCAAATCCTTATCCTAACCCCCCTTCCAAGTGCTATATATAGTCATAATGGCTTGGCGCTTTCCCGTGATAATTTCCCTCCCTCTCCAACCTTCTCTCTCCCTCCCCTCTCCCCCTCTCCCCTCCCCTCCTCTCTCCCCTCTCTTTCTCCTCTCCCATCTCCCCTCCCCTCTCCCCGAGCAGATGAAGTCGTCTCCTGGTCCTGTACAACAGCCCACTGTTTCCTCTCGGTATTGTGGCTACTGACGTTTATTTATGCTCATATTATTCCCCTCACCCGAGGGCTCAGTCGGTCCACGCCTGTCAGTGTGTATATCTCTTCTCTTATTCAGGAAGCGTAACAAATGTGCCCTAAATGGCTCAATTCGTATATTGCTAAATGGCTATAGTGTTGTATTGTAGATATTTGTATTTGGGAGGTGGTGATTGTGGTGGTGATGGTGATAGTAGTGGTGGTGATTCGCAGGGGGCAGTGGTGGTGGTGGTTGAGGTGATTATAGTGCTTAATCCAGCACTGCTCACCTAACAGTGATTATACGGAAATGAGGTCTCACTCTTTATTTCCAACTTACTCCTCTTTCTCCCACACACACACACCTTCCCTTCCTCCCTCTCAGCCATCTGTACACCAATTGATTGACAGTTGAGAGGCGGGTCCAAAGAGTCAAAGCTCAACCCCCGCAAGCACAAATAGGTGAGTACAAATAGGTGAGTACACACACATAGGCGGGACCAAAGAGCCAAAGCTCAACCCCCGCAAGCACAAAAAGGTGAGTACACACACACACACACACACACACACACACACACACACACACACACACACACACACACACACACACACGCACACGCACACGCACACGCACACGCACACGTATCTGTTACACGTCTGTGATCAAAACCATCAATCGTGCACGGTTCTGGAGGCCAGGGTTCGAATCCTTCCCGCCCCCATTATATTAACACATGTTCCTCTGTCACCGCAAAAATCGATCTTCTCTATTAATAACCATTTTTTTCCCCTCTCCGTCACCACCGTTTTGCTCTCTCTCTCTTATGTATATATTTCTTACTTGATTCTCTTACTCTTTCAATCCATTCTTTTCTCTCTCTCTCACTTTCATCTTCTTCTTCTATTCAGTCACCCCCTTTCTCTCTATTTCCTCCGACTCCCTTTCTATCGCTTCGGTATCTAATTCCCTCTCCTCCCTTCCTCCCCTTACCTCTCCTTCTTTTCTCCCTCCCTCCTTCTCCCTTTACTCCCTCCTGGCCCCTGCCCCTACCTCTCCTCCCTTTCTCCCTTCCTCCCCTCCCTTTCTCCTTCCCTTCCCTCCCTTTCTCCCTCCCTTCCCTCCCTTTCTCCCTCCCTTCCCTCCCTTTCTCCGTCCCCCTCCCTCCCCCTACTCCCTCCCACCCAGCCATCATACGCTGTGACTCTAACTTCTCCATTGTTAACTCTCACTATTTTATGAATCATTAGTCACTGCAGCCGCTGCCAGGAGGGAGGGGGGAGAGGGAAAGGGATGAGGAAAGGGGAGAGGGGAAAGGTGATAGAAGAGAGGAGAGAATTGAGGGAAGGGGGTGTGAGAAGAAAATGAGATAAAAGTGGAAATAAATAAACGAGAGAGGGGAGTAAAAATATCGAGAGGGATGGAAAATGGATGGACTGGAAGAAAATAGAAGAGAGAGAGAGAGAGGGGGGGGGGGAGGATTGGGAGAGGGTTTGGACGGAGAATGGGAATGCTTAGAGAGAAGAGAAAAAGGAAAAAAAAGCATAGGCTGAAGAGGAGAGAGCAGAAAGGCGTAACAAAAAGTATATACTCACAATGGTGATAATGATTTAAATTTTTTTTAGGGGGGGTGGGGGGGCAAAGTAAAAAAAAAAATGAGCTCGATAATATTATTGCCTAGTTCATAGATAATATTATTGCCGGCCATTGCCTAGTTCTGCCTGTCTCCCCCTCCCGCTCTCTGTCTCTTTATCTCTCTGTCTCTTTATCTCTCTATGTCTCTAGAATATTTATATTAATATTATCGAGCTATTTTCATCACTGTAACCCGAATGAAAACCTTAATTTTTTGTTTATGAACAGATTTAGGTACATGTGCATTTGTGCAGCAACCCTAGACTATATTAAGGGGAGTACAGTGTGTGTCAAGAACTAGCTACGTGATGCTAAATAATCCTCATCACACAGGATGGTTAATCGTCCAGGGTCATGTGATCAGTAGCCTGCGCTGGCACACTCTGGGTACATTATGAAGATATCTTCAAGAACACGAGAGTGAATAAAGTAATTGTAAAACTCCTGGTACCTCATACCAACGGATTTGAATGGTCTAATTTTTTTTTATTAATACATGAGGTACATCTGCATTAGTGCAGCCACCTTAGACTATATGAAGTGGAGTACAGTGTGTCAAAAAAGCTAACTAGGTGATGCTAAAAAATCCCCATCACACAGGATGGTTAGTCATACAGAGGCATGTGATAAGCAGTCTGCACTGGCAGACTCCGGATGCATTTTGAGGATATCAACAACACAAGATTGAATAAGGTAGCAGTGGTAATACAAGGCCCCCATCTCGCAGGATGGTTAGTCATACAGAGCCATGTGTTTAATAGCCTGCACTGGCAAATTTTGGGTATACTGTGAGGATATCTTCAAGAATACGAGAGTGAATAAAGTAATTGCAAAGCTCCAGGTACCTCATGCCAACTGGTCTGAAAGGTCTAATGACTGGGCATTCAGTGATGTAGTGCGGGAGATCATGACGTAGTTCCTGCTCACAGAGTTTGCAACTGGAGTGCTCAGGATTGGGAGACTCGTCACCTGCAGCCACCTGCCACAGGTAACGGTAACCCAACCTGATGTTTTTGAGTAAACGATATAGCCTACGGATATCCCATTCCCGATTTCATTTCAGACTTTCGTGCAATTTGATGAAAATTACACGTGGTATTAGGATTTCAGGCTGATATTTTTTAAAGCATTTAACTCAAGCCTTCCTCGACTAGCTTATATTCGTTCCGTACCTCAAACCATTCCCCCTGCAAATTTGGGCGAGGCAAGCCCCAAGCGTCTGGCCTTCCAACTTTGGACAGACATTCTCTCTTATAGTATAGATATCAGATCTAAGTAGATATGAATATCAACTAGAACTCTCCGTCACCGTCTGTGATTTATCTCCTAAGTCAAATGCCCAAGTTAGCTAATATATCTTGTGTCATGTTGAGTTACAAGTGTTAGAGATGGAATCCGCACACACACACACACACACACACACACACACACACACACACACACACATACACACACACACACACACACACACATACACACATACACACATACACACACACACACACACACACACACACACACACACACACACACACACACACACACACATACGGGATTCTAAAAACTTAATTTTGGGCTATTACGAGATTCAGCAAAAGTTTCAAAAGAATTTTTACAAGTAATTTGAAGCTCAGAAAATTACTCATATTCCTATTTTTTTTAGTGTACAAAAACCTTCATATAATGTACGAAGGTGCACCTTTATTTAGGAGCGGCATCGTATGAGTCAGTATAAGACTTCTGCCTTTTCCTTAATCCTCAAGTTGTTATGACTCCTCTGAGATGGTCAAAGATGCTCTCATGTGTGTGTGCACGACACATGGTGACACATTTCTCTTCGACTTTCAAACATATAATATCCACACATCTCCGTTTCCATGTATCCAGACACACACACACATCCATACATCCTTGTTCTAATGTATACCCACATTATTTACTTAGCCCATTTTTGAATATACATATTGCCAATAAATCGCTGCTTGTATGCATACATAAAGATCTAACTAGGCCACCTCCGAAATAAAAAAGAACAGAACAAGGACAGCCGGACTGCCGGTAAAGAGAGCAAACACACCCGCCCGAGTTTACCTCACAAAAACACGGCAAACAAAGACACATGATCATTTTTATTTGCGTTACCGACAAGTAGGGCCTCTTTGGTGGGTGTCTCGTTCAGCGGAACCTCAGCACAAAGCAAAGGGGGAGTGAGGGGAAAGGGGTGGGAGGAGAGGAAAGGTGGTAGAGGGGATAGTAGAGGAGGAGGAGGAGGAGGAGGGCAGAGGGGAAGGGGAAGAGAGGGGAATAGAGGGAGTTTTGAGGCCCTTTTTTGTACAGCTGTGATCATTTTAAGCCTGTGTTGACATACTGTTTGGCCAGAGGGTATCTCCACCCGATTGTGTTTTTGAATTCCCCAATCTCTCTCTCTCTCTCTCTCTCTTTCTCTCTTTCTCTCTTTCTCTCTCTCTCTCTTTCTCTCTCTCGTTTTCTTTCCTCTCTTTGCGACTTTTCTTTCCATTTTGCAATTCCCTCAGTTATTTTATTCCCTTCCTACACCCATCCCCCAACCACTTTCCTATCCACTTTCTTGTTTACCTCTCTCTCTCTCTCTCTTTCCTCCCCACTTTCTCAACGTTCCCTTTACCTTCCTCCTCCCTTCTTCTCACCCTCCCTTCACTACACCCCCCCCCCCACTCCCTCCACCGCCCCGCGTTTTAACAACATAACCAATCAATGTCGCTAATTAAATGCCGTCCTCCCTACTCATTCAGAGCTCACGCTGATAACAATCTTTATTACACACTGTTAAGAGCGTGATGTTAGGTGATAGTGAGAGGGAGGGGTGGGACGGGTGGGAGGGGAGGGGAGAGGCAGAGTGAGGGGAGGGGGGGAGAAGAGACTTGAAGGGGGGTTGGGGGAGGGAGTAGAGGGACTTGTTTTGGTGGGGTTGAGGGGAGGAGGAAGATGGGGAGAGGGTTGGGTGGGGGTTATTATGTCTCCATTACACACACACACACGATATATATATATATATATATATATATATATATATATATATATATATATATATATATATATATATATATATATATATATATATATATTGGAAGCAGTCGTTCGTACGGACAAGGCTTATTGAACATAACAGAAAAGGGTTAGATTAATGACTCATCAAATCTCCTCTTATATCTCCAAGGTTCCTTTTCCCCCTTGAGGAAGTTAAGACAATGGGACGTCCCGGGCCGATAATCCGTCGTGTTTCTGAAGGTAAATTATACTGTCACGTATCTTATTCCTTGGGCTGCCTACACCTCTATCCTGCCTTCCTGTTTATCTTTCTCACCATCAACCAGCCTTACCTTTCCTTTACCCTTACCTTTCCTCTACCCTTACCTTTCCTTTACCCTTACCTGTCCTCTAAAACACAATATCTTACGCATTTCTGTTACCTCCTTCGACACCCCACACACTCACACTCCCCCCAACATTACCCCCCGACCAATATACCCCTCTATAACCCCCCCCCCCTCTCTCCAACACCCACCCTTACAACCCCTACTAACACCCTGTCCTCCACCCCTCTACCCCCCTAAATCTACTACAGATGTCATTTTGGTGATCTTATCTGTAGTAGAGATATCGAGAGGGGAGGGGGGCAGGAGAGAGAGGGGGGGGAGGCAGAGTAGGAGAAGGAGGAGAGGAGGTGGGGAAGGAGAGGGGAAGGCAAAGCAAAGAGTGTTCATTATGATCAACTCAGGGAGGTCAGTGTGTGTATGTGTGTGTGTGTGTGTGTGTGTGTGTGTGTGCGCGTGCGAGTGTGTGTGCGAGTGCGTGTGTGTGTGCGAGTGCGTGTGTGTCTTCCTCGTGCGTTTGTCATCTTTAAAGCTAATCAATTCTCCTTATCAACAACAACGTGACCCACATTTCACAGAAACCTGGATGTAAAATTTCGAATCTTTGTTCTAGGGTAAACCACCAAGAGGTAAATATTTTAAATGAATTGCGGTCAAATGAATGCCTTTAGCCTTTGAGCAAGACTTAGAAAAAAAAAGGACTTGTTCCTGAACATTTAAGTCTTTACAAAATAAAAAAAAATATATATATTTTAACAATTTGCCCATATAACACACGAGGTAAAAATGAAGATAACAGAAACACCTATATTCTGTTGTTGTGGGGAACAGAGAAAGATATCGAGCAGCGATGCGGTTAATCGGCTACGAGGCGGTTAATCGAGCAGCGATGCGGTTAATCGGATTGGGCGGAAGCTTTAGTTGATAGCGGATTGTGTTGCGGTTATCGGGGAAAGTGTTGAGCAAACGAGAGTGATGGGGCATCGTCCTGCAATCTTGGTATCGGAGCAGATATATTGGCTTGTGATACCGGATACACAAGCTGGGTTATCGAGGGCGGATGGAACGCAGTGTGTTATCTAATGATGGCCCCGTTATTGGGGAGACGGGGGTGTGGGTGGGGAAGGACACACACAGAGACTGACGGATAAACAGAGGGGAGAGAGAGAGAGAGAGAGAGAGAGAGAGAGAGAGAGAGAGAGAGAGAGAGAGAGAGAGAGAGAGAGAGAGAGAGAGAGAGAGAGAGAGAGAGGTTGTTGACAGCGAGGAAGTCGGTTCAGATAGACAGAAGGGAGGGAGAGGGAGATCTCTCACATAGAGACAGACAGAGAGAGTCCGGATAAAGAGACAGAGGGGAAGAAACGGAAAAGAGTGAGAGGGGGAGGAAGGTGCCAGAGTCATAGCATTCCAAACATCACACCTGACAAGGCACTGAAGAGTTGCACATGCGCTTCGACGATGAGATTGTCAGCTTGTGTCAGCCGTTGGGGTCAGGTGCCTGGAGCCGCGACACCTGACCCCACGCCTCACACGGCGCGCATGTGGGCGTGTGGGCGTGTGGGCGTGTGCATGACACACAGACTCGCCTCAACGCTTTGTACAGACACAACGCCAAGTTGGCCCCCTCAGAGAAAGCCATCTTGGCCCCCTCAGAGAAAGCCATCTTAGCCCCCTCAGAGAAAGCCATCTTGGAGCTGTGAGAAGATAGAGTTAAAATGAAAGAAAGCTGGGAATCTAAGGTCGCTATACCCGGATTCACTATAGAGTCGCCTCGAGAACACATCTTGGTTGCATGGTTCACTTAAGTGTGTTACGCCCGTCTTAAACCAGTGCTTGAGAGGGACACCTCGTTGGAATATTATACAATGGTTCTTTATTCCCAGAACTGACATTCATCTTCTTCCTCCTCCTATGACTCCAATCCTTAAACCTTCTTATTATTTTATTAACTTGTTCAACTTTTTTCCTTTAGCGGTTCCGACTTGGTGTTTAGCGCACGCCTAACGCCCCTACGCCAGGCGTAGTCTGCCAGCTCTTCGGTTTCCTCACGGAATAACACGTATAACAATACATACAACGCATACATAAATAACATGTATACAGCATATACATATATTCATATAATGAATGCATATAACGTGTTCATATATCTTATACTATTTAAGTTAAGTTCCTTTAGTTAAGTTTACTTGGTAAGTTTTGCGTTTCCTTGATTAAGTTAGGTTAGGTTAGGTTAGGTTAAGTTTTCTAACGTGGGTGACTTTAAGCCCACTTGGCTACGGTATGTTTAAGTCCCCCCTTGGTTAGGTTAGGTTAGGTTAGGTTAGGTTAAGTTTTCTAACGTGGGTGACTTTAAGCCCACTTGGCTACGGTATGTTTAAGTCCCCCCTTGGTTAGGTTAGGTTAGGTTAGGTTAGGTTAGGTTAGGTTAAGTTTTCTAACGTGGGTGACTTTAAGCCCACTTGGCTACGGTATGTTTAAGTCCCCCCTTGGTTAGGTTAGGTTAGGTTAGGTTAGGTTAGGTTAGGTTAAGTTTTCTAACGTGGGTGACTTTAAGCCCACATGGCTACGGTATGTTTAAGTCCCCCCTTGGTTAGGTTAGGTTAGGTTAGGTTAGGTTAGGTTAGGTTAAGTTTTCTAACGTGGGTGACTTTAAGCCCACATGGCTACGGTATGTTTAAGTCCCCCCTTGGTTAGGTTAGGTTAGGTTAGGTTAGGTTAGGTTAAGTTTTCTAACGTGGGTGACTTTAAGCCCACATGGCTACGGTATGTTTAAGTCCCCCCTTGGTTAGGTTAGGTTAGGTTAGGTTAGGTTAAGTTTTCTAACGTGGGTGACTTTAAGCCCACATGGCTACGGTATGTTTAAGTCCCCCCTTGGTTAGGTTAGGTTAGGTTAGGTTAGGTTAGGTTAAGTTTTCTAACGTGGGTGACTTTAAGCCCACATGGCTACGGTATGTTTAAGTCCCCCCTTGGTTAGGTTAGGTTAGGTTAGGTTAGGTTAGGTTAAGTTTTCTAACGTGGGTGACTTTAAGCCCACATGGCTACGGTATGTTTAAGTCCCCCCTTGGTTAGGTTAGGTTAGGTTAGGTTAGGTTAGGTTAAGTTTTCTAACGTGGGTGACTTTAAGCCCACTTGGCTACGGTATGTTTAAGTCCCCCCTTGGTTAGGTTAGGTTAGGTTAGGTTAGGTTAGGTTAAGTTTTCTAACGTGGGTGACTTTAAGCCCACATGGCTACGGTATGTTTAAGTCCCCCCTTGGTTAGGTTAGGTTAGGTTAGGTTAGGTTAGGTTAAGTTTTCTAACGTGGGTGACTTTAAGCCCACATGGCTACGGTATGTTTAAGTCCCCCCTTGGTTAGGTTAGGTTAGGTTAGGTTAGGTTAGGTTAGGTTAAGTTTTCTAACCTGGGTGACTTTAAGCCCACATGGCTACGGTATGTTTAAGTCCCCCCTTGGTTAGGTTAGGTTAGGTTAGGTTAGGTTAGGTTAAGTTTTCTAACGTGGGTGACTTTAAGCCCACTTGGCTACGGTATGTTTAAGTCCCCCCTTGGTTAGGTTAGGTTAGGTTAGGTTAGGTTAAGTTTTCTAACGTGGGTGACTTTAAGCCCACATGGCTACGGTATGTTTAAGTCCCCCCTTGGTTAGGTTAGGTTAGGTTAGGTTAAGTTTTCTAACCTGGGTGACTTTAAGCCCACTTGACTACGGTATGTTTAAGTCCCCCCTTGGTTAGGTTAGGTTAGGTTAGGTTAGGTTAAGTTTTCTAACGTGGGTGACTTTAAGCCCACATGGCTACGGTATGTTTAAGTCCCCCCTTGGTTAGGTTAGGTTAGGTTAGGTTAGGTTAGGTTAGGTTAAGTTTTCTAACGTGGGTGACTTTAAGCCCACATGGCTACGGTATGTTTAAGTCCCCCCTTGGTTAGGTTAGGTTAGGTTAGGTTAAGTTTTCTAACGTGGGTGACTTTAAGCCCACATGGCTACGGTATGTTTAAGTCCCCCCTTGGTTAGAGTAGCGTGGGTGTTTTGGGAGAGGTTTAATAAACACGCTGTTGTTAGTCTCGACAAACAGGTGAGAATGGACAGGTATCCTTAAGAACACACAGACGCGCCCGTCGAAGACCAACAACTTCTGATAAGAGAGAGCGAGACATTACCTTAGTTTCCTGGAAGCCAGGCAGGGTAAGTTCACTGGTAACGATAGATAAGATAGATAACTGACTAGTTATCTATCTGTGATAGATAAATATTACAGAGAGAGAGAGAGAGAGTGTACAAGACGAACAGTGATATTTAATCATTAGACCAATTTCTGCAGACGATGAGCACAGTAACGAGACTGATGAAGGTGTGATGATCAAAGTACACATTTCAGAAAAAAGAAATTGAGGAAAGTCGAAGACGTTTCGGTTCCGTCCTTGACCCTTTATCCAGTCGTCCAGGACGGATCGAAACGTCGACGTTCCTTCATTTTATGATGCGTGGCTTCGACAAATCTCTGAAACCCAGAACACTTCAGTAATGAGAGAGAGAGATACGAAGCAGTATCCCAAACAGCTCTTATTATGTAGTTTCCCCTTATCCTTGTGTTCTATTCCCTTTCTCTCCCTTATTTTCCTCCCTCCTTCCCTTCCTCAACTTCCCTCCACTGTCCTCATGACGACCTGCCATCTCTACTATCCCTTTCCCCTCCCCTCACCTACCCTCCCCCTCCTTTCCTCTTCCTTCCCATCCCTCCCCCACTTCTCCCGCCGCATGACAAGACTGTCCCCTGGCAGCGGAAGAGGTGACACAGGGCCTCCTCCTAGAACATCCTCCTAGGCTCTAGGAGGATGAACGTCCTAGAGCCAGGAGGTTCATCACAGGTTAGTGCCATGCAGCGGCACGCTCCGGCACCGTCACGGGGGCCTCCGTGGGGCGGACACTGCCGGGAAATGCCGCAGTGATCATTTCCGTGATTAAAGGTGATGTGGATGCGGCGAAAAGTCCGTCGGAATTCTCCACACACACACCTGGCTTCTTCCGGTAGATATTTTCCTTGTAGGTGAACCAGGTGTGTTGATGAGTTAGCTGAAAGGGTGACTGATAGATCAACGGAGTGATTAGCGGTTAGATCAACGGGTAAATTAACAGGGAGATTATCACTTGTGTCAACGGGAAAATTAACGCTGTTTCAACCCAGAAATTTGAGAATATTTTGAGATCAAAGGCGGTGTGCATGCTTGATTGACAGCTCTCCACTAAGTCAGCGAACGCGGCTGTACAGAAGTAGTGTCTGGGTGCCTCGAATGCATCTCGCTCAGTCAATTTCTGAAAGTCTAAAGTCAAAGCACGCGCGGAAATCTAATTAACTTCCTTGGCTATAATTGTCGTCGCTTCCTCAAGTTACCTTGAGGTTATCTTGAGATGATTTCGGGGTTTTTTAGTGTCCCCGCGGCCCGGTCCTCGACCAGGCCTCCACCCCCAGGAAGCAGCCCGATACAGCTGACTAACACCCAGGTACCTATTTTACTGCTAGGTAACAGGGGCATAGGGTGAAAGAAACTCTGCCCATTATTTCTCGCCGGCGCCTGGGATCGAACCCAGGACCACAGGATCACAAGTCCAGCGTGCTGTCCGCTCGGCCGACCGACTCACCCGCTTACCTGCGGCCAGGTGTTGCACACGAAGCCTCCTCGTGTGCAATACAGCGACAGCCTTATCTGTGGATGTCAAATATATTTGGCATATACACATTTACTAAAGCGGATTATTTATCCATGTTGGGTGCCGGCCCGTCAGTTGTCACGGAATCTATTCCTAAGAGGCCAAATTAGTCGATTAGACGGTTCGTTTGCTGCTGCTCCTGTGATGTGTTCAGGTAACGTTAGCTAGCTAACGTTACCTGAGCATATTTCATCACCCCCTTACACAATCGAGCAATAATGCCTAGCAATGGTGGACTTACTGGTCCCTGGAGGCTGTTTTGTCATGTTTATTTTCGGGTTTAACATTCAAAATTTTAAGGGTTTTGCACTGGCAAGTAAATCATTAATGAACCTAGTACTTTTGTTTTCATTTTCTGGAGAAACGTCAAAAAAATGGTCAATTTCTAGCCATGATTCCTTAATACTTCATCACTGATTGGTTATCTATGTTGAACAATAACCTCGAGTTCTCAAACCCAGTCGCAGCTTCACATAGTAGTAAGAATAATCATTATATACTTGTTTATTTATGATCGGTGGGAGTTTAAAGAATTATAAGGTGGCACTGCAAGCAACGTGCCAAAAGCAATTCCTGGTGCCACCTTGGGCACGCTGGCAATGGATTAACTACCCGTACAGTCTAAGAGGTGGGGCTTACGAGTTCCTTACTCTGGGGGTCTATCACCACTACAGTCTAGGGATGGGACATCATATCATCCCTTCGCATTCCCTGGGACCCATCAACGCTTGGTGGTCCTCCTCCCAACTCTTGCTTCATCAGAGATGGTTTATAAGGCTGGTACTGCTTCCCCTTCCCCCCCTTATACTGCTTCAGTTTCCAATCTCTGTGTTTACATTTGAAACATCCCAACGATTTGGCATTCTAGGAATTTCAAACAACGATTTGAATGCCTTGAAGTGGCTTCGGATCTCCGAAGCCAACTATGTCTTAAAAATGTTCCCTCAATATCAGTTACTTCAGTTGGTGCCAATGCTTGACCGGCCGTGACTGGCACCATCTGTCAAGACGCCACTCACCCTGCCTGGCTATAGGCACTTACACGTCATGTCCTCTACTCGCCTCGTCTCCCAGAATATTTACGTCTGTAACTTCTCTGGTGCCAGCTGGGAGCTGGGAACCTGGGGACCAGATTCATGAAGCAGTTACGCAAATACTTACGAACGTGTACAAATTTCCTCAACCTTTGACGACTTTGGTTATATTTATTAAACAGTTTACAAGCATGAAAACCTCCCGATCAACTGTTGTTATTGTTATAAACAGCCTCCTGGTGCTTCGGAGCTCATTAACTGTTTAATAATTGTAAACAAAGTTGCCAAATACTGAGAAAAGATATACAGGTTCGTAAGTGCTTGGGTAACTGCTTCGTGAATCTGGCTCCTAGGAACCTGGAGGAACCTGTTTGTTGAGCAGTCGTAATCTTATATTTCTTCAGTGACAATGTTAATTGTCTCTGGCTTTCCCAGTAAACTTTTGTAGCCTCTAGCATTACCCAGCCTTAATTTGTCCAGTCACGAAGTCTGCGTCTGCTTTTCGAATCAAAGAAAAAAAATCACTTTTTTTATCGGCCATGAATTCTGGTAAGCCTATGCTTTCAGATCCTCACGCTCTAGGGTCCTAGGCTGTCTCTAAACCAACGTCTTTCAACAGGTGTGCCGCAAAGAGTCCACAGGTGTGTCGTGGGAGTTTGAAGGAAGAAGTAAATTTTCTGGCTATTCTTCTGAACGAGTCATCTATCATCTCAGGAATATATTCTCAATTGTACTGACAAACAAATTTATTATGAGTGCCCTTTGGTGCCTTACTGAGAGTGACGTAAGCTTTAAAAAAAAAGGTTGAAAATCTTTGCTCAAAAACCCATGCTCAGTCTTCCACCTTCTGCTACTTAGAACCTTCTGAACCTCCAGTTATACTCTGCTCCACACATGCAGTAAATTGGTGGTTTTCTCTGTCCTCTCTTAGTCTAACCTCAAAGACCCAAGTTGCACTTATCTCTCTACCCGTGAGCAAGCTTTCTCATCTTCTAGTTTTAAGTTTAGTCGTTTTCTCCCAGTCATGTTCTAACTCTATCTGCGAGTCCCGCCGAATGAGCCTGAACCGGGAAATGAGGCCGAGTCTTCATCGACCAGTTCTCCATTGGTAAATGTGAGTATAATCTGGTATAAGATTTACCGCGAAGTAGTACGGGTCTTGGCTACACAGTTCCAGTTGTGTGGGTGCGTCCTGCTTGTACACACGTCTCCACAACAGTAATTATAATACGCCCGAAAATGTCGAACACGTCCCACAACCCTAGGTTGGCGTGCTCTCTAAACTATAGCTACAGAAACAGAACGAAATGGGAACTTACCTCAAAATTGGTGGCACCGTGTCAATGAGCTTGAATTTCTTACCTGTAACGGCATAAAAAACCAGTATGCGTTAGTGATATGATTATATATCAATTCCAGCCTTAATATACCATACATACAATAATAGTCACGAGGAAAACCGCATATTAATAAATTGATATATACATAAACAGTTATATATACATATATACATGTGAAGGTAAGTAAGTAATTATCAAAGACAGGTGCCAAGACGTATGTGCAGGTGCGGCTAGAGGACTTGAGGAGCTGTTTACCTTGACGAGGGGGGGAGGGGGGATGGGGGGGGTTCTTCCACGGAACACAGGTCCCTCCAATCGTGTAATTTGGCTACAGCAGTAAAGGTCTATTAGTCGACTGGCAGTTCCTTCAAAACCACTTCACATATGACCATTATAAAACATGACACACCAATTGTCGGTCAGCATTATAACTCACTGTGACCGGACACTTGCTGCTCTGGGCAGACCACCAGTGGTCAGGCTGTGTAGTTGACATATCTACGTCACGCTCAACGCTACACAACCACCAAACAACCTGTCCTCACACTAGCCTGGTTAAAGCAGCGGCCGTTCTTCCCAGAAACATTCATAAACTTCTATGTATAGTTTGGCGTAGGATAGGTTAGGTTAGGTGTTTGGGTTCTGTTGACGATTATTTGTATTTGAAGTACGTGGGTGAAGCAATTTATAGAATTGTGGTTCGAACAGATGACAGCAGCGAAGCACTGACCGAGAAATGTTCGAACGTCATCAGTTCCGAGTTGTGTGTAAACCGCTTTTCATTACATAAACAGGGGGTCTAGCGGCCGGATTAACGAGCTTGCGCTCGTTATGGAGACGGGCTGCACCCCGATACAACGCCTCACTGATCTAACCCGAGAAGTGAAGGGATGAGAAGCCTTCCATTACCAGCGAACCCACTCGTAAACCCGACTCAAATCCTGGTGATATTTCATCAGAGCCCAGCCTCGGAACAGTGGTCAAATGCTGCGCACATTTCCCTTGTTCAATGCGCACTTCTCAAAACAGCCATTCCTCGTAAGAAAAGAACAAATTCATTAATCCAACCACCATAATCCTTTGATTAAGTATGAAAAACACTTTACACATGACTCACAACTGATTACATTGAAGCGTTTCTTGAACAGCGCATATCAAATAATTATCAACAGAACCTGAACACCTAACCTATCCGAACCTACGCCTAACTACACTTAGAACTCTAATGAACGAAATCATTCATTTATATATAAAAATAAATGTGTTTTTAATACACAGTTGATCAATGAGATTTGGAGAACGGCCGCTACCCTAACGAGCCTCGCCTTGAGGACGGGCTGCAGTAATAACATTTGGGAAGTATAAACGGTCTAATAGAGGTAAACAAAGCCGCCAAAGATTGAAAAAAAGATGCACAGGTTTGTAAGTAGATGTGTAAATGGTTGTCAAATCACTGACCGGGATCATTAAGGCGATGTGTTGGGGTGTGTTGTGGTGTGTTGTGGTGGTTGTGGTGTGGTGGTTGTGGTGTGGTGGTTGTGGTGTGGTGTGGTGTGGTGGTTGTGGTGGTGTGGTGGTGTTGTGGTGTGTTGTGGTGGTTGTGGTGTGTTGTGGTGGTTGTGGTGGTTGTGGTGTGTGGTGGTGTGGTGGTTGTGGTGTGTGGTGGTGTGGTGGTGTGGTGGTTGTGGTGAGGTGTGGTGGTTGTGGTGTGGTGGTTGTGGTGGTGTGGTGGTGTGTGGTGGTGTGGTGGTTGTGGTGGTTGTGGTGGTGTGGTGGTTGTGGTGTGGTGGTTGTGGTGTGTTGTGGGGTGTTGACTGTGACGGCAATACGGTGAAAGTGGACACTGCTGCTTGACAAAAGCAGTTAGCGTTCAGACGCAGTGAATTACAGCGACACAATATATGATAATGTTGATAGACAGTTAGCGTGATGTAATGTTTTATTATGCTCATGTGAAGTGTTTTGAAGGAGATTACAGTCGAGAATAGACCTTTACTGCTGTGGTAAAATGACGTATTTGTCAGGACCTGCGATCCTGCCACTCTCATCATTTAATTAAGGTAAAGAATTCCTTGGTCTTCTAGGACCACCTGAGTTGCTTAGACATATTTATTAAAATGTGATCATTTTCGTGTGATTATAACTGTGGTTATATCAATTTATATGTTTTTTTTCTGTATTGCACGATAATTATTTACGGCTTATGCCATTACAGGTAAGAAATTCAAGCTCTTCGCCACCTTTCTACCAATTTAGAGGTAAGTTTCCATATCTTTCTGTTTCTATAGTTATGTATGAAAGATCAAGCAAACCCAGGGTCGTGTGACGCGTTCGGCCTTTTCGGGCGTGCTATAATTACAATTGGTGAAGACGTGTGTACAAGCAGGACACGTGATAACAGCCCTCTGGAACTCTGAATTGTAGTTTAACAGAGACTCGTTGGTGATTCAGGCCAGAGTTATGTATGCACCGTCAGCCTCCTCGGAGAGGTACGTGTTCGCACCTGCATATCTCCGCGGGTTGAGGTTATATAGACGTGAAGGGAGTGTGTGTGTGTGGAGAAGATTGATGTTCAGGGAGACTGGAGTCATCAATAGCGTTTACTTACCAACCGATGGTTCTTTTTCTCATTCTTTGGCGGCTTTGTTTACACCTATTAAACAGTTTATTAGCTCCGAAGCACGAGGAGGCTGTTTATGACAATAACAACAGTTGATTGCGAAGTTTCGATGCTCGTAAGCAGTTTAATAAGCGTAAACAAAGCCGCCAAAGACTGAAACAAAGGTGAATAGGTTCGTAAGTACTTGGAGGTAAAGGGCCCCGGAATGAACGATTTCTGGGGTGCAGTCGCTCTGTTCACTGTGTCTGTGGAGGCGCCTTGAGGGATGGAGCACGTCCAGTAAGAGGTTTCAAGATCGCCAAGATTATAATTATCAAGATCATCTGAACTAGTCACTGACTACTTCAGATGATGTCATGGATGTGGGGATAAATGGATTGCTTAATCCTGGTTACAAACATGGATAAGGCTGTGAACGATTGACTAACGATGACGGTGTGTTGATACGAGGGGAGGGGGTGTAGCAGATGAATTGGATGGCACCGATGACGTGTGGATAAGGTGATGAATTAATTAGCTGACGCATCTTCCGTTTTCCTGAAATGTTTGTGGACACAGAAGCGCATCATCACATCAATGCAGCACCACACAGCCACGACCATGAATAAACCCAACGCAATACGCTGATATAAAGGCTCACCACACCACACCACACCACACCACACCATACACCACCACACCATCACACCAGTGCACTATAATAGCAATAAACTATATTACTTGCACACTACAGCACCGTAACATGCAACCACCACAAAACCTGCAACACAGCATTGACACACCATACTTCACACCCCACTAGACGACCTCTCAACAGCACACCACACTACGCCTCACACACACACCACACCCCACGGCATCATATCACACAATGCATCATCTCCATCACGCAAGAACACTTCCTGATGCGTCACACAATGGCACACCATCACATTACTCAGGCCACATTATACTACAACATAACACACACACACACACACACACACACACACATACACACACACACACACACACACACACACACACACACACACACACACACACACACTCGATGGCTGTCGCTTCACATACCACACAGACGGATCAGTAAACCAGCAAAGACAAGAATCTGGCGCTGCAGATAAGGCAAGCAATTCTACAGTTAGCTGGAGACTCACAAACACCATTCCATACCCCCGTCCCATCCCAAATCCTTATCCTGGACCCCTTCCAAGGGCTATATAGTCGTAATGGCTTGGCGCTTTCTCCCTGATAATTCAATTCAATTCTCCCTCATCTTAACCGGTTATAATACTCTTAACATCTGCGGTTAATGAGAGAGTGATGAACTCTGTGCTGTTGTTGTTGTTGTTTATCGCTACCCGGAACAAAAAGTTCCAAGTAGCACGGACTATGGTGAGCCCGTAGTTAATGTGCGCTGTGTGCGTTGGGGCGGTGTTAATGGCGGGTTGTGTACTGACGGCTGCGCCTCTCTTTCTCGTTTCCTACAGCCAATAATATTCACAAAAATAAATAAATAAAGAGATAGAAATGGAAAAATAAATGTCCGTTTCATCGGGGTAATCCTTTACAAGCCCTTTCCATCACCAGTCTTCCCCCCTTTCACATTTTTATTGCTCTCTCCTTTGGCACTCCCCCTCTCCCATTCACCCAGTTCTACTCTGCTGTTCTATTTTTTAAATCTCTCTCTCTCTCTCTCTCTCTCTCTCTCTCTCTCTCTCTCTCTCTCTCTCTCTCTCTCTCTCTCTCTCTCTCTCTCTCGTTCCCTTCTATTTGATATTCCTTTCCCAATGCATCCTTTTATTTCTGTCTCTTTTAATTTCTGAGTTTCAATCTCATTTGGTCTGCATTTATTTCTATAATTTTTCTACCTTTTTCTCTTTCCCGTAAATATTTAATTATCTCTCTACCTAGCAACTTACAAAACTGTTTTATATGTACACATAGACGAGACGGGCTTTCTCATGCCCGTCTATGTTTAGGTTCCCATTGCCTGTCCGTTACTGGGTCCTGTAGCGCGGTGTGCTACGTCCTCGGCTTACAACCAAGGTTCCCATCTTCGATCCCTAGTGGGACAGGAACTGTTGGGAATGTTGCCTTTCGCCTGATGCATATGTTCCCCCAGGGAAAAATAGACGCATGTCGTGGGTTACGTATTGGAATAGTTCATCAGGAGAGTGCCTAAGGATTGTTCTCATTCTGACTATTTTTCACGGTTAGTTTACGAGGAATACATGTGTGGTACTGGTTTGTGACACAACGTGTGTACGGGTTTTCCAATTTTTTTCTAAAGATGGGGCTTCGTTTGCCTTTTACGTTTTTTTTTTTTTGGATGGGGGGGGGGGCATCACCTGTCTTGAGTGTTTTATGGAAAATATTAGATGCCGTCGAGGGAGTATCAGTTTCATGTTGCTTTTATTGCATCTAGCTCCTGAGCTCTGGCTCTTTGGTCCCACCTCTCAACCGGACTGTGTTTGTGCATGTGTGTGTGTTATGTGTGTGTCGTGTGTGTGTGATGTGTGTGTCGTGTGTGTGTGTGTTCACGAGTGCACGCCCATCGCGGTGTCGACGGGCGTAGGACCTGAGGTCGTCTAAAGTACTGATATAATCAAGACTCGCCTGGCCTGAGCATCACGTCTCTGGATGCTCTTCGACGACACCAAACACAACAAGCCTGATGATAGCTTGTCTGTGTCTTCTAGTCATTCCCCCTCCTTCCAAACAGCACCCCCCCCCCTTTTCCCCCTCCAAAAAATCCCCTCATCACCTCTCTCTCTCCCCCCCCCCAAAAACACTCAAAAACATCCTTCCTCCTCCTCCTCCTTCCGCTATTCCTCCTCACACACACACACATATATCATCTCTCCCCTTTCCTTCCTCTCATATCCATCCTTCCTTCCTGCCCTCCTCCTACCTCCCCCTCAACCCTCATATTCACTTCGGAAACAGATGTTTTCTTCCCCTCTGCTACACGAGCGAGCGCATCCATTACACGGCAATAAACGCTTGGCTCCGGACTGGCGATATTGAGTGGCTGATGAAGAATGTAGCATCAGGGGCCGCCGAAACAGAAGGTTCCGATACTACCCCACTTCGCCAGTCAAGCCTTTCGCTTCCGATTAATATTATTTTCTTCCGATTTACGAGTCGGATACTGGGCGGGTTTTTAGGCGATTTCCTGCCCTTGGGAAGCGGGGTAACCGTTCGGTAATTTTTTGGGTTATGTGGTCTAGTGTAACGGGGGATTTGGGAGCGCTTGTCTGGTTATGTAAATAATGATATGGGGAATAATGTGGATTTTATTATTATTATTTTTTCATGCAGTAAAGATTGAATATCAAATGTCAGCATGCGATTTCAATTTGTCCCGTCTATGCTGCGTTTTGGCTCGTTTATGCTGCGTCTTGGCCCGTCAATACTGCGTCTTGGAACGCCTGTGATACGTCTTGGCCCATCTATGTTGCGTTTTGGCTCCGACGAGAATTTTGCACATTGACGGAAATTTTCACTGCGACGCAAATTTTCTCAATGTTAAATTTTCACGATGACACAAATATTTGCAGTGAGAAATTTTCACGATGCCACAAATTTTCCCAATGATAAAAATTCACAATGGCAAATTTTCACATTCACACATGCAGAGTTACAAGGGGGTCACACTTAATTGCTTATAGATGCAAGTACACATAGTGGAAAAAGAGTAATTAAGGTGCACTTAGAGGTAAAAGTGTAAATTTCAGGTATCACACCTCAATACTCCCTCACTGCTCTACTCCCCTCACTGCTCTACTTCCCTCACTCCCCTCACTGCTCTACTCTCTCACTCCTCTCACCTCCCTCACCCTCCCTCATCACAACCACCTCCCGTCGCTTCAACACAAGCGAAAACAAGTCATCGAGTTTTTAACCATCTCCCCAATCATTTCGTCATGACGAATCATCGTCATGATTCAGGCTGAGGAGCTGCAAACAAAACCCCCCCAAGCAAGAACACGGAGAATCGTTCGCGTCGCTAACTGGCCAATTACATCGTTAGCGTGACGAACCACTGCCATTATCGCTCCACCACTTGGACGCCCTAACGCCAAGGCTATATACACTATCTCCACGACGCATTCTGAAGGAACTTGGTGGAAGGGTAGTGAGCCGGTCGGCCGAGCGGACAGCACGCTGTACTTGTGATCCTGTGGTCTTGGGTTCGATCCCCGGCGCCGGCGAGAAACAATGGGCAGAGTTTCTTTCACCCTATGCCCCTGTTACCTAGCAGTAAATAGGTACGTGGGTGTTAGTCAGCTGTCACGGGCTGCTTCCTGGGGATGGAGGCCTGGTCGAGGACCGGGCCGCGGGGACACTAAAAATCCCCGAAATCATCTCAAGATAACCTCAAGATAAGAAGACCCATGGAAACAGAGATAGTGAGAGCAAAGGTGAACATGAAAACGAAGATGAGAAAGTGAAGGTGAGAATTAGTAGTCGGCAATGATTGACGGGTCATGGGAATGAAGATGAGGAAGAAGCAGTTGAGAGTGAGAGTGTGAGAGAGTGATAGCGAAAACAAGAGTAAAGGTGAGTGAGAAAGTGAATTTTAGTAAAAATTAATTTAATAGAGAGAAGAACAGGATAAAATTGAAGGTGATGGGGGGGGGGGAGGGGGGAAGATGAGAGCTAACTATAGATGAAATGAGAGTGAGAGAGTGAAAGTGAGTGTGAGTGCGGGTGAGAGCACTCTAAATCATCTAAATTTATCTAAATTATATAATGATTTAAGGAGTGAAAGCGTGACAAAATGAGTGTGTGAGATGCATTGTGTGGAGTGAGTGGTGTAGTGGTCTAGGGAACTACTAACTTCGGAGTACCAAGTGTGTGGGTTCGAATCCTTCTCATGGCTCCTACTGATTTTCTCAACTATACATCACCTTAATATAAATGCATTTATTATAAAATAATAAACTCATTAACAAATAAATATAGATCCAAGAACTTAAAAACTAATTTATTTAACCAGATTTTATTTATAAAAAAAAAAGTTGAAAAAACAAACTTGTATACGAGTTTGTTTTAAAACATTTTCTTCAACAGCTTTTCTGTAGTTCACTTGGAGGCCAACTAAGCCGGCCAATCAGAACAAAGGACCGTGTGTAACTGTGGCGTTCAACCGCCAATCAAAATATTTGTATCAAAAAGATCAGATAGTTCAAAGAGGTAACTTTTTCACCTTGTTGGGTTTACATTTAAGACGAAACAAACATGGAAAACACACTGTAATATGATGCTGTGTTTTATTTTCTCCTCCAGCAAGTGTTTTGGGTGTTTTAAAACAAATTGTTTTTGTTTTGTAGTAGAGAAATACCCTGTTTAATTGGGTTTTTGTTTTTTTCAATATTTTTTATTTTATTGTTTTAGTTGTGGATTAATATATGAACATTTATGTCAAACGGGTTAAAACATATGAGTGAGGCTTCTTGAAACACACACACACACACACACACACACACACACACACACACACACACACACACACACACACACACACACACACACACGCACACTCTGTACATCAATCTGTGCATCACTTGATTGACAGTTGAGAGGCGGGACCAAAGAGCCAGAGCTCAACTGCCACAAGCACAATTAGGTGAGTACAATTATGTGAGTACACACACACATTGTAAATGCATTAGGCAGTAATGTGGTGGAGGCTGACTCCATACACAGTTTCAAGTGTAGAGTCCAGTAGGCTCAGGAACCTCTACACCAGTTGACTGACAGTTGAGAGGCGGGACCAAAGAGCCAGAGCTCAACCTCCGCAAGCACAATTATGTGATTACACGACAATGGAAGATGATGTATAAATTTAGTAGCGAAGTACTGGAGACGTGATAAAAACAACGGATGAAGAGTGAAGAACAGATGATAAAGAAGAGGTAGAGAAGGATGAAGAAGAAAAGGATAAAGGAGAGAACAATGTAGAAGTATGAAAAACACAAGAACGAAGAAGAGGAGCATGAGGAATAAGAGATGAAGAACACAGCAAGAATGAAGAACCTCAGCAGAGAATAGAAAGGAGAACTCAAGAGGAGTAGAAAGAGAGAGAGAGAGAGAGAGAGAACGCGAGGAAGAGGCTGTGAGAATGTTGAGAGCCCGACGCCGTCAATGGCCCGACTTGAGGACAATGGCCTGCCGTTTAGCGCGGCTGACCGTGGATATCATGACGGGTAGCCCGGCTTGTCAATGGCCAGTCAATACCTCTGCGTGGAGCCTCCCAGAGTCAATGAGGCTGGAGAGGCAGGTCTGCGGGAGGCATTGGAGCCTCGTAGTTATTAACCCTTCTGTTGGGAAGGCATATATTGGGGGAGGAGGGGAAGGCATCTATTGGGGGAGGAGGGAAGAGGAGGGGGTGGGGTTGCTGGGGTAATGGGGATAGAAGCCAGGAAGGTATATATATATATATAGGGTGTTGGGGGAGGGATATTGGGAAGAGATGGTTGAGGCGAGCTATGGTTTAAGGGGAGGATTGGCTAAGAGATCTCGCGGAGGATTCACGAGGGCGGTTGATGGAACGTTTTGGGGGGGGCTGAGAGAGGGGGGGGGAGTTAACTGCAAGGGGAGGTGAGTGGAAGTGAGATAACTAACTGTAAGGTAATTGGAATGGAGGTAACTGGAAAGGAGGTGAGTGGTAGAGATTTAACTGGAAGGATACTGAAGTTAAGGGGCCTGCTGGTAGGTATGTTTCGTTGACTTTAGTATTTAAGTGATCACTTCACTATCAAGCTTCGTGTTGTGTATATAGTCCGGAATTCGCAACGATGGATATTGCGGAAGCTGTCGTCTCACGTCTCCAGAAGCGACTGATATCTTCTAATCAAGTCCGGGTCTGGCCCCCGAGTCTTGCCGGGGGTGCGTCTCCTGTTAACAGAGACCCGTTGATCAGTCACACAAAGTCCCATCAACCATTTAAAAGCCCCCAGTAGCCAAAGACAAAAGCCGTCCTCGTGTTGGTCCGACCACCGCATGTGTAGGGCTGGGCCGGGCCTCCGCCGACCGATAATCTGGAGGGAATTACACCATTTGATTTCATCATTTAATCTTACGACAGAGCACGGGATTGTCACAGAGAACCACCGGAGCGTTTGATGACTCGTAAGTCATCCCATTTGCGCGTCGTTGCTTCGAATCGCTCCTTAGCGAACCGCAACGCTGTCTCAGACGCCCGACGCCGCAGCAGCAGCAGCAGTTCGACCTCCTAGGGAAACCTAGCGATAAAAGTAGTGGAAAAATGTACCGTGACGCGGGCTGGGCGGACAGAAGGTGGTAAACAATGACGGGTGACGCGCGATCCTGCCCACTCCCGTCACAAACACAATCCGATTCTTTGAGTTTGATGGCTGTCGGTTCGGGAACCCTTCAATGCGTGTTCGGACTCCCCAGCACGTTGCCGCTTTGACCTCCTCGTCTCTATTCATGTCCCCAAAAGCTGCTGACTTTATTGACGTGAACCCTTTAAATGAATATACATCTTTGTCTGAAAAAAAGGAGAGAACTTTGGAGGGAAGGGGGTAGAATTAGATGTGAATTAGCGGTGAATGATATGATGGGTGGAGAAGGTGTGTGTGTGTGTATGTGTGTGTTGTAGGGACATGTTTGTTGTAGGGTGTGTTGTAGGGAGGTGTGTGTTGTGGGGCGTGTGTGTGTGTAACAGGGGTGTGTTGTAGGGAGGTGTGTGTTGTGGGGCGTGTGTGTGTAACAGGGGTGTGTTGTAGGCAGGTGTGTGTTGTGGGGCGTGTGTGTGTAACAGGGGTGTGTTGTAGGCAGGTGTGTTTTTTTATTGTTATTTTCTACCACAGACGTGGCCACACATTTACAATGCTAACCAGCATATATACATTTTCTTTTGTCCTCCATGGACAGGGTGAGAGATCTGTTAAACATATAGTTCAGGGATTTATTAAACAATCAACCACAGAAGATGATTGTAGTGCTTTTATAATGCTAAGCTAACCTACAGACATAAATACATAGATACAAAGATTTACGTATGCCCTACATAAAGTGTTCGATGTGTCTTTTACATAGTGTTATTAATGTGCATATACAAAAGTGAAATGTAATTCTGATCAGCTTGTACATATACTTTATACACACACACACACACACACACACACACACACACACACACACACACACATATATATATATATATATATATATATATATATATATATATATATATATATATATATATAATGTATATATATATATATATACACATACATATACACACACACATACACATGCATTTGTCTCTCCTACTCTGACAGGGTGAGATAGCTGATAGAGAAACTAGTGTGTTATTAAGCACTTAAGCACTGACGGTGATTAAGATGCTTTTACAAGCTCTGGTTATATAGTTACAGCACATACATAATGTGTTTGTTGTGGGGGCGTTGTAGGCGGGTGTTTAATAATAGAAGTGTTGTTGATGTGTGTGTTCTAGAGGGAGTGTTATAGTGTTGTGTTGTAAAGGTGCGTTGTAGGGAGTGTTATAGTGTTGTGTTGTTAAGGTGCGTTGTAGGGGGGGGGTTGTTATTGGAAGGTGTTGAATGTTGAAGATGAATGTCTTAGGCGAGTGAAGAAAGTGGATGTTGCAGGTGATTAAAGAAAAGGGATGTTGTAGGTGGGTGTTATTACCAACAAATTAAGTGATTATAAAATATGTCTGTATCAAAGCTGCTGGGGAATCACTACCGAGGCGAAAATCTTCATATTTACATTAAGACAAATCAAATTTTTGCAGACAAGTAGATATTCAAGAAGACAGGCAGGTAGGAAGGAAGGACTGGAATGCTAAACAGACCAAACAGGACAGAAACCCAAGGAAACATTCAGGCAAGGTGCAGACAGACGACTAAAACAATCAGATCAAGAAGAACAGACTATGAAACAAACACGAACTATGACTCAAACACGTCCTGATCTCCAGACTAAGCTGGAGATCAGGACGACGACTCGGGGGGGGGGGGGGCCCCCCTGATGGGCGTCAAGCCATTAGTGCACATGTTGTTGTTGTTGGTGTGATCAGGAGTTGAGAGCACGACAAACACGGACTTCAGCCACCACCCATAAACATTGTCACTTGATGACGCCTACTCGTCCCACCTTATCAGCTGTTCGCGTGATTGATGTTCGCGTGATTGATCCCCGCACCCAATATGATGCTCTGAGAGTGGCGTATGTGGTGTCTCACAGCGCTCAAGGGCGCTCATTAAGGCTCCGGTGATGAGGGATATGTGAGCCTGGTCTCTACCGCCTACGATTAATTGGTTTCGTGGTGGTGTAGTGAATATACTCCCGTAGATGCACTCCCGTAGATGTACTCCCGTAGATGTACTCCCGTAGATGTACTCCCGTAGATGTACTCCCGTAGATGTACTCATATTGATGTGCTCACGTTGATGTGCTTACTTGTAGGGTCGAGCTAGGCCTCTGGTCCCGCCTTCCGAGTGTTCTTAGCTTAATGCAATGACTCATTTCTCACGCTTTTTATCATATTTATATTTAAACTTTGAATCTTTTTGAATTCGAATTTTGAATCATCTTGGGTTGTAGATTGTGAAGAAACTTGAGTATTGTTGTGGGCGTAGTGACGGGCGTGTGGGCGTGTGGGGGGTCATCTGCTTGCGTGGGCGTGTGGTGGGGGAGGGGGTATTAACGGGTCGTGGGCGTGTGTAAGGAGGCGTGTGGGCGTCGAGTCATCTAATCCGGAATTATCGCCGCGTCTCCAATAATCCGGTTAAGCTTATTAATACCGACCAAATCGGTTAATCGGACTCCAGCGCGGATATTGGCTGGTCTGGCAATATTGGTCCTAATAACCTGTCTTGGCTACACTGCTCCTGGTGATTTGTTCTGGCTATATTGTTCTTCTGGTCTGGCCAGGCTGGTCCTGGTGACCTTTTGGTCTGGCCAGGCTGGTCCTGGTGACCTCTGGTCTGGCCAGGCTGGTCCTGGTGACCTCTGGTCTGGCCAGGCTGGTCCTGGTGACCTCTGGTCTGGCCAGGCTGGTCCTGGTGACCTCTGGTCTGGCCAGGCTGGTCCTGGTGACCTCTGGTCTGGCCAGGCTGGTCCTGGTGACCTCTGGTCTGGCCAGGTTGGTCCTGGTGACCTTCTGGTCTGGCCAGGCTGGTCCTGGTGACCTCTGGTCTGGCCAGGCTGGTCCTGGTGACATTCTGGTCTGGCCAGGCTGGTCCTGGTGACCTCTGGTCTGGCCAGGCTGGTCCTGGTGACCTCTGGTCTGGCCAGGCTGGTCCTGGTGACATTCTGGTCTGGCCAGGCTGGTCCTGGTGACCTCTGGTCTGGCCAGGCTGGTCCTGGTGACCTCTGGTCTGGCCAGGCTGGTCCTGGTGACCTCTGGTCTGGCCAGGCTGGTCCTGGTGACCTCGTGGTCTGGCCAGGCTGGTCCTGGTGACCTCTGGTCTGGCCAGGCTGGTCCTGGTGACCTCTGGTCTGGCCAGGCTGGTCCTGGTGACCTCTGGTCTGGCCAGGTTGGTCCTGGTGACCTTCTGGTCTGGCCAGGCTGGTCCTGGTGACCTTCTGGTCTGGCCAGGCTGGTCTTGGTGACCTCTGGTCTGGCCAGGCTGGTCCTGGTGACCTCGTGGTCTGGCCAGGCTGGTCCTGGTGACCTCTGGTCTGGCCAGGCTGGTCCTGGTGACCTCTGGTCTGGCCAGGCTGGTCCTGGTGACCTCTGGTCTGGCCAGGTTGGTCCTGGTGACCTTCTGGTCTGGCCAGGCTGGTCCTGGTGACCTTCTGGTCTGGCCAGGCTGGTCTTGGTGACCTCTGGTCTGGCCAGGCTGGTCCTGGTGACCTCTGGTCTGGCCAGGCTGGTCCTGGTGACCTCTGGTCTGGCCAGGCTGGTCCTAGTGACCTCTGGTCTGGCCAGGCTGGTCCTGGTGACCTCGTGGTCTGGCCAGGTTGGTGCCAGAACTAAGGAGAGTATTGGAACTAAATCTCACTCGCCATTGAGGAGAGAAGAAGCGGAAGAGATATGATCGCAACATAGAAGATACTGAGGGAAACTGAAAAGTATGACAAAGAAACCGTCCTCTTTAAATTGAAAGAAGAACAAGAGCATATAAAAGTGGAAACTGAAAACGAAAGAGAGTGGAAGAGATTTAAGGAATTCCTCGTGTCCTGTAAGGAATTCCTCGTGTCCTGTAAGGAATTCCTCGTGTCCTGTAAGGAATTCCTCGTGTCCTGTAAGGAATTCCTCGTGTCCTGTAAGGAATTCCTCGTGTCCTGTAAGGAATTCCTCGTGTCCTCTTTTCAATCCATTCCACGGGTCAGCCCGTGGAATGGATTGAAAAGAGTTGAAGATGACGCGTCCATCTACAGCTTGAAGGCCAGAGTTGATAACCAATGCTTACGTCAGCATAGTTGAGTTACAGCGCAACAAATTCAATAAAAACGGGGTGAGAGTAGCTTGAGCTACCTCATCCCTTTGTGTGTATTTTGCCTCAATAAACTTATTTCAATTTCAATTCAATAAAGCTAGTTGCAGGCGGGGTACAAAGAGCTAGAGCTCCCTTTCTCCCCCGTAGTCACTATTAGGTAACAACTGCAATCTTTTTTTTGAGATATATACAAGAGTTGTTACATTCTTGTACAGCCACTAGTACGCGTAGCGTTTCGGGCAGGTCCCTGGAATACGATCCCCGCCGCGAAGAATCGTTGTAACAACAAAGTACGCATTTTACTGTTGAGTTAAACAGAGGCTACAGTTAAGGATTTGCGCCCAGTAAATCCTTCCCGGCCAGGATACGAACCCATGACAAAGCGCTCGCGGAACGCCAGACGAGTGTCTTACCACTGCACCACGGAGACTGGTAAACTATCTCTCTCTTTTCTCCCCCTCCTTCTCCCACGACCCTCTCACCCTCTCTCTCTCTCTCTCTCTCTCTCTCTCTCTCTCTCTCTCTCTCTCTCTCTCTCTCTCTCTCTCTCTCTCTCTCTCTCTCTCTCTCTCTCTCTCTCTCTCTGCCCACCCTTCCTCCCGTACCCTCCCCCCCCCCCGGTGTAAGGGGACCCTCCCGGCCATGGCATCGATAGCTGCTAATTGTCTCTGACACTTGTTGGCGTTGTGTCACGTGACGGCGTCCGTTGTTACGTCTCCGGCGACGGTGACACGTGTTGCGGGGGTCATAAGAGGTCACGGCGTGTTAGGCGAGGTTGGCGGAGGTCAGGGAGGTCAGGTCAAGATGTTAGGGGGGAGAAAGAAGAGGTAACGGGTGGGAAGCTATGAGAGTGGACTGTACCTGCTTGAGACCTGCTTGATACCTGGTTGATGGGGTTCTGGGAGTTCTTCTACTCCCCTAAGCCCGGCCCGAGGCCAGGCTCGACTTGTGAGAGTTTGGTCCACCAGGCTGTTGCTTGGAGCGGCCCGCAGGGCCACATACCCACCACAGCCCGGCTGATCCGGAACTTCTCTTAGAAAACAGTCCAGTTTTCTCTTGAAGATGTCCACGGTTGTTCCGGCAATATTTCTTATAGTCGCTGGGAGGACGTTGAACAACCGCGGACCTCTGATGTTAATACAGTGACCCCCTGAACCTGGCTGAAACTCCAAGTTACAGCCCCGCTCCGTTGCCAGGCAACGCCACTATGGGCTCACCATAGCCCGTGCTACTTGGAACTTTTTTGTTCAGAGTTGCTGAATCTTACACAACAACATCAACCCCTGGGCCACGATACGCTAAAGGTTACACATCCTGGAGGCTGTCTCTCTGGGGGGATGTCACAGGCTAGTGGATCAGTCCCGTCGCCAAAGGTTTTCTTATAGATACATGATGTTATTATGATTTCTCTGTGCACAACAAAATACTAATGTTAACGTCTTCGCTATGAAGAGAGTGTGAGGAAGTTTAATTCACATACTCTATAAACGTGTCCAGTAAGAGTTGACATGATTGAAATTGACAGATGATTGAGAAGGTATATCAGATTTTTTTTTAAATAAGGTGTTAGATATCGGTACCAAATAGCACACAGAAATTATGGATATAAATAGGATAAATTGGATTCCCGAGAGATGTGGGTCAATACTACGATGGAAATAGAGTGCTTTGACGAGGGATCATGTGTATTTTAAGCCCGGGTTAGACATATATATATATATATATATATATATATATATATATATATATATATATATATATATATATATATATAATTTGGGTTAGGTATATATATATTGAGTTAGAGTGATTATAAACAGGAGCTGCCTCGAATATGGGTCAATAGGCCTTCTGCTGCTGTATTTAGTCTTTACTAATGAAGCCTCCAGTCCTCCTACCTATATGTATCCGTGTGTGTGTGTGTGTGTATGCGTGCACATAGGAATGTGTGTGTGTGTGCACATAGGAATGTGTGTGTATGTGTATACATGCGTGTGTGTGTGTGTGTGCGTGCACATAGGAATGTGTGTGTGTGTGTATACATGCGTGTGTGTGCATGTGTGTGTGCGTGCACATAGGAATGTGTGTGTGTCCTCGAGAATAGCTACACCTTCGCTTTATGACAGCAAGAAATAGTTTTGCTAGACCCCCTGATTCAAAACACAAGCTTTGCTTCACCGCCCACTTATTGCCCCGTCGTCCTCAGTGTCCTTCTCTTACCGCCCACCGCCCACTACCCACCGCCCACCGCCCACTGGCCTCAGTGTCACTCAAAGTAATCGCTTGAGTGATGACGGAGACGAGGCGAAAACGTTGAGGTCAAATGGTGATGGTGTCCGCCCTGTCACTCTCCTTATGGAGGGCTGCGGCCGTCGTGTTAGGATGGGGGGAGGAGGGTTGTAGTGGGAGGGAGATATGTTGTGGGAGGGAAGAAGGAGGGGAGGGGAGGGGATGGGAGGGGAGGGGTAGAGAGGTGGGAGAGAGGCGGACACATGGAACTGCTTACTAAGATATAAAGGCAAAAGAAAATACTGAAATATTGACAGATCGATATATATAAAGTAATATATATATAGTAAATATAAGTAAATGTAAATATAAGTATATAACAGATCGATATAGTAAAGTATTATATATATATATATATATATATATATATATATATATATATATATATATATATATATATATATATATATATGTATATAAGTATCTATTATACTTATATTCATGAAAATAGTGTCAATTATAACTGCAATAATAATAATAATAATAATAATTATAATAATATTGGAAGAGGTTCAATGGTCAGCTGTCTAAATGGCCTCTTATCACTTCACTAGACAGGCTGAGATTAACGTCCGTTCAACGATGTCTTCATTTACTCCCTCGGGGCAATAAAGTGCCACATTTGAGATTAATTAAGAGACTGGTAAGGTCATTAGCTTAAGGGTGCGATGGTAATGGGAGGGGAGGGGGAGGGTGGAGGAAGAGGGGAAGAGAGAGGGAAGGAGAGAGGGGAAAGAGGGCGGTTTGGTGGTCACAGAAACAACTGTGTTGGTGTGGTTAAAGTGAGACTTTTCTCATCCTATCCCATGGAAGGAAGGGGAGAGGACAGGGTAGGGGACAAGGAAGGGGGAGAGGACAGGGTAGGGGACAAGGAAGGGGGAGAGGACAGGGTAGGGGACAAGGAAGGGGGAGAGGGAGGGTTAGTACTGTCCAGCAGTTGTTTTACCCAAAACCGGTATTGTTATTACGTTCTCTTAAGTATATACATATACAATTCACTGTTAAAATTGTCTAAACTAACCCAACTGTAAATGCAGACGAGGAGTCACAATAACGTGGCTGAAATATGAGTTGACCAAACCTCACACTAGAAATTGTAGGGACGACGTTTTTTCGGTCCGTCCTGGACCACTCTCAAGTCGATTGTGTCGACAATCGACTTGTCTCACAATCGACTTGAGAATGGTCCAACACGGCCCGGAACGTCTTCGTCCCTTCACTCTCTAGTGTGTGGTTTGGTCAACTGTAAATCTACAATCATTGATGGAATAAAGTATTTCACATTTTAACTGAGTTTATTGTATACCAGAAGTCCCTGAAGTAACTTCAATGTTTCCCTCTAGCACTGGGTAACTAGGAGAACACTGGGAAGATAACAAACACTGTATTAGTGTTATCATACACCATACACCCACAGGACGCCTGTATGGTGTGTGGCATACAAATGGAAACCATTCATAACAAGTTAACCATTAATAAGTACAAAATGCTCAGCCTGGAGAACATTGATGTCCAGTTTTGATACCATCCACGTCGTCATTTTTTTATTTCCATTTTGTATTTTTGTGAGTTTATAAGGCAGCGTCACTCATCCTGTGAGTGAACTTACCGCCATAAGGACGGGTTTTGGGGCAGCGTCACTCATCCTGTGAGTGAACGTACTAATGGCAGGTAAACCACAATAAACAAATGCAAGTTTACATTGTCCTCACAAACAGCAATGAACGGACAGTCGTTACGACGTATCTGTCATCCATGTCAGGTGAGAGAGAGAGAGAGAGAGAGAGAAAGAGAGAGAGAGAATAGGAAGACGTTTAGTTAGCTACAAACACTCATGCATCGTGTCAGCAAGGCGGACAGTTATTATTATTAACATCTTTATTGACAAAATTAATTACAATTTTGCCTAATCTGAGGATTTTGATAGTCTTATTAAATTGAGGTTAATGCTAGTATTCACTGTCACGCAGGACAGAGGGTCATACATAAGACAATAGGTCTAAACTGTAGGCTGAAGCACATATATATCATGGTTACAATCAATGTTTTAATGTGTGGATATGTGAAAACAACTCTCCATCTTCTCCTCAGTAAGAACCCTGAGAGAAGAGCATCCTACCAAGCATCAGTTTCGACAGATTCTCTAGATAGCCGAAGATTGGCTGACCTATTTTGTTCTACTTTTGCCTCGTTTTAACACCCCGCCTTCTCTCTCTCTCTCTCTCTCTCTCTCTGTCTCTGTCTCTGTCTCTCTCTCTCTCTCTCTCTCTCTCTCTCTCTCTCTCTCTCTCTCTCTCTGTCTCTGTCTCTGTCTCTGTCTCTGTCTCTCTCTCTCTCTCTCTCTCTCTCTCTCTCTCTCTCTCTCTCTGTCTCTGTCTCTGTCTCTCTCTCTCTCTCTCTCTCTCTCTCTCTCTCTCTCTCTCTCTCTCTCTCTCTCTCTCTCTCTCTCTCTCTCTCTCTCTCTCTCCTGTCACCTCCCAAGTGGCTCCGGCCTCACCATCACACAACACAGATACTCCACAGACTCCTCATCCCACAAGCTGTCTGCGCCATCCATACTACACTCTACGCACACCACCAAACACGGGCACCCACACCCCCACCCCCACCCACAATCCACACCCACACTCCACACCCACACCCACACCCACACCCCCACCCCCACCCACACCCCCACCCACACCCACACCCACACCCACACCCTCACCCACACCCCCACCCACACCCCCACCCACACCCACACCCCCACCCACACCCCCACCCACACCCACACCCACACCCACACCCTCACCCACACCCCCACCCACACCCACACCCCCACCCACAACCCCACCCACACCCACACCCACACCCACACCCACACCCACACCCCCACCCACACCCCCACCCACACCCACACCCACACCCACACCCTCACCCACACCCCCACCCACACCCCCACCCACACCCACACCCCCACCCACACCCCCACCCACACCCACACCCACACCCACACCCTCCTCTCACATATCTGTTTTACTACCTATCTGCCCTTAAAACAGCGTTACCGAAACTCCATATCACACCTCCCCAACACTCTTGCCCATAGGTTCTCACTACCTCCCCTTCCCTTACCCATAATAGGTCTTCCCTCCATCCCTCCTTCTCCTCCCTTCCCCTGGCCGTTAGAACTCATTCCCTCTCCCCACCCTTACCCATAAGAGGTCAGTTCCCCTCCCCGCTTACATTCCCCATTTAGTTTTAAAAAGTCCCATTTAACAAGGCCATTCTCAGTCTCCGTCATGTTATTGTTGATAGAAATGCATGGAAGGGAAGAGGGGGAGAGTTGGGGGAGATGGATGGGAGACGATATTGATGGAGTGGGAAGAAGTAGGGTGAGAGAATGAGCTTTAAGGGAGAGAGGAAGTGGGTAGGAATGAGCTGAAAGTTTGGACAGGGGAGATAATGATATGCATAAACGTGTTATCACATTTGAGGCTTCCAGAGGTGGTGACCGGGGAAAGTGGTCAGAGAGGAGAGGAGGGAGAGGTGAGTGTAACTAAGAGGTTGAAGAAGAACTTGAGAAGTACTGACTAAGAACCTGTTCTACAGGACAGTGTATCACCTGAGAACCTGACATGATCCTGTGCTACAGATGGCAAAAGATTATCTAGATATGGATTCGACAGATAAAATAGATCATTAAGGTAAGGATTTCTCCCCCCTCACAGTGCTTGTCAGTCTATCTTGCCATGTCCCAGAGTGTCCCAGTCCCACGTGTCTCAGTGGTGTGACGGGACGGGACGCGGGATGGGACACAGGTCTAGCGGATGTATCGTCCGCGACAACCCCGGGGCCAGTTTGTGGGCGTCAGTTTATCGTTTCATGGCTCCCGGGAGAGCGGTGCCAGGGTCCGATGTCTTCGACAAGGTGCCACGCTGCCACCCGCGTCTTCTGCCTTAAATTTAAATTTTGCCCCGAGGGGCGAGTTTATTGGGCAGCGCCACTCATCCTGTGAGTGGACACACCGCCATAGTGACAGTATTGGGCAGCGTCACTCATCCTGTGAGTGGACACACCGCCATAGTGACAGTATTGGGCAGCGCCACTCATCCTGTGAGTGGACACACCGCCATAGTGACAGTATTGGGCAGCGCCACTCATCCTGTGAGTGGACACACAGCCATAGTGACAGTATTGGACAGCGTCACTCATCCTGTGAGTGGACACACCGCCATAGCAGCATGTACAACACTCCCCAATAGGAAAAAAACCCGCTGGGTTGTTCATCCTGTCTTTTGCCTTCTTAGTTGTGTCTCCACGATGTTCTTCAAAGCGCTGAGCACCACCTATGTGAGACTACTGTTAGAATATGCAGCCCCCACCAGTCAGAAGTCTCCACCTCAAAATGAGCTTGAATAAACTTGACCCAGAATTAGCGCTTTTAAAGCTGGAAAAGATGAGAGAGGAGATATGATAACGACATACAAACTACTTACAAAAGTCATACGGGTGAACACAGAGTCTCCCACATATGTGACAGGAGGTCGGAAGTCATTATATTACACTACTAGCGGCTGGAAAGGGGGGTCCAAGAGCTGAAGCTCGATTCTCTCGTCATTAAGAGGAGAGCACAAATTGGTAAGCACATGTAAGATTGATTAAAACAATTATAATTAGTAAAATTATAATTATAGTAAAAGCAATATTAGTAAGCAGCTTGTAGATGTGATAATAGTTGTAGTAGAAGTTGTAGTTGTTGTAGACGTAGTTGTTGTTGTAGTAGTTGAAGTGGTTGTAGTAAAAATAGCAGCAGGAATAGCAGTAGTATGAGTTGAAGTAGCATTAAAAATAGAAACATTATTATCAGTAGTGTAATAAGTGGTAGTTGTGGTTGTAACAACAGATGTGGTGGTGGCAGTACCGTGGGTGGTTCAGGGGTGTTATAGTAGTTTATGGTCACGGTCTCTCGGCCTCGCTTCTTTAGGGCATACAAAAAAAAGGTATCGGGTGTCCCTGTAAGGCAATTTGGTCCTCCTAACGATCTCATCCGTCGCGAGGACCGCAAAACAGGCCCCTCAGGATGATAGCCAGTGATTAGTGAGTGACAGAGAGAGAGAGAGAGAGAGAGAGAGAGAGAGAGAGAGAGAGAGAGAGAGAGAGAGAGAGAGAGAATCAGTTGGGGACCTGGAAGTAAACTGATTGTCGGATCGTGTTCCAGGGGGGAAAACTAGTAGTGTATGCATCAACGATTACTGTAAACCTGTTTAAAGTATACTATACATACCCCAGTATGTTGTTTTTCACTGTGCAATTTTGGAACCTGACCTGCAAGTATTCTCCATGTATATATATTATGTGATACTTCTCTCATCTTTTTTTTTCTAGAGATTAAATTTTTAAAACGTTTGAAACGATCCCAATAATTCATCAGTTTTATTAATTCGAGAACTTTATCGTGTCTGTGTTCCAAATATGTTCTCTGTATCCCTTATATTTCAGCAGTCTCTCTTTTTCTGAAAGAAGTAGTGAGTATCGAGCGGTTGATTGTTCAATAAACCCCTGAACTATATGTTTAACACATCTCTAACGCTGTCGATGGAGGACAGAAGAAAAAATATATATATGCTAGTTAGCATTGTAAATACGTGGCTACGTCTGTGATAGAAAATAATAATATTAATAAAAGTACTTAAGGCGAGACAGCACAAGTGATTTGAATAGTATCTAATACTGTGATGGGATCCCCCTGGATGTGAAGGTACTTATAATCCGCTCTATCATTTTCCTGGCTGACGCTATATTTGTTTGGTTATGCTCACTTAACGTCAGACATCATGTCAGACCTGACATCATTATTCCCAGATCCTCTACATGCTGTTTTTCCTACTACGAGTTCTATTTGTGCCTTGTAACCTGTGTTTCGTTTAATCATTTCCACCTTACCTAAGTTCCTGGAACTTATCACTATTAAACATAATTTTTTTTCCGCTGCCCAATCTATGAATTTATTAATATCAGCTTGTAGTTTTCAGTGTCTTCTATAGAGGTAATTTTCATGCTGGTTTGTGTATCATCTGCAAAAGGATGGCGACACGAAGCTGCGATTTGTATTTCTATTACAAATGAATGAGAAAAATTTACAGAATACATGTGTAATACGTTGAAAAGGAGGAGAAGGCGGAGGAGTAAGAAGAGGAAACGGAAGATTATAAGGAGAGGGGAAGAGCTGAGAGAATAGGATAAAGAAGATTAAGATGAGATGATGGAAGACCAGGAAGGGGGGAGGGGAAGGAAGGGGGGGGGGTGTCTGAGGATGTGGGTGAGGGGAGAACATGGAGGGTGTGACACAGGGTGTCACCCAGGGTGTCACCCAGGGTGTCACCCTAGGTGTGGGTGAGGGGGAGAAGCGTCCTGAAGCTGTAAGCCACATCTTCCTGTTCCGCAACATAAACACTGACCACCATCCCCCCCCCTTCCCAACCCCCACCCCCTCAACCATTCCTACCCCCTCCCTTACCCATGCTTCCCTTCCACCCACCCCTCTTCCCTACCCCTCCCACGTGTGCACATCACATGTACACATCCCGACCTCCTGTGCACACCAGGTGCTCATGTGCACACTAATGCCTCGAGAACAGACAGGCGACAGCACAACTTGTAGACACGTTATACCAATAAGATAATTCAAACCCACGCGGCTTCACACGCTTGAGGTCCAGAGTTCGAGTCTCTAAGACCCCAAGATAATAGAAGATAATTAAAAGCTGAAGATGACAAGAACTCTGCAATAGACCTTTTATTTTTCTTGAAATAAATTTCCCAGACGATTGATGAAGATCAAGCCACCCCAAGAGGTGGCACGGGCACGAATAGCCCGCTATTTGCCAGACGGAGATGCTGTCCCCGTAAACATCATAGACAGATGAACAGACAGCTGTTGTTTAAGATTCAGCTACTGGGAACTAAAAGTTCCAAGTAGCACGGGCTATGGTGAGCCCGTGATGGACTTACCTGGCACAGGAGCGGGGCTGTAAACTGGAACAGACAGCGACATTATCAACATATATATGCTGATGCCTCCTGTCACGGCCTAATGGCACATGAGGAACAACAGAGGTTGCAGCAGGCCCACTGCTTCATTTGACATAAATCTAATATTCTTCAGTAATTTATTTCTCAGTCCTCATTCTAAATTTGCTGACAGGGTCGGTCGGCCGAGCGGACAGCACACTGGACTTGTGATCCTGTGGTCCTGGGTTCGATCCCAGGCGCCGGCGAGAAACAATGGGCAGAGTTTCTTTCATCCTATGCCCCTGTTACCTAGCAGTAAATAGGTACCTGAGTGTTAGCCAGCTGTCACGGTCTGCTTCCTGGGGGTGGAGGCCTGGTCGAGGACCGGGCCGCGGGGACACTTAAAAGCCCCGAAATCATCTCAAGATAACCTCAAGATAACCTCAAGGGTGGACAACCCATGACATAACTCTTGCGGTATACCACAGCTTACCTCTCTGCTCTCTAAATCTAAATCTGTGTAAAAAAACACAGCCTTAGGATATTGAGCACTGTACCACAGGTGATTGAAATGCTTTCACAACGCTACCAAACGTACATAGGTTTCAGGCTGTTCTATGTTGCTGGTTCGATCCTCTCTTCCTCCTTCCTTCCTTCCTTCCTTCCTTCCTTCCTTCCTTCCTTCCTTCCTCCCTTACTTCCTTCCTCTTCTCCCTTCATCATCTTCCCCGCCTCATTCTCTCTTCCCTCTCCTTCATTTCCCGATTCCTCAGTCACTCGACATTTCTCTTCCACATACTCCACTTCCCTACCCCCCCCCCTTCTCCCCTTCCTCGCTGTTGTTCTTCATCTCTGTACCTTTCATTCGTCTTCTCTCTCTTTCTTCCCCATTTCCCATCTTTTTTAATTTGTATTTCGTCCTGCTCCACTCCTCCCGTCCCCCCTTCCCCTCCCACCTACTCCTCTCCCCTCCCACATAATTTCCCCCCCCCACCCCCCACGACCCCTCACCCATGCCACACACACATGTGTGTTTACCCGAGGTGCTGATAACAACAGTTTCCGGGAGAAGGACTTTTTAAACATCCCTTCACAGTCCCAAATTGGTGAGGGGGGGGGGGTGAGGGGAGAGGGAGGGGAGGGGGGAGGTGTGGCACCATGGGGGGGGAAGGTGGGAGTTGCCGTGATAGTATGTGGGAGAGGCGTTGAAAGAGAGAGGAAGGGAGGGGGGGGGGGAAGAGACATAACTGAAGGAAAAGGAGGGGGAAGAGGTGGGTGGGGGGGGGGGGGGTTGTGAATAATATTTGAGCTCAGAAAATTTGAACTCAATGAATTATGAACTCGTTGAGCTCATTGAACAATCTAGATAAGTAAGCTTGACACACACACACACACACAGATACATACTGTATATGAATGAAAACTCCACATACCCAGTAGTGACTCGAACCCGGTCCGCCAGGAGCACATTGCAACTGGTGTACACGGTGCCTTAAACCACTCGACCATCAGTGACTGTACACTGATGGTCGAGTGGTGTACACTAGTTGCAAATGTGCTCCTGGCGGTCTGAGTTCGAGTCACTACTGGGTATGTGGAGTTTTCATTCATATATGTATATATATATATATATATATGTATATATATATATATGTATGTATATATATATATATATATATATATATATATATATATATATATATATATATGTATGTATATATATATATGTATGTGTATATATATATATATATATATATATATATATATATATATATATATATATATATATATATATATATATATATATATATATATATATATATATATATATATAATGTGTGTGTGTGTGTGTGTAAATCATGAAAGTTAACACGTGATGAAAAATATGACAGTGTCAGACCACAGAAGAAGAATTGAAACAGGAATTTCCTTAACTACTTTCGTATTTAATAATAATTCCCTTCTGAAGATGTATTATTAAATACGAAAGTACTTGAAAGTACTTGAAGAGACCAGAAGGCATGGCAGGATGTGCAGAATACCCCTATTGAAGAACAGAGATGCAATAGGTACTCTGAGAGAGAACTCTATCAACATCAGAGGCCCGAGGCATTTCAACACGCTTCCACTACACATAAGGGGCATAACTGGCCGACCCCTCACAGTGTTCAAGAAAGAACTCGATAAACACCTCCAAATGATACCTAATCAACCAGGCTGTAACTCATACGTCAGGCTTCGAGCAGCCAGGTCTAACAGCCTGGTTGACCAGTCCAGCAACTAGGAGGCCTGGTCGGCGACCGGGCCGCGGGGACGCTAAGCCCCGAAACCACAAAGATGTGTATGATCCTATATCCTGTGTGACAAGGAGTACCAACACCATCCTCACTCCAATAAAACTTAATTGAATTACTCAGCTTAGGCAAAAGTGTAATTATTGTTGTCAATACAGATGTTAATAATAATATTAACAGTAAAAAGGTGAAGGAGAGTAAGGAAAGAGGAGCCGAAGATGGGAGAGGAGAGAGCGAGTGAGAGGAGCCAGGATGGAACAGGATGGCTTTATTACTTTGTATCGGTCTTAGGTACTCACCTAGTTGTGGTCGTGGGGGGGGTTGAGCTTCTGCTCTTTGGTCCCACCTCTTTACTGTCAATCATCTGGTTATCTTGAGATGATCTTGAGGGTATCTTGAGATGATTTCGGGGCTTTAGTGTCCCCGCGGCCCGGTCCTCGACCAGGCCTCCACCCCCAGGAAGCAGCCCGTGACAGCTGACTAACACCCAGGTACCTATTTTACTGCTAGGTAACAGGTTCTTGACCTTATTGGCCGCCTATGTATGTTATGTATGTATGTATGTATGAATATTTGTATGAATATTTGTATGTATGTTGTATATGAGAAAATCAAGAGGAGCGACAAGGATTCATTTGCATAATAAATGACTCGACTAAATCTCAATACGAGAAGTTGTTGAGAGAGAGAGAGAGAGAGAGAGAGAGAGAGAGAGAGAGAGAGAGAGAGAGAGAGAGAGGGAGAGGCAGGGCATGTGACACCTCGGGGGGGGGGGGGGAGGTGGCAATCTCGGCTTCCTTTGTCTTGTTCTGCCTCCCGCCGGGCCTCAATCTGCTAGCCCCTCCCCAAGCCCTCTTACTCAGCCCCTCCCCAAGTCCTCTTACTCAGCCCTCCCCAAGTCCTCTTACTCAGCCCCTCCCCAAGCCCTCTGACTCAGCCCCTCCCCAAGCCCTCTTACTCAGCCCCTCCCCAAGCCCTCTGACTCAGCCCCTCCCCAAGCCCTCTTACTCAGCCCCTCCCCAAGCCCTCTTACTCAGCCCCTCCCCAAGTCCTCTTACTCAGCCCCTCCCCAAGCCCTCTTACTCAGCCCCTCCCCAAGCCCTCTTACTCAGCCCCTCCCCAAGCCCTCTTACTCAGCCCCTCCCCAAGCCCTCTTACTCAGCCCCTCCCCAAGCCCTCTCTTTATTACGTGCTTAGCATCTCGCCAAGCCTTATTACTCACTTGCTTCCCCAAGTCTTCCTACTCGGACATTACTCAACATCTCCCCAAGCCCTTTTACTCAGTATCCAGTTCTCGTCTCCCAAGTTCAAATAGAATTTATAGATAACATGGCCCCTCTCTCTCTCTCTCTCTCTCTCTCTCTCTCTCTCTCTCTCTCTCTCTCTCTCTCTCTCTCTCTCTCTCTCTCTCTCTCTCTCTCTCTCTCTTGCGATTCACTTCATTCCCTTATGTTCCCTGTCCTTCCTTTCCCTCTCAATCCCTCCTTCCCTTTCATCTTCCCCACTCCCTTCCCCATCATTCTCCCCCTCTCCTAATCTCTTCCTCTTTCCTTACATTTATCACCTGAATGTCTTTGATTATCTGATTTCCAGCCCCTCCTTACCTTCCATGCTTCCCCCCTCCCTCCCACCCCTCTCTCCCACTCTTCCACCCCTCCCACCCCTCCCACCCCTCCCACTCCGGCAATATCCTTCCCACATTCCACCCTCAGTATTGATGATACAAATCTCAGCACCTTGCTAATGTCAATCATGTTATTGCAGTTTATTGATGATTTGTTGATGTGTTGGTCAGCGCTGGCGGAGAGAACTGCTTAGGGGACAATGGTGCTTGACCTTCGTCACCTGTGGATTGGGGTGGGGGGGGGAAGGCAAAGGAATGGAAGGAATGGGAGCTAAATAAGTGGTAATGAGGCAAGGTGTCGTTTTGGAGGAGGAGAGGGGGAAAGGGGCGTGAAAAGGTTTGAGGGGGGGTTTGAGATGTATAGGGAGGGGAGAGGGGAAGTTGGAGGTGGGAGGGGAAGGAGGGGGAGGAGTTAGGAGGGGAAGGAGAGGGAAAGGGAAAAAATTGCTATGGATATGGAGGAATATTATGGAGGGGGAAAGTCAGCTGTCAGCTCAGATGCTGACAGTTGATGGTGATACACTACCTCATAGTGATGTTCCTGCACCATCTGTTCAGGAACAGATGGTGTGGGGAGGCACTGTGAAGGTGGGGGGATGGTGTACTGTGCAGGATCAGGTGTGTGAGAGAGTTTGGAGGGTTCAGCAGAGTTATGGAGGCTGGACGGGCGGAGGGGCATGGAGGTAATGGAGGTGTGTGTAGCTAAGATGAATAATGGAAAGTTTGGAGGGTAGTGGAGGAACCCATGTATAATGGGTGGGAAGGAGGTAGATCAAGGAGGAGTACCATAGCCTGGCCACCACCTGACACGAGCACCATGATGTGGCCCCCCACCTGACCCGAGCACCATGATGTGGCCCCCCACCTGACCCGAGCACCATGATGTGGCCCCCACCTGACCCGAGCACCATGATGTGGCCCCCCACCTGACCCGAGCACCATGATGTGGCCCCCCACCTGACCCGAGCACCATGATGTGGCCCCCACCTGACCCGAGCACCATGATGTGGCCCCCCACCTGACCCGAGCACCTTGATGTGGCCCCCCACCTGACCCGAGCACCATGATGTGGCCCCCCACCTGACCCGAGCACCATGCTGTGGCCCCCCACCTGACCCGAGCACCATGATGTGGCCCCCCACCTGACCCGAGCACCATGATGTGGCCCCCACCTGCACTATTCGTATAGGTCACACAGGGTGTGTCTGAAAGCTGCATGTATCTTCCTCAAGTACCCCAGCCCGACCCCACCCTCCACCCCTCACCCCACAACCCCCACCCATTAACGCTCACCCCACACCCCTACACACTGGACAACACCCCCACCCCACAACCCCCCCACCCCACAACCCCCCACCCTTCCCCTTGGTTACAGTATCTGAAGATATAAAATCTAATGTTGTCAGTCCCTTTTTTGGATAATGCAGACAGTGGGGTGGGTGTGGGTGGCCATGGGTGGGTGTGGGCGACCATGGGGTGGGTGTGGGTGGCCGTGGTGGGTGTGGGCGACCATGGGGTGGGTGTGGGTGGCCGTGGGTGGGTGTGGGCGACCATGGGGTGGGTGTGGGCGACCATGGGGTGGGTGTGGGTGGCCGTGGGTGGTGTGGGTGGTCATGTCTAGGACTCTAGGAGGAAGAGGAGCATCTCCTAGAGGAAGGACCACATGGATATCTTCAGTTATTGACGCGGGGCCATGATGACAGCCCACGATAAGACTCCACGACCCTGGCCAATGGTCCTAGAAACGGTTTCATGGCCCTAACAGACGGACCGGAGCCACGAGAGAGGATCTAGAACCCTGAGAGGTGGCATATAACCCTGAGACCGGCCATCTAGAGCCCTGAGAGGTGGCATATAACCCTGAGACCGGCCATCTAGAGCCCTGAGAGACTGTCTGTGGACACGAAGGGTCGTTCACAGCCTTAGTAAGTGGTTTATTATCTTGAAGGAACATCAGTGGCCCGCAACACGAGATTTACTGACTAGAAAATTTACCCCCATGGTCCTGAGACGTGGACCTGAGACAGGGGCCCACGGGCCCGAGAAAGGACTCACGGGCTCTGAGGTGTTTTTGTTCTGAGAGGTGGTCCATGGCCTAATGCTGTGTGTGCCTCATCGTTTATGAGGCACACACAGCATTTTTAACTTATCACGCTATGCCTCCCATTACACACACACACACACACACACACACACACACACACACACACACACACACACACACACACACACACACACACACACACACCTATTATGCCTCTCAACAACACATACAAATCGCCACTCTACCCCTACAATGTTATCTTCTGAGTGCACCTTTAGCACAGAGTGCCAGACTGTGGAGGGAAACTTCATATCGGATCTCATAATGCCCTCTCGAGTGCCCCCGTAATACCCCCCGCCCCCCCTCAAGGCTGCCCCAGGGCCGCTGCGAGGTTACTCGATGACCTCACTCTGGACATACACTTGGTGTCGGCACGTAGAGGTCAAGTTAGGGTCACGAAGAGGTCGAGGAGTCGTTCGCGAGACACGGAATGGAGAGTGATGATCGTCTGACTGGACTGTATCTGGTTTTTCCTTTGGTGTTTCTCCTGCTGCCTTAGGTACCCTCTCTCTCTCTCTCTCTCTCTCTCTCTCTCTCTCTCTCTCTCTCTCTCTCTCTCTCCTCTCTCTCTCTCTCTCTCTCTCTCTCTCTCTCTCTTCTAAATTTTAAACTAATACTAGGGCTTATTAGGAACGTCTATGATGTTCCAAGTTAAAATGCAGGCAGGAGCTGTTATCCTACATCAGCTCATCTGAATGCTTATCTTACAAACTCATTTATTTTACGAGCTTATTATCTGTATCCATAAGAAGTACATTAGATTAAATATTAAGTAATTATCACGTAAGGAATAGCATGACTCAGAAGTCAACTGAGTGCCAGAGCCTAATATGGTCAGTTGATTTGATTTCATGCGTATCACCGTGCTGAGTTGAGCAATTTCCAGATGCGAGTCAGCCCAAGAATGAATTGATGGAGGTGGATGAACTCGTATACAAGTTCTTGAGAAAGGTTTTACCAGCATTAAACTGTTGATGGCTGAGCGCCTTATGTTATGGGTGCCAAATTATGGCTGTTGACGATTCTCTCATTTCAGAGTGAAACAAATATTTGACCCCTTTTTTTAGCACCTCTTTAAAGCATTGTTTATTTTAATCCTTTTTTCTGTCCTTTCCGTCCCCAGCCTTTCACCTTTCACACTTTTCTCCACCACTAATTCGGTCTTTCCACAATCCCATTCCACTTTTCTTCCTCTCTCTCTCTCTCTCTCTCTCTCTCTCTCTCTCTCTCTCTCTCTCTCTCTCTCTCTCTCTCTCTCTCTCTCTCTCTCTCTCCTGTCTCCTTTACATTTCCTCTTCTCATCTCTATCATCCTGTCTCTGTAGCCTTCCCTTCCACCTGCCATGCTTCTCTGTCCTCTCTAAATATTATCCCTTTCCATTGCCTCTTCTCTCTTCCCCTACTTCTTTTTTCCTCTCACTATCTCCCCCACCCCCGTTGCCTCCCCCTCACTATGTTCTCTTTCCTCCCCTCACTACGACCCATCGCCTCCCCTTCACTACGACTCCTCCTCTCCCCCTCACACACGCACATATCAACCTCGTCATTCCCTTGTCGTAAATTTCCCTAGCGTGTCCTGAGCATGTCCGTCCCCTCCTCTCGGAACATTTCCTTAATGCCATTTTTAGGGAAGAATAATATCTCTCCTTAAAAAAAATTCATATCCCCTCTCTCCTCTCTCTCTCTCGGAGCTAAATCTGAAAATTACATTATCTCCTTAAACTCTCTCCCTTAATATTAGGTAACTCTTTGAGCTCCCTTTATGAGTATTTTATCCTCCCTGTGGGGCCTTTTATACGGGATTTTTCTCCCTTAACTTCCTGAAAATGTTGTTTATCAATTCTCACTTAAATTATCCCTTACATTTTTCGGTATTTCCTATTTACACACTTTTTGAAAAATTGGTTTACTTCCTTATTTTTTATTAGATTGTTTATCTTATTCCTACTTAGAAGTATTTTCTGCTTGAACTATACATGTGCGTGACCACTAATGTTTTCAAACGAATATTTAGTTCTCTTCTTGTGTTTGTTCATTTTGGTTTAAAACTTGCTACTGGTTTAAACTTTCTAGTGGTCTTAAGGCTTTCTAGCGATTTTAAAACTTTTTACTGGTCTAAGTCTTTTCCAGTGGTCTTAATTCTTTCCAGTTGTGTTGACTATTTCTAGATCTCTTAAGGCTTTCAGTTGCCTTAACTCTTTCCAGAGGTCGTAACACTTTCGAGCTGTCTGAAGCCTTTCTAGGTGTTTTAAGACTTTTCATTGATATTAAGGGACCAATATTGGTACCAGCTCAACTTGCAAGGTGGATGTTCAGTTGCTGATTCTTACATACTTTGTAATTGTACTTCCATTGGATAACCAAACCTATCATAACCTAACAAAACCCAGCCTAATTATAACCAAACCTAAACATAACCAAACCTAATTATAACCAAGCCTAAACATAACCAAACCTAATTATAACCAAACCTAATCTAACCAAGAACTATACATTGAAAACGTCAAGCGAGATGTTTTCTATCATCATAGCATCACCCTCTTCTTCTACTACTACCATCATTCGATAATGGTATAATTCTCTGGAAATCAAAACACGTAACTCTGTAAACATAAAGGTTCAAGTGAGAGCAGAACTCTGCTTTCCTCCTGTGCCCTGCCCCCCCTTCCCCCATCCCCCCCCCCCCCACGCCCTCTTGTATAACCTTGATGCCATTCAATTACAGTGGCAGTGTCGGCCTGATAAGGGCGGGGGAAGATAATGGGTGTTGTTAATGGTTAGGGGTTAATGGTTGGGGTCGGTGAGCGTGTTGGGGTGAGGTCAAGGACTTCGTGACAGACGTCTCCCCTTCTTCCCCCCCCCCCCCCCACCACCACAAGTGCCACCACCCCTTGCCCCAACTACTTGTTATGTGTCGGTCTTGTTTTGAACCAGATTTCAATGGTTTAAGCACAGAGATACGACTGAAAATGGTGACGATAGATGAGGATAAGTCAACAGGAAGGTTCCCCAGATGTACGGTCTAAGGGAAGTGAGTGAGTCTGCGTTAGTTTGCCTCTGTTCGCTATTAATGTTCGCTACATCTTCGTTAATTTTATTTTTTTTGGTTTAAATATAAGTGTTGCATAAATATCCCAGAATATCACCCAATTTTTTTTTTATTTATTTCTTAAATATTATAGTTATGGACGATTTAACATTAGGGATATTGATAGACATTTAGAATTATAGCCCCCATTAAGTTTTGACCAAAAGAATGATATATTAGAACTTAATGGACATGACGCTATCGCGTCCATATGGAGAAGAAAAACTAGGCCAGCATCAGGTTGGGTTACCGTTACCTGCGGCAGGTGGCTACCGTTACCTGTGGCAGGTGGCTACCGTTACCTGTGGCAGGTGGCTACTGTTACCTGTGGCAGGTGGCTACAGTTACCTGTGGCAGGTGGCTACCGTTACCTGCGGCAGGTGGCTACCGTTACCTGTGGCAGGTGGCTACCGTTACCTGTGGCAGGTGGCTACCGTTACCTGTGGCAGGTGGCTACAGTTACCTGTGGCAGGTGGCTATCGTTACCTGTGGCAGGTGGCTACCGTTACCTGTGGCAGGTGGATACAGGTGACGAATCTTCCAATCCTGAGCACTCCAAGTGCACACTCTGTTAGCAGCAACTGGGTCATGACCTCGCAAACACTACACCACTGAATCGCCTAGTTATTAGACCCCCTCAGACCCGTTGGCATGAGGTACTTGGAGCTTTGCAATCCCTTTATTAACTCTCGTATTCTTGAAGATATCATAATACACCCAAAGTCTGCTTGTGTAAGATACTGATCACATAGCAGTGTATGAGTAACCATCCTGCGAGATAGAGAATTTGTTAGCATCACGTAGCTACAGGCTCTTGACACATTAAAACCCTTCATATAGACTAGGGTTATCTTGAGGTTATCTTGAGATGATTTCGGGGCTTTTAGTACCCCCCGCGGCCCGGTCCTCGACCAGGCCTCCACCCCCAGGAAGCAGCCCGTGACAGCTGACTAACACCCAGGTACCTATTTTACTGCTAGGTAACAGGGGCATAGAGTGAAAGAAACTCTGTCCATTGTTTCTCGCCGCCGCCTGGGATCGAACCCAGGACCACAGGATCACAAGCCCAGCGTGCTGTCCGCTCGGCCGACCGGCTCCCCAGGGTAGTTGGGGATAGGGTAGTTGGGGATAGGGTAGTTGGGGATAGGGTAGTTGGGGATAGGGTAGTTGGGGATAGGGTAGTTGTATTAAGTACAGATGCACGTAAATATTAAAGAAAAGTGATGGACTAAAAAATATCTTCATTCACTGTTGTCTACCTCGATATCAGCTGAAAGCAGCGCCATCTTGAGCATCTATAGACGCAACAAGACGACCAATCAGAAGAAGAAAAAATGAGCATCGCGCCCTCTCAGCCGAAGCTCTTGAGGCCAGCTGAGGACGAGGGGTCAAGGAGTGCTGGTAGCGAGGGTTGGATCTTTTGTAAACACCATCCTGCCGTAAAATAAACACCGGTGAACAACACGAGGGAATGATGTTGACAGATGTTTACAAAGATGAGAGCGAGAGGAGAGAGATAGAGGAAGCACAGGGGGAGTGAAGGACTGTGAGGAATGCGGGCTATAAGCTGTATATAATCTTGAAGGTGTTAGTCTAGTATATACAGAGTGGTGTTTGGAGATAACTATTTCTACTGCTTTATCTTGTGGGGGTGAAGGGGGAAGGGCTTTTATCGTGCCGGGAAGTTGAGAAGTTCTGTTGTAGACTCTTTTTTTCAATTTCTTTCTTTATTATGTTGTTGTAGAGCGGGAGAAACAGTTGACTAGTAGAAGCCACACCCAGTTCACATAACATTGATATTTGAAAGCTTATATAAAAAAAATAGGAGTCAATAGGTCCCCTATTCAGCTCAGTGGTGATTAAATTTAAACTTTGCCCCGAGGGGCGAGTTTATTGGGCAGCGCCACTCATCTTGTGAGTGGACACACCGCCATAGTGACAGTATTGGGCAGCGTCACTCATCTTGTGAGTGGACACACCGCCATAGTGACAGTATTGGGCAGCGTCACTCATCTTGTGAGTGGACACACCGCCATAGTGACAGTATTGGGCAGCGCCACTCATCCTGTGAGTGGACACACCGCCATAGTGACAGTATTGGGCAGCGCCACTCATCCTGTGAGTGGACACACCGCCATAGTGACAGTATTGGGCAGCGCCACTCATCCTGTGAGTGGACACACCGCCATAGTGACAGTATTGGGCAGCGCCACTCATCTTGTGAGTGGACACACCGCCATAGTGACAGTATTGGGCAGCGCCACTCATCTTGTGAGTGGACACACCGCCATAGTGACAGTATTGGGCGGCGCCACTCATCTTGTGAGTGGACACACCGCCATAGTGACAGTATTGGGCAGCGCCACTCATCTTGTGAGTGGACACACCGCCATAGTGACAGTATTGGGCAGCGCCACTCATCTTGTGAGTGGACACACCGCCATAGTGACAGTATTGGGCAGCGCCACTCATCTTGTGAGTGGACACACCGCCATAGTGACAGTATTGGGCAGCGCCACTCATCTTGTGAGTGGACACACCGCCATAGTGACAGTATTGGGCAGCGCCACTCATCTTGTGAGTGGACACACCGCCATAGTGACAGTATTGGGCAGCGCCACTCATCTTGTGAGTGGACACACCGCCATAGTGACAGTATTGGGCAGCGCCACTCATCCTGTGAGTGGACACACCGCCATAGTGACAGTATTGGGCAGCGCCACTCATCCTGTGAGTGGACACACCGCCATAGTGACAGTATTGGACAGCGTCACTCATCCTGTGAGTGGACACACCGCCATAGTGACAGTATTGGGCAGCGCCACTCATCCTGTGAGTGGACACACCGCCATAGTGACAGTATTGGACAGCGTCACTCATCCTGTGAGTGGACACACCGCCATAGTGACAGTATTGGACAGCGTCACTCATCCTGTGAGTGGACACACCGCCATAGTGACAGTATTGGACAGCGTCACTCATCCTGTGAGTGGACACACCGCCATAGTGACAGTATTGGACAGCGTCACTCATCCTGTGAGTGGACACACCGCCATAGTGACAGTATTGGACAGCGTCACTCATCCTGTGAGTGGACACACCGCCATAGCAGCATTTGAACAGTATGTTCCAAAACTCCTGCATGAATTTAAATTATGACACAATATCGTCTTGTGCAACCCAGATATAAAACAAAATTTAAGTTTAGTTTAGGGTCAGGCGAGGTTTAGTTTAGGGTCAGGCCAGGTTTAGTTTAGGGTCAGGCGAGGTTTAGTTTAGGGTCAGGCGAGGTTTAGTTTAGGGTCAGGCGAGGTTTAGTTTAGGGTCAGGCTAGGTTTAGTTTAGGGTCAGGCGAGGTTTAGTTTAGGGTCAGGCGAGGTTTAGTTTAGGGTCAGGGGAGGTTTAGTTTAGGGTCAGGCGAGGTTTAGTTTAGGGTCAGGCGAGGTGTAGTTTAGGGTCAGGCGAGGTGTAGTTTAGGGTCAGGCGAGGTTTAGTTTAGGGTCAGGGGAGGTTTAGTTTAGGGTCAGGCGAGGTTTAGTTTAGGGTCAGGCGAGGTGTAGTTTAGGGTCAGGCGAAGTTTAGGGTTACGTTAATTGGTTTAGGCATTTAAAATGTTTCAGTGATACATAATATCGTCCGAGAAAGTGACGAGTTTCGTGATGTCACGTTATTAAGCCCTGTATTCGGGTTTCGTTTTCAAGTTACTTATTTTGTACCCAAATTACAGAGAGCCGCAAAGATAACGTGCTACTGAACGATATTTATATCCCAGCTGCCCATAATTTTAGCCTAGAATATTGTGGAGCATGAGTGGCCTTGGATGGTCATCTTGGAGCATGAGTGGCCTTGGATGGTCATCTTGGAGCATGAGTGGCCTTGGATGGTCATCTTGGAGCATGAGTGGCCTTGGATGGTCAGCTTGGAGCATGAGTGGCCTTGGATGGTCAGCTTGGAGCATGAGTGACCTTGGATGGTCAGCTTGGAGCATGAGTGACCTTGGATGGTCAGCTTGGAACATGAGTGACCTTGGATGGTCAGCTTGGAGCATGAGTGAACTAATCTTGACCTTGGAAGGTCAATTAGGGTTGATCTCTTATCTTTCAAGACTGGAAGCTCAACTTCAGGTACTGCCGACAGAGGTAGTCTTAAGAGGTGGGCTTAAGAGGTGGTCTTAAGAGGTGGTGTAAAGAGGTGGTCTTAAGAGGTGGTCTTTAGAGGTGGGCTTAAGAGGTAGTCTTAAGAGGTAGTCTTAAGAGGTGGTCTTAAGAGATACTGCTAATATTTTATACAAAGTGTTTAGTTAAAAAATCAATATTTTTTTCCTAATGAAACGTCTTTTCTCGAAGACAACTTCCACTTCTTTTCTCTTTGTGTCCATAACTTAACGAAACAAAAGAGGGGGAAGAGGAGGACAAGAGCTGAAGCTCGACTCCGTCCTCTCCCCCCCCCCCTTTCTAGAAGAGTAATAGATACAATAGAATGAGAGGACAAAACAAGGTTGAAACAGAAAGAAAGGAGATTACAAAAAAAAACAAGAAACCGAACTAGAGAGAAGTAAACTGAGGAGGAAAATGAGGAATGGAAATAAATGATGAAAGAGAGAAGAGATAAATGATGAAAGAGAGAAGAGATAAATGATGAAAGAGAGAAGAGATAAATGATGAAAGAGAGAAGAGATAAATGATGAAAGAGAGAAGAGATAAATGATGAAAGAGAGAAGAGATAAATGATGAAAGAGAGAAGAGATAAATGATGAAAGAGAGAAGAGATAAATGATGAAAGAGAGAAGAGATAAATGATGAAAGAGAGAAGAGATAAATGATGAAAGAGAGAAGAGATAAATGATGAAAGAGAGAAGAGATAAATGATGAAAGAGAGGAGAAGTCGCAACCCACCGTCCTAACATCCCCCCCCCTCACCCCCATCACCCCAGAAAGGCCTTCTGGACGCGAACGGCCCATTAGCGGGCGACGGACTCAAGTGTCTCTCCTGATGATCTTATTCAAACGAGTTTATTGCATATCAACACGAACGTGAACTACGTAACACCTCTACTCTCACGAACCACAATACTCTCAGTGTAAAGCGGGGAGAGAGAGAGAGAGAGAGAGAGAGAGAGAGAGAGAGAGAGAGAGAGAGAGAGAGAGAGAGAGAGAGAGAGAGAGAGAGAGAGAGAGAGAAAGGAAAGCTCATCACCTATGACTGATAGTGTTTACATTCACCAGACACTAAGATCTCTCTCTCCGGGTGAGGCACTCAGACCTTCTACAGCTTGTCCAGGGGTGAGGACGACCTATCTAGATTGTAGTGGGTGTAGGCGAGGAGGCAAGGCAATGGGAAGGAGGGGATGGGAATGGAAGAGGAGGGAAGAAAAATGGAGAGAGAGAGAGAGAGAGAGAGAGAGAGAGAGAGAGAGAGAGAGAGAGAGAGAGAGAGAGAGAGAGAGAGAGAGACACCCGACCGAAGCACCTTACTCTAAATAGCTGACGAAGCACACGAATCATGCCATGAACTTAATAGTTTATTTAGAGTAGGTTTATTATTATGCACCCCATACCCATTCTGTGGGCGGTAATGGAGAAGGGCAATGAGAGGTTTTTTAAAGGGCAAGGGAGGCACATAATGAGCTCATTAACACAACCCTGTTACCTAGCAGTAAAATAGATACCTGGGTGTTAGTCAGCTGTCACGGGCTGCTTCCTGGGGGTGGAGGCCTGGTCGAGGACCGGGCCGCGGGGACACTAAAGCCCCGAAATCATCTCCAGATAACCTCAAGATAACCTCCCTAAAATACCTTTAGCTCAGCAAGATACAGTCTTGATAGGCTTGTTACGTAGTTGTATGACTGTATCAACAATGAGTTCGGAAACGACGGTAGAAGAACGGAGTATTGACGACACCGCTAACACCTTGAAGGTCTCAAGTCATTGGGGCCGGGACGATGTTTTAAACACATAATAGTTACCCCCCATCATGTGTTAGATGGGGACCCTTAGCAGGTCTTAGGACATTTGAAGGTGTCTCACAGCAGGTCTTGAAGGGGTGATCATCAGGTGAGGCTAGACACTAGCAGCAGTAGCAGCAGCAGAAGCAGCAGCAGCAACAGTAGCAGCAGTAGCAGCAGTAGCAGCAGCAGCAGCAGAAGCAGCAGCAGCAGCAGCAGCATCAGAGAGGGTGACCCGCTTAACACATTAGTATCAGGGTTGATATTCTTAGTTAATGTGGGTGTGAGCTCACCTAAATCTGTTCACCTGAGTGTGCTTCCAGAGGGTAGCGTCTTCACCTGAGCAACGCCTTGCCAGGTGTCGGTTGTCTGGGCTCTAGCTGCGGGGTCCCGCCTTCGGGAACGATGGGGAGGCGTTGTTGGGGAGTGGGGGGGGGAGGGGGGGTGAAAGTCGGGAAGGTGGTGGAGAGTTGAGGGAGATGGTGGAGAGTGAGATGGGGGTGGGGGATGGGGGGTGGCAAGGTGGGCAAAAATTCAAGGTTCCCCACTACTAAGGAGAATCACTTCCTACTTAACTCCTTGACCGTGACTGCCTCCTCCTCCTCCTCCTTCTTCCCCCCCCCTCCTTCCTCTCCTTCCCCACCTCCCCCTCCTCCTATTCCTTCTATTCCTCCTTATCCTCATCCTATTCTTCTTTTTCTACCTCACTTCCATCTTCTAATTTCTCTTCCTAATTGTTTTGTCGTAATATTTAAATGAATTATTATCCTGCTGCTTAATTAATCATTTGAAACATTTCATATTTCAGTTTTGTAATTCTTTTCTCTGGTTTTCTTCGTTATTTATTTATTACTCTTTATTTCTGTCTAGTTTTGGGTTCTGAGTGGCAGGTGTAAGACCAGTTCTGAGTGGCAGGTGTACGACCAGTTCTGAGTGGCAGGTGTACGACCAGTTCTGAGTGACATGTATAAGACCAGTTCTCAGTGACATGTATAAGACCAGTTCTGAGTGACATGTGTAAGACCAGCTCTGAGTGGCAGGTGTAAGACCAGTTCTGAGTGACATGTGTAAGACCAGTTCTGAGTGACATGTGTAAGACCAGTTCTGAGTGACATGTGTAAGACCAGCTCTAGTATCGAGACTGGATCTGATTTTGTACCAAAATGTGTTCGCTCACAGTTTAAAGCGCCGTTGGATGGCCTGCGGTGGGATATAGAAAACGGGCTACATGAGATGAAGTCCATGTGGTGAAAAGTAGGATCACGTTCCCAGACATGACAAAGTTGTACATTATGCGAATACATTAATTTTAATAGTGTGTTTGTGTGGGGGTGGAGTGGATGTGTGTGTGTGTGGGTGAGAGTGTGTGTGTGTGGGTGAGAGTGTGTGTGTGGGTGAGAGTGTGTGTGTGTGGGTGAGAGTGTGTGTGTGGGTGAGAGTGGGTGTGTGTGGGTGAGAGTGTGTGTGTGGGTGAGAGTGGGTGTGTGGGTGAGTGCGTGCGTACTCACCTAATTGTGTTTTTGGAGGGTTGACAAGCGTGACAGTACCTTGTCTGAGCTGACACAAGCGTGACAGTATCTTGCCTGAGCTGACACTAGCGTGACAGTACCTTGCCTCAGCTGACACTAGCGTGACAGTACCTTGCCTCAGCTGACACAAGCGTGACAGTACCTTGCCTGAGCTGACACTAGCGTGACAGTACCTTGCCTCAGCTGACACTAGCGTGACAGTACCTTGCCTCAGCTGACACAAGCGTGACGGTACCTTGCCTCAGCTGACACAAGCGTGACAGTACCTTGCCTCAGCTGACACAAGCGTGACAGTACCTTGCCTCAGCTGACACAAGCGTGACAGTACCTTGCCTCAGCTGACACTTGCGTGACAGTACCTTGCCTCAGCTGACACTTGCGTGACAGTACCTTGCCTCAGCTGACACAAGCGTGACAGTACCTTGCCTCAGCTGACACAAGCGTGACGGTACCTTGCCTCAGCTGACACAAGCGTGACAGTACCTTGCCTCAGCTGACACAAGCGTGACAGTACCTTGCCTCAGCTGACACTTGCGTGACAGTACCTTGCCTCAGCTGACACTTGCGTGACAGTACCTTGCCTCAGCTGACACAAGCGTGACAGTACCTTGCCTCAGCTGACACAAGCGTGACAGTACCTTGCCTCAGCTGACACAAGCGTGACTGTACCTTGCCTCAGCTGACACAAGCGTGACAGTACCTTGCCTCAGCTGACACAAGCGTGACAGTACCTTGCCTCAGCTGACACAAGCGTGACAGTACCTTGCCTCAGCTGACACAAGCGTGACAGTACCTTGCCTCAGCTGACACTAGCGTGACAGTACCTTGCCTCAGCTGACACAAGCGTGACAGTACCTTGCCTCAGCTGACACAAGCGTGACAGTACCTTGCCTCAGCTGACACAAGCGTGACAGTACCTTGCCTCAGCTGACACAAGCGTGACAGTACCTTGCCTCAGCTGACACTAGCGTGACAGTACCTTGCCTCAGCTGACACAAGCGTGACAGTACCTTGCCTCAGCTGACACAAGCGTGACAGTACCTTGCCTCAGCTGACACTTGCGTGACAGTACCTTGCCTCAGCTGACACAAGCGTGACAGGTACCTTGCCTCAGCTGACACAAGCGTGACGGTACCTTGCCTCAGCTGACACAAGCGTGACGGTACCTTGCCTCAGCTGACACAAGCGTGACAGTACCTTGCCTCAGCTGACACAAGCGTGACAGTACACTCTTTCCCTATATGAGGGGGGGGGAGGGGGGGATCAATGAACTACTGTTGGAAGGGAAGGGGTGATGAAAAGGCCATTGGTGAGAGGGGATGGGAGAGATGTGGAATGGGAAGGGGGGGGGGGAGGGGACGCAGAGTGAAGGGGGTGGAAGAGGAGGAGGAGAGAAGCGTGAGGATGAACCCCAGGTGAGGAAGAGGAGGGGGGTGATGGGAGGGGTGGCGGGGGTGTTGGTGGGAGGGGGGAAAGGGGTGAGGTGAGAGGGGGCGGCAGGCCGCCCGGGCAGCGTGGCATCAGGTAATATGGTGGGCGGCTGTTGTGGCACGGAGACAGAGGGCGGCGCTCTCTGCTGTCACACTGCCGCCCACTGGGCCACCCACTGGGCCGCCCCCCCACCCTCTAGCCGTCTGAATCTCCTTACTGTCCCCGCTGGTTGTCCCCTGTCGCCCACTGGTTGTGCCCTGCCACCCACTGGTTGTCCCCTGCCACCCACTGGTTGTCCCCTGCCGCCCACTGGTTGTCCCCTGCCACCCACTGGTTGTCCCCTGCCGCCCACTGGTTGTCCCCTGCCGCCCACTGGTTGTCCCTGCCTGTCAATATATAAATATATAAATATATATATATATATATATATATATATATATATATATATATATATATATATATATATATATATAGACAAATATATCTTGTATGTATCATACATATATATATATATATATATATATATATATATATATATATATATATATATATATATATATATATATATATATATATATATCTTGTATGTATCATACAAGATACATACAGTATCTTGTATGGATGGTAACATTCAACCAAGATACTGAGGAGACTGAACAAGGTAGACAAGGACAGCCTCAATAAACTGAGAGACAATAGGACAAGGACACAGGTGGAAGATGCAAACACAAATGAGCTGAAGGAATGTAAGGACATACTGATATACCCCGTACTGGCAGCCAACAGGTGAAATGCTCCGAAAGAATAAGTTGTGGAAGCCACCTCCATCCACAGCTAAACACAGCAGATAAGAGTGTGCATAGAAAATGAGCTACATTTTACTTGAGCTACAACCTCACCAGTTGATTGACAGTTGAAAGGCGGGACCAAAGAGCCAAAGCTCAACCCCCGCAAGCACAATTAGGTGAGTACAATTCGGTGAGTACATCTCCTTTTATCCAGTCATTAATAGGTCAGTACTGGTCGGTTGAGGATGTGAACTAAAGATCTCATCTGAGAAGGATGCTGGATAAGGTTATCTTGAGATGATTTGATTTCGGGACTTTTTTTTTTTTAGTGTCCCCGCGGCCCGGTCCTCGACCAGTCCAAGGTAGAAGAGAACAGTGCGTGAAGAGTTCCGTCTCTAGTCTTGAGTGAGTCTGGTTGGCCTGCTCTCAACCATATCACAGCCTGAACCACCAAAGCAGGTGTTGGCGACCTTACTGCCAACCTGCAAGTAAGGTCGCCATATATATATGCATAAAGCCAATTTATGTATATAACCAGTTTTCTCAAGATTGTTCCCCCATCTGGTGCTGCTTGATGACCAGCTAGAAGGTGGTCCCCACAACACGAGGCGCTCAGCACATCAACAGCCTCACGTACGCTGCGCCATGCTAAAAAAAACAAAAAATAAACTCTCTCCTTCAGGGAATCATTCATTCTTACGTTGGCTCGCACTCTGAACACATTGGCTGAACATCACGTAGTTACGCGTGAACTCACGTGAAGGTTCTGGCACACAAATTGTCCTCTGCTTCACCGACTAGCATGATTGATACCTTCTCCTAAATACAAGACATATTCCTAATATCAACTAAGAGTGATTTCCTCAAAAAAACGAGTCTCTACATCAGTACCATTCCTAGGGAGAGAGCGAGAGAGAGAGAGAGAGAGAGAGAGAGAGAGAGAGAGAGAGAGAGAGAGAGAGAGAGAGAGAGAGAGAGAGAGAGAGAGAGAGAGAGAAAGAAAGAGGGAGAGAGAGAGAGAGAGGGAGAGAGAGAGAGAGAGAGAGAGAGAGAGAGAGAGAGAGAGAGAGAGAGAGAGAGAGAGAGAGAGAGAGAGAGAGAGAGAGAGTGAAGGAGACGCCCAGTAATATATGCCAGTAAGTGGGCATGCCTAACACACCGTTCTTCCTGGGGCATGCTGACCCGTGGTGGGGGGGGGGGGAGGAGGAGGATAGAAGGTGAGGATGGGAAAGGGACGTAAGTGGGATAGAGAGAGAGAGAGTAAAGGGGAGGAAGGACGGGAAAGGATAAATATAGAGTAAAGCAAGTGGGAGGAAGGTAGGTGTTACTGCAAAGAAGTGGCATAAGGAGAAGAGAAAGGGAGGACAGATAAAGAGAGGAAGAAAAGCGATAAAGAGGATAGAAAACAGGAAGAGTGGCTGAAATAAGAACAGAAAGAAAGAAGATTAACTGTCATTAACCTGTTACTCGTAACACATTAACTGTCGTTTTGAATCATCAGCATCCACCAGGTCACCCTAGGTAACCGTAACCATCACTAGAGCACCCTGGGTAACCTTGCACACACTCTAGGGCACACGCTGGCTCACTTTAACTCTCTCCAAGACACCCTGAATCATTTTACATAAGTTGACCAGACCACACACTAGAAGGTGAAGGGACGACGACGTTTCGGTCCGTCCATTCTCAAGTCCATTGTGAACAGAAGAACGCTCTACGCTACAAGAACAATCTACATTCCTGTAATACTCCACCCTTCCTCAAGAGGACATTTGGATATCGTAGAAAACATCATGACATCCTGAGTCATTCTCAAGGACAGTCCGCCGTTCCCAAGGGGACCCCCCATCTTCCCTATTATCACAAATGTTATGATAATTGACGTGATACATCTCGCCCCTATTTTCACACCTGTAGCTATCCAATTACCTCCCCTGCCGCTTCACGTGGCTACCTGCCGATAACCTGGTACTGAGCTTAGTCCTGAGGGGCTGGCCAGGTGTTGGACCTCGCTAGCTGCTAGCGGCGATAGTCTAGTGTGGTACCTCGGTAACTGCGATGGCCTAGTATCGTGTGACTAGCTAGGGTAGTCCGATGGTGTTCTTAACTAGCTGCAATAGCGTAGTGTAGTCACCTTGAGCTTGAGTGATGTACCTGGCTTTTACACTATACCCCTGGTTTGGGTGAACCTAGTTTCCTTGGGCCCCTCTGACTAACTGTAGGGAGTTCCTACTAGCTTGGGAACCCTATTTAGCTACAGGCAGAGGGGTAGAAGCCTTTGTAATCTTGATTCCTATTGAGCTTCCTGTAGGATAACCTAGTTGCAGTCATAGTGTTCTAGTATCCTTCCTAGATATCTGTAACATGAAACGCTATTTGAAATCGAAACGAAATCGACTCTGTGCGTTATTTTGCCTATTTTATTCGTAGCAACTTGAGGCCCTATTTAGTTACTAAGTTGGAGGAACCTAGAAGGTCTCGGTACACCGTAGAGAGGTGTGTACCGTTTCTTTGTACCGTCACGTCCTCCCCTCCAACCGTAGTACCTGCTCAGCTCTGTCATATTAGGGTACACTTGCTGGGGGGCCTTTGTGTTGGGTCAGTGGTTGTGGCTGACCCACGGGTGAACTGGGTGTTGTTAGGTGGTGGTGACGGGTTGTGGGTGGTGGTGATGGGGTGTAGGTGGTGGTGATGGGTTGTGGGTGGTGGTGATGGGGTGTAGGTGGTGGTGACGGGTTGTAGGTGGTGGTGATGGGTTGTGGGTGGTGGTGATGGGGTGTGGGTGGTGGTGATGGGGTGTAGGTGGTGGTGATGGGTTGTGGGTGGTGGTGATGGGGTGTGGGTCGTGGTGATGGGGTGTAGGTGGTGGTGATGGGTTGTGGGTGGTGGTGATGGGGTGTAGGTGGTGGTGATGGGGGTGTAGGTGGTGGTAATGGGTTGTGGATGGTCTCAGATAAACTCCAATTCCACAACTTTCCACCCCTTTCCCCCTTCAACCCCCCCCCCCCCCACACACACACCAATGATTTTCAATATAGGAACCACCGAAGCGTTTGGGCTTCAGTCACACCCGTCACCAAGCTCTCCAGCGGGAGCCTGCCATTGCTAATGGGTCAGGTGCTACACAACTGGTCGCCAAATTAAAGGGGATTTTAACAAGACAGTGAAACTAATTGAAATACAATTAATTACATCTTTGTGTGTCTTATAAGAGTTTCTGAGTTGTACATTTTTCTTAACATGTTCTTAAATCTCTCGCAGCTATGTATAAGGACCAAATCTAACGTAGTTCCCCATTTTGATCAGAGTAAAACCAAAGGCAATTACGGGTTCCAGCTCCTGGCCCCCAACTTGGTCCTTATACATAGCTGCGAGAGAGAGTTTCAGTCTTTTTATATAGGGGATTACTAGTTTGATGTCTCTCTCTCTCTCTCTCTCTCTCTCTCTCTCTCTCTCTCTCTCTCTCTCTCTCTCTCTCTCTCTCTCTCTCTCTTCTCTCATTCTTACTATTACAAATAATAGAAAAAACGTAGAGAGGATAGAAACAGGAGAATGTGCAATATAAAAATTGGCATCAGTAATGCTCTGAATGTAAAATAAAAGAGAGAAAAAGTGAGGAAAAAAGAAAAGAAAATAAGCGAAATATGAACTAAAAATAAACCTCTTGTTTACTATACAGCGTTTTTGAGAAACAAATCCAGCGAGAATCCGTAATCCTCCTAAAATTCCACTGATAATCACGAACCCGACGCGCATCAAGCTATGAAAACAAGGGACAATAGCCGATTTGTATCATAATGAGAGCTGTTGAATGAATAAAAAGCCATTTTCCTGATTTTCCTGAATAAATATTTGAGAGACTTTGTCACATGCGACTAAATGGGGGAGAGAAAAAAATGATGTATTGCGCTCGTTATTTTTTCGCGGTCGGTGGTACGGAATAGATGTGTTTTGGTTGTGTTTTTTTTTTTGGTGGAAGCTTTTGGGTTGTGGGATGTTTCTGGTGTTGTGTTTGGGTGTTATATTTACATGAACGTAAACTTAACTCTTATTAACTAACGCCGTAGCTGTCACCACCACCATTATCAATATCATCAACACACCCACAACCAACACAAAATACAACCACCACAATAACCACTGCCACCAACAACTACAACCACCACCACTATCGCCATCAAAACTTGGATACAACAATGAGCAATTTCCACTCCACAGAGGCCAACCTGAGTTTGACCCAGAACTAATGTGCCATACAAAATACTTTAGCTCTCTCTCTCTCTCTCTCTGTCTCACTGTCTGTCTCTCTCTCTCTCTCTCTCTCTCTCTCTCTCTCTCTCTCTCTCTCTCTCTCTCTCTCTCTCTCTCTCTCTCTCTCTCTCTCTCTCTCTTAGTTTAGGCGGAACTAATAGGAAAACTCTTCAGCTATAGTTTTAAGAGCAGATTTAAGAGGAAACTTAATTGTCAGGAGATGCTGTGAATAAGACATTTAAAATGTGGGGCCCAGGAGCTGAGGGAGAGAGAAAAAAAATCGCTACCAGATCACTCTACTTTTTAAAATTCTTTTTTACTCTTACTCTTCTTTTCCTTTACTCTAATCATTATACACACACACAGATATTATAGAGCCCAGAAGGCTCAGGAATCTGTATACCAGTTGATTGACAGTTGAGAGGCGGGACCAAAGAGCCAGAGCTCAACCCCTGCAAGCACAATTAGGTGAGTTAGGTGAGTACACACACACACACACACACACACACACACACACACACACACACACACACACACACACACACACACACACACACACACTGCAGAAGGAGGCAGTGTGTGTGTGTAATAATCAGATATCTTTGAGTGTAAACGGTAAGGCACAAAAATCTTTAACAATCTCTTTAACGCAAGGTAAACAGAGGCACCGTGCGCGCGCGCGTGTATGTGTGTGTGTGTGTGTGTGTGTGTGTGTGTGTGTGTGTGTGTGTGTGTGTGTGTGTGTGTGTGTGTGTGTGTGTATGTGTGTGTGTGTAAGGAAATGGACCCAAATGTTTCGTCTTGCTCAGGAATCGAACCCTTGACCACTCGGATGTCAAACTGTTAACAAGGTATATAGAGTCTTGGGACGTGGAAGTTAGAATTAGGTTGCAGAAAATTAAAAAAAAATCCCACAGGAAGCACGCAGCTCGTCAAACACACAGTACTTGACACAGTACTATGGCCAGCAAAGTGTAAACAACCATTAAAAGGGGAAAGCCATTATGACTATGGGAGCCGGTCGGCCGAGCGGACAGCACGTTGAACTTGTGATCCTGTGGTCCTGGGTTCGATCCCAGGCGCCGACGAGAAACAATGGGCAGAGTTTCTTTCACCCTATGCCCCTGTTACCTAGCAGTAAAATAGGTACCTGGGTGTTATTCAGCTCTCACGGGCTGCTTCCTGGGGGTGGAGGCCTGGTCGAGGACCGGGCCGCGGGGACACTAAAAGCCCCGAAATCATCTCAAGATAACCTCAAGAAGGAGATAGCACTATGAGGGGGATATGAGGACAAGGAGCTGGAATGAGGACGGGGCGCAGAGACACCGTCCATCCACTTGCATCATCGAGAAAGTGAATTATCGGCAGTGAAAAGATTATAGAAACATGAAAAGAACAAGAACGGGAAAACAGAGAGAAACAACGTTCCCAAATGAGCCATTCGGGTGCTAAGGATAGCGAAGAGTAGAATGAATTAGAAGGCAGTGAAGGTAGATGCCATGCCCAGATCCCTCAGTAGATACGATAGAACCCGGGGTGTGAGTACAGATGAATGAGTACAAACCTACACACTCACACATTATCTTATCTCTGTCCGTCACCTTCAACCCGAGCATAGCAACTACCTTTATTAACAAGAGCGTCTACACTTCCCATCATAAAACTTTACAGTAATCCTCCCTCGCTTATCTTCCTACCACACTGCCAGACCAGGCAATATGTGTCGTCGCACTTGCATTTCTTCAAGTAAATTGCTATGAGAATCTTCATCTCTCTGTGATACAGGATGAGCGAAGCAGTTCTCGCAGCCGGTTTTGAAGGTAAGTGCTTTTAGCACTGGTGTCGTGTGTAGGACCAGCCACCATCACCGAACCTCATCACCGTCTCTACCAGCGCCTGTAACTAAAAAGCACTGGTGTCGTGTGTAGGACCAGCCACCATCACCGAACCTCATCACCGTCTCTACCAGCGCCTGTAACTACCACCAACACCCCCTTCAGCAGCCCCACTCACCCAAAACGTGCATAAAGCAACGGTTTATCAATCGTGTTAATAATCGTTAAGAGCTGAAAAGAGGAACGTCTGTTGGTGATCTTGCTGGCTTAGAACGTCTCATGGTGATCTTTAAGGCTCAGGGAACGACGCATGCAGATACGAACTCCGTGTAATTAAAATTAGATAGCGATGTTGTGTCTCATTTATCCTGTGTTTGTGCGGGCTTTTAATTCTGGACAAAACGGAGACCCGGACGAGAATACTCCTCTCTGATCTTAACCGACTGACCAGAACCTTCAACACCGGAAAGATGGTGGACTATGAGTTATGTATGAAGGCAAGGGAGCTCACGATTTCCAACCTGGCCCAAATTCGCTGGCAGCCGGGAGTTGGCAACCACAAAACAAGACGCCGTGATTATACAAAAACAATTAAAGTTTCCGTGATTATATCACTTGCTTGCAGTTGGAAATTCTGATATATATATGATGGCAGAAGTGGAGAATGCCGATTTTTGAGGTATCATGCTATTATTATGTTGTAAAGCTGTTTTTGCAGTTATAACTTAAAATAACATGATCCAAGATTGGTTTTTGCCGGCTGTTACTATAGAGATTACGTTGGTTATCTCTATACAATCTCTCAACAATAGACTTGAGAATGGTCCAGGACGGACCGAAACGTCGTCTGACATTGTAACTATAAGGTGTGAAGGATAGATGAAATTGTTTATAAAATAATCTAAGATGAGGTCTGATAAAGACCTTTTGTGCCCTCTGTAATGCTTGTGCGCTACCGCTCACAGGATGAGTATGGGGTGCACAATAAACTAGCCTCCTTCGGCGGCAACAATCAATCAATCGTCGTCCCTTCACTCTCTAGTGTGTGGTCTGGTCAACATATTTCAGCCACGTTATTTTGACTCCTTGTCTGCATTACGTTGGTAATTTTGCTTATATATTTTGCTGAAGTTCTGTTTTTGTTAACTGTTGAGACTGATTATTACCAATTTTTTGTTATTAAATATTATTTGAATTGATTTTGTTCCAGCAGTTGAGATGATTTTTGTTGTGTCTATTGAGGTTGTTATTGAAGCTCAGGGAGATGTTATGGCAAATAAAATCACTGTCCTTGACTTTTATTGTCGTATTTGTTAGTGATAGAATATCTAATAATTTCCTCGTCTGTTAATGTGCTCAATGCTACAGTGAAATTCTAAATCAGAAGAATAATGTCCGAGTAGGTTTTGCTTCAAATTAGGGCTTGCTCGAGGGTCGCTGCGTCTCACTATATAGCGAGTGCGCTGTTAACATACCTATTTACTGCTAGGTAACAGGGGCATTCAGGGTGAAAGAAACTTTGCCCATTTGTTTCTGCCTCGTGCGGGAATCGAACCCGCACCACAGAATTACGAGTTCTGCGCGCTATCCACCAGGCTACGAGGCCCTGTGTGTGTGTGTGTACTCACCTAGTTGTGCTTGCGTGTGTGTGTGTGCAAGTGCTCGTGTATGTGCGTGCATGACTGTAAGGGGCGGGTCACTGTCACCGCCCACCACCCTCACTGGGCCCCTGCCATTGGTCCAGCAGCTCGCGATCTCCTCCCACGGTGGGCGGAGTTCCACTCAAAAGCGGTTCGTTACTTCTCATGATAAAGTGATTTTTTTTGCTTGCAATGCCCTGGTTATTGCTTACAATGTCACTGCTATTGCTTGCAACATCCGGGCTATTTCTTGCAATATCTTTGCTGTTGCTTGCAGTGTCCTTACTATTGCTTTCATTTTTTTCTTAAACGTGAAGTTTGGCTTCACGTTATATATATATATATATATATATATATATATATATATATATATATATATATATATATATATATATATATATATATATATAGGGTACCACCTCTGGTGCCAATGTGGGGACCCATAGCCTCGGAGAAGAAAATAAAAAGTATTCAGAGGAGACCTTGTGGTTTCTCACTGAACACTAATATTATCTTCTCCTACCACCCCCATTCTTTTGTATGTACACATATATATTTACTTTATTTGAACTTTGAACTATATATATATATATATATATATATATATATATATATATATATATATATATATATATATATATATATATATATATATATAATATGCATGTGTGCGAATATGCGCATGTATTTATATATATATGTGGATGTACTTACGTATGTATTGATGCACATATATGGCTGTAATTGTTATAAATGTTTATTAGACATTCAACTCACACATCTGAAGATAAAGGAGGTGACGATGTTTCTGTCCTTCCTGGATGACTCGATAATGGTCCAAAACTGACCGAAACGTCGTCACTGCATTCCGCGTTATTTTTATGAAATACTGTCTTCAATTCCACTCCATTTTAATTACCAGATGATGCATCAATCAGACACTTAGAGCAGAGATAATATAATTGTTTATATTATTATTATAATAATTATTATGCAAATAATTGCTGTATTTAATAATTATCACTCTTTTTTCTGCTGGGTCATGATGGAGGCTGGCCTCGGATGAAAGAGGGCTGTACTCACCTAATTGTGTGCTTGCGGGGGTTGAGCTTTGGCTCTTTGGTCCGTTGTTTGGTTTGGTCCGTTGCTGTGTAAGGTTTTGGAGGTCATAAATGGAAATAAAAATTAAAAGTCATAAAAAAACAGTTCCATATTTTTATTAACAAAATATAATTCATCAACGAGTTATGTACAGCCGCTACTCTACGAGGATAATTTAGAAACAATTATAACTCTTCCATTGCACACAACACACACCTAGCGTCTCTTCAGGCCTATTACATAATGGATTACTGGGTTTTTGGTTTTTTTTTTTTACATTAGGCAGAAAAAGGACATACATGGAAACCCAATAAAAAACAAAAAAATCTGCACAGATGACCCATTTATTTCTAAACGATTTCATTAAAAATATGACACCCATAAAAATTTACTCCTTATTCCCTCCTCCCACCCCCCCAGCTTCTCACACATAAACCCACACATGCACGCAAATACACACACACTTACACACACACACACACACACACACACACACACACACACACACACACGCACACACACACACACACACCAAAACAGTTAACAGATGCTTTCCTTTGGTATCTTTCGGTTTAGATGCGATGAATGACTTTTTTTTTCTCTCCATTTTTTGTTTACTTTCGTAGTCTGGATAGATGAGAGAACGTGCATCCAGGAGAAATAGCTGAGGGGCGTCTGTCTCGTTTACTTTTAGGTTTTCTCGGGATTTTTCGTTCCGTTTTTGGTAAAAAAGAGAGAAAGCTGTTGTGTTCCTCGCCACTGCTTGCAGTTCGAGCATTCGCTGATGACTGTATAGCTCTTTTTGCTTTGAATTTATGTCAGAATGTATTATTTCCATCGGGATAAATATAATAATATATATATACATTTTTACACTAATTCTTAATTCCTTGTGAGCTTTGGTGCACCTGACCAACCAGACTAGTTGGGTACCGAGTCAGGTTCATGGAGGTCAGGTCAGGTTCAAATATATATATATATATATATATATATATATATATATATATATATATATATATATATATATATATATATATATATATATAAACATGAATAAACCGGTATTTTTTGTATTATAACAGATCGCGAGCAAAATTTGGCTTCTGTGTATTGGTATGACCCTCAGTCCAGCCCCCCCTTTTCGGTGGAGCTTCTGTCACCCTTGAAGGGGGAAGTTTCAGTCAGCCAACATGAGTGGAAGTGCTGCGTTAGAACAAGTTAGTCCACCACGAGGGGAAAAGTTTTGAGCCTTTGTCAGTAGTATCATGTAGAGTTAAATGGCAAGTTTTTCTCTGAATGCTCTGTATTCCCTTCTCCGAGGCTATGGGTCCCTACAATTGCACCAGAGGTGGTACCTAATATATATAATAATTACCCGGCGACGGCTCCGTGCACGGGGCGTTCCGAGCTCTCTTCTTTTTGGCTTTTGGAGGTAATACTTCCGAGTTCCATCGTCTTTGTTTTCGTCTTAGCTTTGCTTCTACTCTACTCGAACCCTCTTGGCTGCACACTCGGCGCTGACCCCATCGTCATTCGAAGTGGTGACGTCGATGTGCTCTTTGTCTGTGTCCTCATCCATCGCTTCCTCATCGACGACTGCATCGTCTGTAGTAGAGTCCGTTACCTTGTCGACAAACGAGCGAATCTCGTCGCTGAAGTAGTTAGTTGACGTATCGACAGTGGAGCTGCTGGAGTCCGGCGCCTCTGGAGAGTCCGGCGGATTGGGACCTTCTAGTTCGTGCTTCTTGAGGTGGCGGTCAAGGTTGGTCTGCTGGCCGAAACAGCGGTCACACAGCGGACACTTGAAGGGCTTTTCCTTGTTGTGGATGTTGCGCACGTGACGCTGGAGGTTGGACGAGATGCTGAAGGAGCGCTCGCAGTACTTACACTTGTAGGGCTGCTCCCCGGTGTGAGTCCTCAGGTGGCGGGTCAGGTTGGCAGATCGCGGGAACACCTTTCCGCAGAACTTACAGGAGTAGCGATCCTTGGCGCGGGGCATGTGGGAAGCCATGAGGTCATACGGGCGGCTGATGTCCCCGTACGGGCGACCCGCGTTGGACATATGGGCTTTAAGCATGTCTAGCCCCGTGGTGCGGTTGAGGCCGAGCCCCATGCTGGCCATGCTGGTGGGGGGGAAGTATGGCGGCAGCATAGGGTAGCGGCTGCCTGCTAGACCGCCCCCCGGCAGTAATGGACTGCGGTCTAAGCTGCGGTCAAGTGTGCGATACATGTCGAGAAGAGCCGCTGGATGAAGGGGTCGAGGATACGCCAGTGGCAGCTTAGTGGGGGTGTCTAGTAAGGAGGGGGGCTGTGGGGGGGCTGGGGTGAGCGGGGTGCTGCTGGTGGTGTCCTTCAGCAGCTCGCTGATGCGCAGGAACGGGTGGTCTGGGCGAGGCCGAGGCTCCTCTACAGACTTGACCTCGACGGGAGCTGGCGAGCGAAGCCGCTCTTCCATCGAGTCGCTGTTGTGGGAGAGGATGTCAAACCTACCGAGGAACAGTTCGTCTCTCTCCCCTTCCTTGCGCCTGAGAGTCAAGTCCAGCGGCTGCTCTTTCCTCTCGTGGGGCCGGCCGCGGGTGCCCTCTGCCCTCACCTCCTTCTGCGACGCCTCAGGTGTCCGGCGCCGGTACTCCAGAGGCTCCCGATGGTCGTCGGAAACCTCATTGGACTCAGATCTGCGCGGCGACTCCCTCGTCGGGAACACCGACGCCTGTTTGGGCGAGTGCGAGGGCGAGAGGCGAGGCGGAGGCTGCAAGGAGGCAGCTTCTCTGCTGGCAGACTCCGTGGACTCGGGTCGAGGGGATATTAACATGCGACTGCTGACGTCATTAGACTCCTTCTCCTCCTTGGGGATGGAGAAGGGCTGCTCGCGGGAGCCGGTGTTCTGGAAGGGGAGGAGAAGAGAGGAGGTGAGGAGCGGGTGCTGAGGGCCGCCCACCAGGGAGGGCAGGGAAGGGAACATGGGGTAGCCTGAGAGCAGTGAGGGCGGAAGAAGGGGCAGCGGTGGCCGTGGGTACATCATAAATGGGTTTGGTGGGGAGGAGGAGACGGTGCCCATGGAGAGCCCAGTGTGGGGCTGCTTGTCGTGCAGTGACTGCGGGCCGGTGTGCAGTGACAGCGACGGCGCAGTGTCGCAGAATCTCTTGTGCTTGGCCAGGGACGTCACGGTGGAGAAGGCCTGGCCGCACTTGGTGCATTTGATCTGCAGGCGGCAGTCTGCGTGCATGCGCTTGTGGCGGCACAGGTTACTGAACTGCGTGTACGCCTTGAAGCACACCTCGCACTGGAACGGCTTCACCGAGGAGTGGATGTGCGTGTGCTGCTTGAGGCCGGAGCTGGTGGCGAAGGTCTTGCCGCACTCGGGACACGCGTGAGAGCGCGCCCCCGCGTGCTGGTTGCGGATGTGCTTCTGCAGCACCATAGCGTCCGTGAAGACCCGCGGGCAGTTCTCACACGGGTACCGCTTGTACTCCCCGTGCACCGTCTTGTGCTGGATGAGGTTGGGTCGCCAGGCGAAGGCGCGCGGGCAGTAGTCGCAGCGGTACTGACCGGCGGCGAATCCGTGGGCGGTCACCAGGTGGTCGTCTAGCCTGCAGGAAGGATAGAGAGGGCAAGTGGTGAGTGTGAGTCGTCCGCCTAGCCTGCAAGGGGGGACAGAGAGGAGGGGATAGTAAGTGGGGGATGTCCGCCTAGCCTGCAAGGGAGGACAGAGAGGAGGGGATAGTAAGTGGGGGATGTCCGCCTAGCCTGCAAGGGAGGACAGAGAGGAGGGGATAGTAAGTGGGGGATGTCCGCCTAGCCTGCAAGGGAGGACAGAGAGGAGGGGATAGTAAGTGGGGGATGTCCGCCTAGCCTGCAAGGGAGGACAGAGAGGAGGGGATAGTAAGTGGGGGATGTCCGCCTAGCCTGCAAGGGAGGACGGAGAGGAGGGGATAGTAAGTGGGGGATGTCCGCCTAGCCTGCATGAGGGATAGGGACGGAAGAGGTAGTAAATATGGATTGTTCACATAGATTGCAAGAGGTGTTGACGTAAGCAGTATTGAAGCAATATTAAGCTTCAAATAAAAGCGTAAGCTGTACCGAATTAAATTATCTTCAATACGTATATTTGAATATTCATCTGATGTATATGATAACACACTAAGGGTCATCTTTGGTTCTATTAATGGGACCTAATAACATATTTAGGGTCGTCTTGGGTTCTATTAATGGGGTTTGATAACATGCAAAGTGTCGTCGGGAGTTCTGTTATCGGTGTCTGATAACACACTAAGGGTCGTTTTGGGTTATATTATCAAGGGCTGAGTAAGCTAAAATAATGATAATTTCAAATTGTTTAGTCTCGGGAAAATTGTCTCATAATAGATCAGGTGAGGATTCAGAAATAAAATAATTTCCTATGACAGCAACATAGGATGCAAAAATTAACGAAAAGGATAATCTGCTTCTTAGGGCTTCTCAAAGTCCCCAAATAAAAACAAATCAAATGAAAAGTCCGCTGATCACGACGAAACATTTATTTCTTACTAAAACTTTTTTGTTCTCAAATAAAGAATACAAAAAACCTTCAATAACGAGGAAAGAATAACCTTCAACGTATCAAACCTCCAATTTAATACAAAACAAACAAAAATCACAGAGCAATAGAGAGAAGAAACATTAAACTATATACCGCTATCTTTCTTGAACTTACTCGTCATAATCTGTAAAGTTCTTGTCACACTGAAGACACCTGAATCTTGCAAGGTCGTCGTCTTCGTCCTCCTCCTCGTCGTCCCCTGTGTTCTCAGAGCGGTCCTCCGGCGACCCCACCTGCAGCTGGTCATCTGTGAGAGGTAGGAAGTAAATGGTTTGTTAAACACACACACGGAGAGAGAGAGAAAGAAAGAGAGAGAGGGAGGGTCGGGCAAGAAGTGATATGATTAATTAATAATAATAAAAATGTATATAGTATGATATATAGGTATATAGGTGTATGGTATATAGTATGTGGTGGTGGTATGTGAATATGGTATATACGGTATGTGGTACTATATGTGGCGAGGAATTAATGTGTTTGTGTGGGACGTGGTGGTGGTGACATGTGATTGTGTGCAGGGGTGGTATGTGTATAGTGGTAGTGGTTGTGCAGCCAGTGGTGGTGGTGGGAGAGGAGGAATGGATGATGGAGGGTATACTGTACACAGTGGTCAGTTGATTGCATATATACATATATATGCAATCAATACATATATATTGCATATATACATATATGTGAGGTATACAATCCAGAGTCCACAGGTGGTTGGAAGGATTACCACTCATCGTTCTAGCTGTTTGAACAACCCCACACAATGAAAATAACAGAACAGTTAAACCTAGAGCTCGCATTGAAACATAATTAAAACAAATACATAATCCGAACATATTTAACTGTAAAAACAGCCCAAACAGAGCAACAATGACAAAAATCCGTACACTGCATAATACAAATATAAGTAATCCACACTGTAGTTTGAAGTTCACATTCACATGTAGTTCTCATTCACAGTTTAGGAGGTATTAGATAAAATGGGAGGGAAGTGGCTGTATGCTGATGGCACCGTTGGGAAGCTGGCACTGTTGCATGTGCCGTGTAGCTTATTCGTGTAACGACTGTTTATGTTCATATCTCCCGATAAGAGTTTGAACTGATTCTACAATCAACGACCAGTGAGGCTTCATATCCCAGTTTCAAAAGGAACCTTTCATTACCATTAAACTTAAGGGCTATTAATTTCATGTCAGTTGATAAATGACGTTCTCAAGATAAGTTCAGAAATGATTTTCTCCTTCTCCATAGACAAAGACCCAGAATAGGACTTGTACTTAGTTAGTCATAAGATAATTCTTCCTAAACAACAGCACTGTAAAGTGAGAATTGTTCCTCTGTTGAGCTAATTCTAACTCATTTAGAAACAATGGTTATCCGTAATGCACTTACCAACAGCTGAGGTGTCTAGATCTATGACGGCTTTCCGGATGAGAAGGAGCTCCTCTGAGGGTGGGATGTCTCTTATGGCCTCGTAGAAGATCTGAAAGAAGGATGTCAACAAAGACTTACGAAAGATCCAAATGAACGAGACGAATGTTTGTTTCTTTAAAAGGTGGTGTTTGAGTGAAGGCTTAAGAGATAATTAAGGAGTTCGTGGATTCGCTCGAGGGAGATTTACTGATGAGTGTAATATATGTGAATGAAGATACAATGATATGGATGTCTCACATGGGGAAAAAGGTATAATATTTATATGAGGGATTGCAATTCCAAAAATCATCTAGTAGAATACCGAGAGAAGCACACACACACACACACACACACACACACACAACACACACACACACACACACACACACACACATACACACACACATACACACACACACACACACACAACACACACACACACACACACACACACACATACACACACACATACACACACACATACACACACACACACATCCCGTACAAACACATTACACAGACACTCGAGAAGATGTGATCACCGAACTCAAGATCTAAGACAAAATGACAACATCTTCAACGACAACGAACGAATGAACGTTCACCGGTGAACACTAAAATCCCACAAGAACTAAACTTGTATAATCCTCACAAGTCGTGAGACAAATGGAAGGAATTGAGGACAAATATCGAGCAGGTCGTAATTATACTCGGTTTTAAAAACATCCAAACTAAAGGTAAGACTCCCACAGAGCCACACTCACCTGTCCAGCGAGCAGCAGGTGCCGGAGGTTGCCATAGACAGGTGAAGAGGCCACACGAACGTGACGAAGCCAGTTACCCATTTCACCTGCGTCCAGCCACCCTCGAAGTCCAGACCTCATCGATACCACCTGAACGGAGAGAGAGAGATTGAGATCGTTAGAGATTGAGTGATAGAGAGAGAGAGAGGGAGGAGAAGGAGGAGGAGGGAGAATGAGGGAGAGAAATGGAGAGAATGCCGGTGGAGGAGAGGGAACAGGTGGAGATAATTCGATTGAAGGAGAGGGGGAGTACCTATCGGGTACTCTTGCTCCATCTCTATTTAATAACAAACACCGTGTTTATGGCCCAATCACCTGAGGAGGCAAAGTCTATAGTGTCGTCTAAACTGAGGAATTTTAACACTAATGGCTCCCCCTCTCTTGTTTAATTGATTGGACGTAAGAGTGGTCTTTCGTGTATATGTGTACTCACCTGTGTTCGCGGGGGTTAAGCTTCAGCTACTGGGCCACGCCTTCCTTCCAAACATCGGTTTCATTGCCATCAAATATAAGCAGACGCCGTGCCACAATAACATGACGGGAGAGATGAAAGCCTGTCCACCAGCCAGGATGATGAAACGCCGATGTTTCGGGTCGGCCTGAATGTTTGCCTGTTACGGAAGCGGATTTCTTGTTCACTGTAAACTATGTTGTTCCATGTGGCATACGAACCTCGTTTACCTTTGCAGGTGAGGTTTTTTAAGTGTAAAGGAATGTGTTTTCTTGCTCATATAACGTTGTGTTTCTTTTAATATTGTTTTAGTAGGTATTACCTGGTTGATACCTGGTTGATGGGGTTCTGGGAGTTCTTCTACTCCCCAAGCCCGGCCCGAGGCCAGGCTCGACTTGTGAGAGTTTGGTCCACCAGGCTGCTGCTTGGAGCGGCTGGCAGGCCCACATACCCACCACAGCCCGGTTGGTCTGGCACTCCTTGGAGGAATAAATCTAGTTTCCTCTTGAAAATGTCCACGGTTGTTCCGGCAATATTTCTTATGCTTGCTGGGAGGACGTTTTCTTGTGGAGAAAAACAAAAAACACGTTGCTTACATCTACAGGCGCGTCCTGGTTTTCCTTCCTGGTGTCCTCCTCTTTCTCCTCCTTCCTTAATTTCAGCACTCCTATTCCTCCTCCCTCCTTTCCTTCAGAGCATCTTCTTCCTCCAGATTCCTAACCTTCTTCCTCCTTCACTTAAGACCATCCTCCTGCACCTCTTTTTACTTGTTATCTGCGTTCTATTTTTATGAAGAATTTACATCCCATTAGAGAAGCCTCACGTGTTCCTTCCTACTCCCTCCCTTCCTTATTTTCAGTAATCTTCCTTAACCTCTCCTGAATGAGAAGCTTTCTCACCTCTCACCACCACCTCTCTAAATCTCTCTCACCACCACCTCTCTAAATCCCTCTAAATCCCTCTCAAACCTCTAACCTCTCACTTCTCAAACCTCTCGCCTCTCACTCCTCAAGCTCTGATCTGAAACACCTCTTATCAAGCCCTCCTGACCCCCCCCCCCACAAACCACTAACCACTCCCCCCCCTCATCCAACCGAGGTCCACCTATCTGGTGTGATCCCCGCGATAACTAAAGCGCCATAAAAGTAACACCGACACACGATAACAGAGATAACACCCCAAGTTGGTAATCCGTGAATTATCTCGCCAAGACAGTACGCCAGATTGAACGAAGGTGGGAGGGGGGCGGGATGATGGGGGGAGTGTTGGGAGCGGGTAAGGGGATGGGGGGGGGAGGGGGCCTGACTAGCTGGTGTAATTAACAATTATTGTTAATACATGAGGGAGAGGTGGTGGGAAGGGTGAGTGATGGGGTCAAGGAAGATAGGAGTGAAGGGATGGATGGGCTGGTGGTTTAGAGAGAAGGGAGAGAGAGAGAGAGAGAGAGAGAGAGAGAGAGAAAGGGGGGAGGTAGAGGGGGGGGGGGGTGAATTAAGCAAGACTGCTCCTCCTCCTGCTCCCCCACACACGTCTCTCATAAGCATCCCAACACCGAGAATAACATCAATATCCCAGGCAATACTCACCTGCTTCCCCTCACCCCCCCCCCTTTTCCCAACATCACCACCCCATGCCCAGTCCCTGCAGCACCTTCCCCCCTCCCCCCTTCCTTTACCATCTCTCCTAGCAAAACAACCCTCCCCTCCTCTTGCCCGCCTTCCCCTAGTAACAACACCCAAAATTGCCCACCTCCCTTAGTAATACCCCCCCCCCCCCCCTCACCCTTGCCCACGTTCCCAAGTAAAACCACCCGCCCCTTATCCATTTTCCTTAGCATCGTCCTCCCTTCTCCACCTGCCCTAGCAACTCACTTCCCCAGAGTAACACCCACCTGCCCACCTCCCACTACCAACACCTCCTTGCTTCTATATTGCACCAATATAGAAGCACCAATATAGAAGCATTAAGAAATAAGGGCCAATAGGCCCTTTGCAGTTCCATCCTTCCCTTTAATTTACCCAATTTATACCCATTGTTTCATGTTCTATCTTGTGTTGAAAGTTTTGTTCACCTCATCCAAAACTGTTGTAACATATCACCTCACCCAAATGCGGGCATATAAGATGAAAGCTGTTTACATAATAGCATAGAACTGTTTAGTGCTTACAGGTTATAGTTGTGTGTGTGTGTAAACTAAAGTCTTTGACAATGTAATACGTTATTACGAAACGCGTTCAAGTGTCGCGTCAGACTAGGAGAATTGATTTTTCAATTACAATCGACAGTGAAAAGAAACATAAGAAATATGGAGAAAATTCGTGTTAGAATTATTAATCTTACTTTTTCGGTCACACACACACACACACACACACACACATATATATATATATATAATATATTATAATATGTGTGTCTGTGTGTCTGGAAGCTATGCTATATTGGATCCAGATTTCACTATCCCCCCTGTAATCTCCGGTATATATATTTCTGTGAATGCTCCAAATATTGAATTTAACTCTATTAGGAGGCCATATATGAGCAAAGTTTTATTTCTCGAGTTTGACTTCAGGTCTTGTATGTTGGGAAAATATAAACCACTTTCCATAGTGTGAATCACTTCTGATAGGTTAGAAGAGTTCTCTTCCCTCTCCCTCGTGATCCGAGGTGTGTTGTAGGGCCATGATTAGTTCAATTTTGATAGTAGTAGTAGTAGTGGTACGTTGAAGATTATAATGTGTGTAGGGGAGTGGAGTACGTAAGTTGATGGTGCCTTGGCGCCTTCTTCCTTGCACCATCTTACATTGTTTCTGTCTGCCTGTTTCCCCGTCTCTTATGTGTGCACTACTCTGCTTCTCTCTGCCCCTATAACGCTCTGTGCCTCTCACGTGGAAGTCTGGGGGGGGGGGGGAATGGGGCATTCAAGACCATTTCCTATCTTTAATTGGGAGTTGACATGACTTAGGGTGGAAAAATGTGTGCAACTGTTGTTCAACATTGCAACACGAGCGTAAGATGATGTCAGAGGGACACCGGGCACTGCTGACATGTTGCAGTCGCTCTTGTCACAGTTGATGTTGATACGCGGAGTCTCTCTCCCGGGTGGTATGACAGTATGCGTCATACCTCGACGAACACCGTGCGTTCCTTCCAGTGTTGCTTGAGCCGTGTACGTCATGTGAGACATTCCGCCACCTCATATACTGACGTACACACACTCACACACACACACACACACACACACACACACACACACACACACACACACACACACACACACACACACACACACACACACACAAACGGGACGCGAACAAGGGGACACAGGTGGAAACTGAGTACCCACATGAGCCACAGGGACGTTAGAAGGAAATTTTTCAGTGTCAGAGTAGTTAACGGATGGAATGCATTAGGCAGTGATGTGGTGGAGGCTGACTCCATACACAGTTTTAAGTGTAGATATGATAGAGCCCATTAAGTTCAGGAACCTGTACACCAGTTGATTGACAGTTGAGAGGCGGGACCAAGGAGCCAAAGCTCAACCCCCGCAAACACAACTAGGTGAGTACACACACACACACACACACACACACACACACACACACACACACACCTAACGCTCACACAAACAGTCCTCTGTATTGAAAATCCTCACAATAACGAAGGCAAGCCTTAAAATGTTTACCGCTTGTCACTTGGAAAAAAACAGGCATGACCTGAGCGTCTTTTGTTCTTCCTGTGTTCTTCATGTGTGCTCTTGTGGTGATCTTTTTGTTCCCCGTGTGTGCAGAGTGTGTGTCTAATGTATTCCGGACCAGGACACCACTTGTGCCCTTGTTCTCAGGTGTGTGTGTGTGTGTGTGTGTGTGCCCAACTACCTCTCCTCATCCCCCTGTTATGCTTGCTGGAGGTTGAGTTATACTTCATGCTTCCTCAGGCTCCGCCTCTAGTGACCTTTCAGCCGGCTGATATACAGTATAGTTTTCCTTCACTCTTGAACTGTGTTCTGACTGCATTTGTATTCCCGAATGAGGACTCCTTCTCTTTCTTCCTTTTCTTAAGAGCAGCCACGCAGTTTCCACACACGCAGTTGACGGTGAGGAAGAGGGAGAGAGAGAGGTGGACGGAGGGAGAAGTGGAGGAAAGGGCAGGTGAAGGAGAGACAGAGAGGGGGGAGACATGACAAAGTCGTATGTAATACTTAGTGAGATATACTCTTTTTTTTCCACTCAGTCTATGTTCACAGTGCATACTAATACAACACGAGGTAGTCGATAGATGCTTGAGACTCAGAGGAGTCATAAAGATGTTAGACTGTTTTCTTGCCATGAGGGTAGGGGAACATGGAATGAAATTAAGAAGCAGGTTGTAGAAGCAAACTCCATTCTTAATTTTAACAGTCGACATAATAGGAAAATAGACCAAGAGTCAAGTTAACCGGCGGCGAGAAAGGCGTGATCCAAGAGCTAATGCTCGATCTTGCAGACACAAAGAGGGAATGTACACCACAAGCACAATTAGATGAGTACACACACACACACACACACACACACACACACACACACACACACACACACACACACACACACACACACACACACACACACACACACATACAGAGCTCGAGAAGACCAGGAATCTGTACACCAGTAGATTGACGGTTGAGAGGCGGGACCAAAGAGCCGGAGCTCAACACCCCCCCCCCCCCCCCCGCAGGCCCAACTAAGTATTCACCTAGTTGTGCTTGCGGGGATTGAGCTCTACTCTTTCGACCCGCCTCTCAACTGTCAATCAAGCAACTGTGAGTACAACCAGGTGAGTACACACACACACACACATACACACACACACACACACGCACACACACTATCCTTATCTCCTGCTTTGGAGACAAGGGTCTCCTGGATACACGCCGCGGTGGAGGGTCGTGGGTGGGGTCAGAGCCAGTGTTTATGATCAACCATCCCTGGCATTAGCTCACCGGGGAAGACAAGATTGGCGTCGTTCGTAGGTGTTCCTTTGTTGTGAAGCGAGTGCTTGTCAACAGTGATGTCTGGAGGAGAGGCAAGGCTATCTTTAGACTTGGCATCAGAGGCTGTACCCATAACAACTTAACACAAATTGTTACAGCTCTGGCTTCGCTGCTGTGTTCCAGCGGCGGAACACTAACTTACAGCTTCAGACTTGAGCTTAGTAACACACAGCTTACAAATCTGCAGTGTTGATGCCAACAGCAGAAGGAATATTAACAGCAGTAGTATTGGTAATTATAATTGAGATTTAATTGAAAGAAGTATTTTTCCTTGTCTGTGCCTGAGAGTAAGGGAAGAGAGGCGCTCTCTCACTCTAGTCCGTTTTCGAGAGCTTTCTCCCCAACGTTAAGTAACCGCCGTGTTAAAGTATCTTGTCAACCTCCCTCACTCCCTCCCTGGAGGCTTAGTAGTGTTCAGTCTCTCTCTCTTGTTCTCCTTCCTTCTCCTCCTCCTCTCTTTCTCTCATTGTATTTATCTCATCCTACGAGAATGTATTTTTCTGTGAGGACTAGTAGGTAGTACAGTCCTCACACCCTCAACCACCACCACTACTAATGTCACCGCTGCCACCGTCAGTGCCATCGTCAGTGCCACCGCTGCCATCGTCAGTGCCACCGCTGCCACCTTCACTGCCACCACCACAACTCCCTCCACCCCAACTCACAACAACCGATCACACAGCAACACAAAACATCACATTCTCTCTTCTGTCACTTCAAAACCCCCCACCTCAACCTGCCCCCCACCACCACCCCACCAAACCACCAAAGCCCTTGTAGCCCCCTACTATCTCCTCGCCCCCCACCTCAACCTTCCCTTCCCCCCCCTCCCAACCCCACCATAGCCCCCGTAGCCACCACTAACTGTCACTACTCTCCCCCTCTGAAGAGCGTTACTCCAGTTTACCGCTAATCTGCGCAGCGGGACCCAAGGGATTACCTCGGGAATAATTTTCACCTTTATTTACGCCGCCCGTGCCTGCTCGCGCTCCGTCGGGTTCCATCGGCTGGCCGCGGGTTGATCGGTCGACGTCTCCTCTCAATCCCTGTCTTCCTGGCTTGCTTCCTCGCCACCTCTCAGTTCCTGGATTCCTTGCTATATGGAGCGCCTATAGCTGTCTGGGTTCGAATCCTTCACGAGGATGAGTTTTGTGATATATATATATATATATATATATATATATATATATATATATATATATATATATATATATATATATATATATATATATATATATATGTCGTACCTAGTAGCCAGAACGGACTTCTCGGCCTACTATGCAAGGTCCGATTTGCCTAATAAGCCAAGTTTTCATGAATTATTTGTTTTTCGACTACCTAACCTACCTAACCTAACCTAACTTTTTCGGCTACCTAACCTAACCTAACCTATGAAGATAGGTTAGGTTTGGTTAGGTTCGGTCATATATCTACGTTAATTTTAACTCCAATAAAAAAAAATTGACCTCATACATAATGAAATGGGTAGCTTTATCATTTCATAAGAAAAAAATTAGAGAAAATATAATAATTCAGGAAAACTTGGCTTATTAGGCAAATCGGGCCTTGCATAGTAGGCCGAGAAGTGCATTCTGGCTACTAAGTACGACATATATATATATATATATATATATATATATATATATATATATATATATATATATATATATATATATATATATATATATCAAGTCGATTGTCAACAAGTCGACAATCGACTTGAGAATGGTCCAGGACGGACTGAAACGTCGTCGTCCCTTCAACTTCTAGTGTGTGGTCTGGTCAATATATATATATATATATATTGAGTTCGAGTCACTTCTGGGGTGTGAGTTTTCAGTTGCATATTGTCCTGGGGACCATTCAGGCTTGTTCGCATTTGTGTTACTCACGTGTGCCCCAAAGAATGAGGTGATTTGGTAAAATGCTATGCCCAAGATTACTATCCGAGTGCCGGCGGTGGGGTGGTTCAAATAGCCTCGGCTATCACCTCATTATGTCCGGTCGTGATGGTCAAGTGGATTAAGGCGTCTTGTACATACCAGTTGCGTTGCTCCTGGGAGTATGGGTTCGAGTCACTTCTGGGGTGTGAGTTTTCAGTTGCATATTGTCCTGGGGACCATTCAGGCTTGTTCGCATATATATATATATATATATATATATATATATATATATATATATATATATATATATATATATATATATATATATATATATACCGTCAGCAATAGATTTATCTGACCTAATTGCCGTTTCCTATAGAGATAGAGGATTTTAAGGTCATAAGTTATTTATTTTGGTGGAAGAAAAATGGCGTGTTGGTCTCCCCGTTGTGCTCTTGTGGCTGCAGAGGTTTGTGGGTCTCGTTTCAGTGTGTTCGAGGCTCTAGAGTATAATGATTTAAGTGGTATTTAGCTAGAGTACTTTGTATGGGTCGTAAGTCAAATTCCTGAAAAAAAACAGAAATAAAAACGCATGGAGGTTGAAAATTTATTTACATGTAATTAGTTTAACAACGTGAATGGAATGGAATAGCTACGAGGTGTAGCTACGAGGTGTAGCTACGAGGTGTAGCTACGAGGTGTAGCTACGAGATGTAGCTACGAGGTGTAGCTACGAGATGTAGCTACGAGGTGTAGCTACGAGCTGTAGCTACGAGGTGTAGCTACGAGCTGTAGCTACGAGGTGTAGCTACGAGGTGTAGCTACGAGGTGTAGCTACGAGATGTAGCTAACGTTAAACTAAGAGCAGCGGTCAGTGAAGCTAAAGATAGTCAATAACACAAAGCAACGCAAAGCAAGCCAAATGGAAGGATGGGGCGAGGGGGAAGTACAGGAGGCAGGTGAAGGAGCCATTCAAAGATGGTGGGAATGGATAGAGGAACTGAATGATAGCGGAGATAGGGAGGGGGGAAACGAGGGAGGTAATAAGGAAGAAGGTGGAGGAGGAAGAGTCGGGGGATTCGAACGAGTGGTCTAGGGGGTGTTGCGGCGAAAGTAATCCCCCACGCGTCCTCGCCTCCACACAGACACCATCAGCCACCTCCCGCATCTCTTTCACACAAGCTTTTCACCGCGTCCCTCCGCCTCACTACCACCATTCACGCCCGGAAAATCCCCCATCCCCGTCAAAATCATTCCCCCCCCCCCTCCCAGTCCCTCCTTTCCCTTCCCCTTCCTCGTCCCTCTCTTCCTATTCCTGATGAGCATCATCATCGCCCCCCTCCCCTTTCTCGCGCGTTTTTAAATACGCTTGTGTGTGTGTGTGTGTGTGTGTGTGTGTGTGTGTGTGTGTGTGTGTGTGTGTGTGTGTGTGTGTGTGTGTGTGTGTGTGTGCGCGCGCGTGTGTGTGTGCGCGCGTGTGTGTGTGTGTGTGTGTCTGTGTGTGTGTGTGTTTACTATTTGTGTCTGCAGAATCGAGCTATTAGCTCTTGGACCCTGCCTTTCTCGCCAATCTAAATTTCCTCTGTTATATCTACTACTACATATATTTCTAACACACACACACACATCCTCCAGGATGCAGCCTGTAGTAGCTGTCTAACTCCCAGGTACCTACTTACTGCTTGGTGAACAGGTGCATCATGGTGAAATAAACTATGCCCATTTGTTTCTGCCTTGGCCTGGAATCGAACCCGGGCCATTAGGACTACGACCCCCAAGCGCTGTCTACTCAGCCGCGAGGCCCCTCAAGGCCGGTGTGTGTGTGTGTGTATTCACCTAGTTGTATTCACCTAGTTGTGTTTGCGGGGGCTGAGCTCTGGCTCTTTGGTCAGTGTGTGTGTGTGTGTGTGTGTGTGTGTGTGTGTGTGTGTGTGTGTGTGTGTGTGTGTGCGTGCGTGCGTGCGTGCCAGGTGTGTACGGTGACGCTGAACAAACATGGCCGACAATGAGGCTGGAAGGGAGGGGGGGGGGGGTGAGCGAATAAGGGAGGGACAGAGAAAAGGAGGGAGGGAGGGGGAACTCAGATTGATGGAAAGGGGAGGGAGGGGGAGGGGGGTGGGAAGAGGTAGATATAATGACTATATCACATATCTGACCAAATGATTTATTCCTCTCCTCCCGTGACACCAAACAACTGACCGGAATGACCAGAATGAAGAAAGTAATTAAATAGATAATAATAGATAATAATAGATAATAATAAATAATAATAATAATATTAATAATAATAATAGCAGCATTAACAATAGTAACTGACTATTACAATTCGTATTATCATCAATTTCTTAAGTGTTTTCTCAATGTTATTATTTTCTTTTAACAAAATATAAAACACACACACACAAAGTATTCCTTAAAGATAAAGGGTAGTATGGTGTGAGGGAATGTGGGGGGGGGGGCAGACGGAATGAAGAAGAAGGAAAGGAGGAAGAGGAGAAAGGGAAGGCAAAACTGGTGTACGAAAAAGAAGAGAGACTGGTGGAAAGTTTTAAAGATAAATACGAAAAGCAAAGGAGTCCTGATCGTCACCTCCAGATCGTACACTGCACCGCCCATTTCTCTCTGGAGGGAGGAAGGGAGGTCGAGCCTCTTGAAACACCGCCCAGGTACTGTCCAGGTACACCAATATGGACGGGAATGAAAGAAAGAGAGAGAGAGAAAAAAAAAGGTCCAAGCAATCATTACGAAGAATTTCCTCAAATCGCCTTACCTTCACCACCTTTTGAAAGACAAAATGAAAAACGATTGAGACAGCTCCCCACACCTTTCTCTCTCTCTCTCTCTTCCTCTCTCTTTCTCTCGGGCATAAAGCCGCCGGCCCACTGACCATCATTCCTCACTTCGGGGTTAGTCGTCTTGTCCAAGACTCCTGACGCCTTGAGACTCGTCGTGTTACTTGTTATTACGTAGTTACTTGAGAAGTAACTGCGTAGCGTTACTTACAGGAACGCTACTCAGCATTCACACGGTACCACTACATACAATAAGTAGCATCGACGCACAAAACAAGTAACATCTAAGCGAACAACACTGCAGAAGTAACATCACCATATGACGCCAGACATAAACTAGAAGACCTAGCGCCCAAGCAGCCAGCAACTGCTTGAAAGTAGCTTAGATAAATTAAAAGATAAATAGATGAATAGATTGAGAGAGAGAGAGAGAGAGAGAGAGAGAGAGAGAGAGAGAGAGAGAGAGAGAGAGAGAGAGAGAGAGAGGCAGACAGACATATATCAAGTTGAAAAAAGGGTCAGACGAAGGCAAAAGCAGTAGAAAAAAGTTGATTGAAGCTGAAAAAAAAACATGGTCACAGGGAAGAAGACATTGAGAGACAGGAACAGCCGAGAGAGTGATATACCGAAGGCTTTTCAGAGAGGAGCAGAGAACATGGGTGGCTACCCGTGGCGACGCCATAACCAGAGAGAGAGAGAGATAGAGAGAGAGACGGGGGGAGAGAGAGAGAGAAGCGACCAGCCATCGACCTTGGGGTACACCACTTCCGGCAGCGGCATACCTCAATCCAAACAGCCATCGGAAACGATCGCTGCCACAGCACGCAAGGACACGGCATCCTATCGCTGGCTTCACCACCTCCTCCTCTGACCCAAACTATCCCTGATCACTTAATTACAGTATCAGTGTGGCTTCGGGACAGTTAATTTACCTGGGCATTCCGAGGATTGCGGAGGCACAGCGCTTTCTGTCCCCCGGCCGCGATCCTCTATTCAGAGGCGTCGGTGTGGAAGATCCTATTCACACGAAGCTTCGACGGGATCCAACTCGTCGTTTATTAGGATTTAGCGGCGGTTTCCATCGATTTCCGGCGTCAACTGCGCAAAGTTCTTAGTACACAAGTTCGCTGGTAATTAATAAGCACTCGTCGCTCTAGGGAGCACGGGAGAAGAAACAAGGTATTAGCGTGAGTGTGGCTGGAAATTAAGACGAGGGTAAAACTCTCCTTCTGACGGCTGTTGCGGTCCGTGTCAGCCAACTGTCCCCGTCACTGATGTATCTATTTAGATACCCCAGACCTCCTTTCTCCGGCTCCCCTCCAGAGGGCCCTGCTGCTGCTGCTGCTGCTGCTGCTGCTACTGTTATTGCTGCGACTGCTGCTGCTTTTCTTGCTACTGCTACTGCTGTTGTTTTTGCTATTGCTGCTGCTATTCTTGCTGCGGTTGTTCCTGCTACTGTTGCTGCTGCTGTTCCTGCTGCTGCTGCTGCTGCTGCTGCTGCTAGTGCTGCAGTTATTATTGCTGCTGCTGCTGCTGCTAGTGCTGCTGTTATTGTTGCTGCTGCTAGTGCTGCTGTTATTGTTGCTGCTGCTAGTGCTGCTGTTATTGTTGCTGCTGCTAGTGCTGCTGTTAATATTGCTGCTGCCGCTCCGGCTACTGCTAATGGCGGGGGTGTTCACAAGGCGAAAATGAGAAAAGATAAAAGGAAGCGGCGGGCATCAGGAGAAGTTTTAAGATTTATTATTGAAACGTCCCATATCATGGTCCCATACCGACCGGCTTGGGAGCCGGTCGGCCGAGCGGACAGCACGCTGGACTTGTGATCCTGTGGTCCTGGGTTCGATCCCAGGCGCCGGCGAGAAACAATGGGCAGAGTTTCTTTCACCCTATGCCCCTGTTACCTAGCAGTAAAATAGGTACCTGGGTGTTAGTCAGCTGTTACGGGCTGCTTCCTGGGGGTGGAGGCCTGGTCGAGGACCGGGCCGTGGGAACACTAAAGCCCCGAAATCATCTCTAAGATAACCTCAAGATAACCAAGATCATGCAGTGTCAAGAGACTAGAGATGTACAATGACCAAACCACACGTCAGAAAATGAAGTTACGACGATGTTTCGGTCCGTCCTGGACCATCACCAAGTCCTCTGACTTGAGGAGGGTCCAAGACGGATCGAAACGTCGTCATTTCTTGTAGTTTGGTCATCATATCTTCAGTCACGGTATTGTGACTCATTGTCTGCCACTGGAAATGTGTGCCAATATGTGTGTGTGTGTGTGTGTGAATTGTGCTTTTGGGAAGTCGTGGTGAGTAGAATCGTAGATAATTGCTTTGAACGTCCATTGTTTTAATATACAAGTGCTTGCTTGGGTGGAATGCTTGAGGCGTGGCGCCGAGCACCACCAAGCCATCACTCAGGAAATGTGCTTTGAATTTTCATGAGGACCTCTTGACTCTTGTTACATGAATGTGTTGATGGATCCTGGATTGATTTGTGAGAGCTTAGTCCATTAAATAGGCTCTTGGGGTGGCCCGCAGGCTCACATATTCACTACAACCCGATTAGTCCGGCAATCTTGTAGAAAACTGTTTAGTTTTTTTTCTTGAATTCCACGTTTGTTCCTGTATTATTTCTTATACTCGTTGGGAGGATATTGAACAGCCGTTGACCTCTGATGTTCATTCAGTGTTCTCTGATTGTGCCTATGGCACCTCTATTCTTCACTGGCTCTGTTCTGAAATTCCTTCCTTATCGTTCACTCCAGTATGTTGCTATTTTATGCGCAAATTTGGGACTCTCCTTCCATTATTTTCCATGTATATATGTTTTTATACCTCGTTTTCTTTCCAGAAGGTACATTTTGAGAGTTTTGAGACGATCCCAATAATTTAGGTGCTTTATCGTGTCTATGCGTACCGTATAGGTTCTTTGTATTCCCTCTATTTCATCAACCTCTCCTGCTCTGAGGGAAAGAAGTGAGTATCGAGCAGTACTCAAGACGGAACAGCACCAGTGATTTGAATAGTACAAGCATTGTGATGGGATTCCTGGATCTGAAGGTTCTCATAATCCATCCAATTATTTTTCTGGCTGACGCAATATTTGCATGCTTATGCTCACTGAACGTTAGGTCGTCAGACATCATTATTCTCAGATCCTTTAGATGCTGCTTTCCTACTGTGGGCACATTTGATTGTGTCTTGTCCTAAGTATGTTGTTTAAGGTCTTCAATTTTACCAGATCTTAGTACCTGGAATTTATCGCCCGTAAACATCATGTTGTTTCTTAGCTGCCAAATCGACATCTTTTGAATACCAGCTTGAAGTTTTTAAGTGTCTTTCACAGCAGTAATTTTTATGCTGATCTTTGTGTCAGCTGCAAACGACACGACACCCATGGGCTGATGGGGAATTTTATTGGCTTATTACACCCATTCTGCGCACCAACTCGGATGGGGGGGTGTGGACTTCACTTCAGTGTGGACATGTACGAAGATATGATATGATTACCTGTTGATGATTCCGAGGATCAACGTCCCCGCGGCCCGGGCTCCGACACGGCCTCTGGGATTGTGGTCTGGTCAACCAGGCTGTTCGATGCCGCTGCTCGCAGCCTGGAGAATGAGTCACAGCCTGGTTACCTTACCTTGAGGCTACCTTGAGGTGCTTCCGGGGCTTAGTGTCCCCGCGGCCCGGTCGTCGACCAGGCTTCCTGGTTGCTGGACTGATCAACCAGGCTGGTGCATCTATTTCGTGCGGGATTTTGTGAACCATATATATGCACTGAGATGGATCGCTTATATAATGATTTTTGGCTATGTAGGAAGTGTTTAAATTGCTTATATATATATATATATATTTATATTTAAATATTCATCACTTGTTAATTTCTTCCTGATTTACAAACATATTTAAAGTAATTTGCTCAGTATTTTTCTCCTCGAAATTAACTTAGTTTGCGAATGAGTTAGCTTGGTGTTTTTTTTTTTTCCATCGGATTCAGTTAGTTTGCTGTTTTTATTTGATTTTAGATAGTTTAATGGGGTTCAAGAGCACATCAGATATGACAATTGATCTCATCAGAGAACTAAAAGCCTTTATAAATCTCGTCCACATCGAGAAAGTTTGTCTCATCAATAACAATTATTTTATATTATTTATATTTTAATTCAACTGCAATAGAATATTCAGATAGTTCTATAAGGCGACGAAGACTAGTTTAGATAGTTCTATAAGGCGACGAAAAATACTCTAAATAGTTGTATAAGGCGACGAAAAATACTCTAAATAGTTCTATAAGGCGACGAAAAATACTCTAAATAGTTGTATAAGGCGACGAAAAATACTCTAAATAGTTGTATAAGGCGACGAAAAATACTCTAAATAGTTGTATACTATCTAGAGTATACTCTAGATAGTAAACTAGATACTCTACATAGATAGTTGTCAGCGAAAGGATAGTCTAGATATCTGCCTAAACTAGCAGCTAGTACCACCCGTACTAGGCACGAGAGAGAGAGAGATAGAGAGAGAGAGAGAGAGAGAGAGAGAGAGAGAGAGAGAGAGAGAGAGCGAGAGCGAGAGAGAGAGAGACAGAGAGAGAGAGAGAAAGAGAGAGAGAGAGAGAGAGAGAGAGAGAGAGAGAGAGAGAGAAAGAGAGAAAACATTAAAGATATGCTCCACTCCCGTACAAGAAGGTGACACAATTCACCTGGGAGCCGTGCGAGGTTAAGTCTCGCACGAATTAAGCGGGGGAGAAAAAAAATAATTGGGCAGAGAAAATTGGGTGTTTGTTCATCTGGAGCGTCAGAGATGTCCGGCGCTCCTGGAGAGGTCAGTGTTGACACTGGGAGACGTGCGGGCTCATACAAGCCACCGCTGTCATCGGTCTTACCGCCCCTTAATTTGATCAAATATAAACCAAACATCAGAGGCTTGTCGGGAACTGCATATTTATATATTTTATTACGACGTTGATGTGGGGGATAAGGGAGGGATTTCCCTTGGAGTAGGTGAACTAGCTTATTGAGACTATGATTTGTTTAGCTAAATCAAACTTTTTTGGGGGAGATGGGGTTCTCAACAACCCCTAAAATTAACTTTTTTGGGGGGGTTCTGTTTTATGTGCTCTGTGTGCTGCCTCTGTAATCATGCCCCTGTGGGTTTTACATGCATCGTTCCTGGAATGAGTTCTGGGGATGACACGAGAAAACCGCAATGCGCTCCGCAATGCGCTCCGCATTGCGTTAATTTTGGGGAGAAAACCGCTCCCCAAGATTAACGGGAGCTATCTTCAGCAGGTTATTTAAGCTTTCTAGATCCATAAGCTTGTGGCTAGGCAAAACCACTTCAAATGTGACGCTCTGAAGTCCCATTTGACTTCTCCGAAACCACATCATATGTTGTGCGTCTGAAGAATAATACCAGACTTTTGCACGAGTAAGTCCTGTATATGCAAATAAGAGCTTATAAAGTGAGGAGAAATTTAAGCTTTTTTCTTAAAGCTTGTTTTGACGAGGCAAAGGAAGCGGGAGGTAAGTTTTCTCTTTTATTTAATACAGTAATAAGTCTCAGAGTAGGAGGTTGGTTAAGAGAGTAGCAGCGGAGGTCAGTGGAGGAATTCGTATAGCTGATTGTCTCCATTTTGCTTTATTTGTTTTGATCTGTTTTTTCTGTGTATTATTACCTCCGTCTGTCTGTCTGTCTCTTGCTTCCCTTCCCAGTGACAGGAGCAACAGTTCACTTTACCACTGCGCCACTCACAGAACCAACGACAGATAGGTCCAACAGACTGACTGAACTCAGACGTACAAGAACCGCCCGAAGATCACAAATGGTTCCATATGAGGACCAGTTATTCCTTTCGGTTCTTAGGCAAGAGACGAGGTACCGCTGGCAGCTGCTAGACAGTCTCCCGAACGTCTTCATAGGCGATGATTTGTGATTTAAATAAGTTGTGTATGCTCCTTTTCCCAGTATAAGGGGGGGGGGAAGGTAGTTTTGTTGACTGTGGGATGTATTTGGGGATTGAGCCTAGGGCCCCCAAGCTTCCTTGTGTGTGTGTGTGTGTGTGTGTGTGTGTGTGTGTGTGTGTGTGTGTGTGTGTGTAGTGGGGGCAGTGGAGGAGGATAACCTCAAGACCCATCTAGTTTTGTAAGCTTGTATTGTTCACCCAAACTGCCTGCTGAGGACATCGTTAGTGGCTTCTGAGGATGTTAGGTAGTTGGCCAGTTTGTCTCCTTGTCTCCCAATGTAACGTTTTGTTCGGTTGCTTGTATGTCTACCTGTTCGTCCTCTCTCTCTCTCTCTCTCTCTCTCTCTCTCTCTCTCTCTCTCTCTCTCTCTCTCTCTCTCTCTCTCTCTCTCTCTCTCTCTCTCTCACTCTCTCTCTCTCTCTCTCTCTCTCTCTCTCTCTCTCTCTCTCTCTCTCTCTCTCTCTCTCTCTCTCTCTCTCTCTCTCTCTCTCTCTCTCTCTCTCTCTCTCTCACTCTCTCTCTCTCTCTCTCTCTCTCTCTCTCTCTCTCTCTCTCTCTCTCTCTCTCTCTCTCTCTCTCTCTCTCTCTCTCTCTCTCAACCATAAACAACCAGACTTCACCATCACCGTCAACTATATCAACTCCCTGCTACTACGGTACTCAGATGGGACTCTAACTCGACTCATCGAGGTTTAGGAGTTCTTGCTGATCACTCCAAGATACGGAGACGTCTCTTGAGCTCAGACTCCTTCAGGGACTCCTCTAGTTCTCTCGCAGCTGTTGTCTATCCCCGCTACAGATGCTGACGGAGGCTGGGGATGTCATCCATACCTTCTTCGTCAACTGCAGTGTCTTCTTCTTCCTCCTCTCTCTCTCTCTTCCTCATCTCGCCACCACCATCTTCTTCTCTTCCCTCCCTCTCTGGACGAATGTAGCCAATCACTGGGCTGCTTTCTTCAAGGGATCGAGTAGTGAATAGCCTTCTGGCATGGTATTTTAATGCGATTCATCCAGCGCGTCCCTTTTTTTGCCTTGGGCTGCCTCCGGTGACTCTCGACTGCTCTGTGACATGTTTGTGAGCTGAGGGATGGGTTGAGCTGAGGGATGGGTTGAGCTGATGGATGGGTTGAACAGAGGATAGGATTGAGCTAAGGAATGTGTCAAGTTGAGAGTTTAGTTTACCTGAGGTGTGAGTGATGAGCTGAGGAGTGTTAGGTGTCTGAGAGCAGAGATATGAAGGGTTGTGAGCTGAGAGGTTTTTTAGCTGATGGTCTGAGTTACGAATATTTCCAGAGATCACGAGTCTAGACTTGATGACAATTTGTGTTATTTGGCTGATATAATTACTTAGATCCTGGTGTTCTTGTTAATTCACGTAAGTGTTTTGTGCTGATTATATTTTAAATCCCTTGTTGTTGTTTACTTGTTGATCGTTACTGTATTTGTCTCCCAAGTTGTGGTTAACAGCCGGTGATCAGCTTGCCTGTGGGTGTAACGAGGTCGTTAGCGATCACGCTGTCATCCAAGAGGTGTTAACGGAGATAACGATAGTCTTAACGAGGTTTAGGGAGCAGCAGCCAGTGGTGAGCCCAGCTCTCTAATGATCGAACTAGCCTTCAAGGACCGTCTCACCCACCCTATCTTCCCATACTTGAGGGCCAGGTTAAGGGGGCTTGAACGGAGGATGCAGTGAGGTGTGAGAGAGAGAGAGAGAGAGAGAGAGAGAGAGAGAGAGAGAGAGAGAGAGAGAGAGAGAGAGAGAGAGAGAGAGAGAGAGAGAGAGGGATATGGGGCGAGGATTAGGGAACAAGGCTTTGGAATCTGACATGATCTGAGGGTACTATCCTAATCTCATTGACCGGTCGCCTGTTACTAATCTCACTCCATTGCTTCCTTCATCTTGCTGGATAGTGCGACGAGGATGGCGTTCGATCCCGGATAGTCCTGTGGAACGTTCTTTCACTTCGTCCTCTTATCTCACCTCCGATCCCATTTTCTTATCCATTTTAAGTGCTATCTAGGGATAGTGGCTTGGTGCTTTCTCTTCATATTTACCATTTCTATCCAGTGGTAACGCAACATCCTCACCTCACCACCTTCTCCATGATGTCAACCTTCCCCTACATCATGCTACACATATTTAATGGCAAATTAAAGAAGCTATAACACTCCTGATCAATTCTAGTGTTGAAGACTGTGAACACAGAGGAAGTTGTGAGTATAAGATATATTCTCCCCTACCACAAACCTCTTTCCCCAACTCCACTCACTAGATTTGCTTCTCGTTTGTGTGTGTGTGTCTGTGTACGTGTGTGTTTGTGTGGGCGTGTGTTTGTGTGTATTCTCAACATTCAATTAATTCAAGATTTATCGGGAGCGATTCGGGGGCTGGAACCAGCGACTTGGTTTAACTCCCAGCTGTGATTTCCGTGTATATTCACTCAATTGGGTGAACACATTTCTGCAATTTATTAGACTATCATAACCACCTTTTGGAACTGTTTAGACAGTCTGGTCCCCCACCACTGCGCCTCTTAGTGCCTGCCATTTGCTGACTTCAGGCACTGAAGGGAAAATTTTGTTTGGTTTAGTTTTCAATGGCCTCCACGGCTCGTTTAGGTACTCAGTTTCGACCTTTGTTCTCCCGATCGTATTCAACCAACAAATTCCTTCAGATTTTTCTTGATTGTGGTAATCATGTCTCTCCAAACTCTTTTATGGTCCAGTGATGTGAGGGTTAAAGTCTTTTAGTGTGTATCCGGGCGTGTGAGGGCCGGATGGCCGGCTGGCTGCACCTCTAAGCTCAGTGTTGAGCTTTAGCCATTAAATGCCGAGTGAGGCCAGATAATTATCGAGAGGCAGGAGCTCATGTAATAGAGAGCTGAAAAGGGAGATGCAGAGAGGGAGAGATCGTGGGAGGAGAGGGGTTATGATGGGAGTGTGTACTCGCTTAGTTGTGCTTGCGAGGGTTGAGCTCTGGCTCTTTGGTCCCGCCTCTGAACCGTCAATCAACTGGTGTACGGGTTCCTGAGCCTACTGGGCTCTATCATATCTACATTTGAAACTATGTATGGAGTCAGCCTCCACTACATCACTGCCTAATGCATTCCATTTGTCTACTACTCTGACACTGAAAAAATTCTTTCTAACGTCTTTGTGGCTCATTTGGGCACTCAGTTTCCATCCGTGACCCCTAGTGCGTGTGCCTCTTGTGTGTGTGTGCGTGTGTATGTTTACCTATTTCTTTACGTCTTTTACTCTCTCTCTGTCTCAATTTTTCTGTGTGTATGCCGAAGTTTTAGGAGTATTTTCTATGTTGTGCTCATGTTTCCCCCGTTGCTCCTGTTCTAAACTGTCGCAGCGTCATCCGCTTCTCTCACCAATTGGCAGTAATAGTTACTCAGAAAACAGCAATTATATAGTATAATTGGGAATTGTCTTAAGTAAATTTTCCCTGAATTGCTTTCATAAATAAAAAGAATGGAGTACAATATGTGTGCTATTGTCACTTTTACTTACTGAACTATCTCTCTCTCTCTCTCTCTCTCTCTCTCTCTCTCTCTCTCTCTCTCTCTCTCTCTCTCTCTCTCTCTCTCTCTCTCTCTCTCTCTCTCTCTGTCCCTCTTTCTCTTTCTCTCACTCTCATTCTGCTTCACTTAAAAAATGGCCAAATTCTTTATAAATAAAGGTTATATATATATATATATATATATATATATATATATATATATATATATATATATATATATATATTCTTTTTAACTTAAGGTAGTAATTTGGAAGACATTCCATTCCTGGGAATCCAGTGCCTTGCGTGGGAAGATTCCGTGTCTGTAGCTGTGTCATCGACTTCCCCCTTGGCTCACGGCTTCTTATGCCAGTCTGCGTGCCATTTCTTATGGGAAAACTGGATTAAATTACTCCAAGGTGTTTTCAAGAGAGAGAGAGCGAGAGAGAGAGAGAGAGAGAGAGAGAGAGAGAGAGAGAGAGAGAGAGAGAGAGAGAGAGAGAGAGAGAGAGAGAGAGAGAGAGGGAGAGAGAGAGAGAGAGAGAGAGAGAGAGAGAGGGAGAGAGAGAGGGTAGTTTTGTTGTACCAAATCACTATTCCCCACTTTATACCTATCCTTTATCCATCACTATCCCTGCTTCATCGCTCCATCTCCCCCTCCCCCTCCCCTCACTACCACCCCCTCCCCCTCCCCTCACTACCACCCCCTCCCCCCCCTGACTACCTCCCAAACTTAATGACAGCCAGCATATGGTGACAATCGGGCAATACAGTGCTATGCCACAGGTCAGAGGCAAGGGACACTGCTCCCTCGAGCACGGCCGAACAAGGGTCGCTCTCCCGTTCCCCCCCTCCCCTCCCCCCCCCCTCCACAGTCCACGACCACCCCCCTCCCTACGACACCCATACGACGATCTTTGGCACGACAAAACGACGCACGGAGTCGACCGTGTTGTGGCTGACAGTTATTTATGTCAGTGCATTGTCAGCCAACCCAGCTGACATCTATATCTACGCTGCTCCCTCCCCCTCCCTCCCTCAATACATCATTTTAGACCCCCCTCTCTTTCCCTCTATTCTACTACTACTTCTTCTACATCTACTTCGACTCCTTGCTTGTATCGCCACTATTGCTTTATTTTCTCTCTCGTCTCCTATCCCTCATATCTTCCGGTAACTATCCATCTCATCAACTCCTTCCTTCTTTTTTCCATCCCACTGTCCCTACCAGTTCTGTTTCCTCTCCCTCTCTCCCTCTTTCTTTCTTTCCCTCGCCTGCAAGTTCATGGCTTATTGAAACCAATGCCGCAGCCGCCATCATATTTTTTTTCTTCTTCTTTGTGTGTGTGTGTATGTGTGTG
>NC_091170.1:30140491-30142991 GCF_040958095.1 Procambarus clarkii
GTCCTGTTCTTACCCTGGCAAGAATACACGTTGTCCTGTTCTTACCCTGGCAAGAATACGTTCGTGATCCCGCGAGGCTTTGATTGATGAACGGCAGAAATAGAGGATAATTTACGTTCTGGAAATTGCTACTAATGACGGCTTTCTACCGCGACAATCTCTTGAGTTCACTATTCGCCCGAAACGCTTTTGCGTATTAGTGGCAACACTTTGCGTATTTGCGTATTTTGGGGGGCTTTGCGTATTAGTTAATAAGCAATCCCTTTACCTTGACCTCTGTATTATGTTCGTATGTATACATATTTTGTGAATACATTATTATTGATGGCTGAGCTCCACAGAATTTGTCTTTTGAGTTGAGTATTGACGCCAGAGAAGCTGCGACTCAGCCTGTTATAAAGCATATATCAGCAAATATATATATAAAGCTTATATCAGCATATATATAAAGCATATATCAGCAGGTCTGACAACGGGATACGGAAGCTGGGACGTTGGAATTGTGCTATAGACAGTGTTTGCCCTGACCCCAGCATTTGCCCTGACCCCAGTACCAGCCTTGACCCCAGCATTTGCTCTGACCCCAGTACCTGCCCTGACCCCAGTACCTGCCTTGACCCCAGCATTTACCCTGACCCCCAGCACCTGCAGCCTCATATCCTTGTATTCCTGATACTCCATATGGCTACTGATACCTCTTCTACCCGTCAATCCCCCCCCCACCCCATTTCCTCGTTCTCTAATCTCCTTGACACCTGAGAGAAGAAACGATTCCATCTTATGCCACACTAATCCTTTGATGAGTACTATAGTTAACGAAAATCGTCCACTGCTTTGGTAAGTAATGGCTTCAGGCTTCTCTGAACTTTTTAGCGTTACTCTGTCTTGTTACATAATGTGTCTAGAATAGTTTTTATTGTTTATGAGTTTCGGGAGGAATAGTGAGAGAGAGATGAGTGAGGGGTGAGGGAGAGACGAGAGAGAGCGTGAGGGGGTGTGAGGCTCGACTACGAATATGGGCGAAAAGGCAGTACAGATGAAGCGGAGTAGGATGCATGAGGAAATAGGGAGAGGAAAGAGGGAGATAGAGAGAAAATTGAACAATTATTAAAATTTCCTAGGGTGTGAAAGCTAGACAAAAGCTGAATCAATAAAAGAAAATGGATATACATTGGTTTAAGTGTATCAGTTCCCCACCCATTTAAAACAGTATTTGTGATTGGATAAGGGATTTAGGCTGTAGGATAGTTGACTTAGGGCTGGTGGTGGCTGTGGGAGCGAGTGGGGAGGTAGTGGTGTGGTGTGGGGGTGTGTGGGGGGTGTGTGGTGGTGGTGGTATTGGGGAGGGCGGTAGTGGTGTGGGTGTGTGGTGGTGGTGAGGTTGGAGTGGTGATGTGAGGAGAGGTTTGGAAGAGAGGGGGGTGGGTGGGTGTTGGTGTAGATATGGGGTGGAGGTAAGGGTGGGGGGGGGGGTTTGGGGGGAGTGGAGGTGGATTTTCTTATGTCTGCGGGAATGAATCTGTGTTCTTGGGCTCCGCCGCTTTCTATCTTAAACAACTATCCCATCTCCTTCAGTGTCCAATGTGCCTATGTGACCGGTTTCACGCGTTCCTCTCCTCTAGCGATGACTTGATCTTGGAGCTATTTGCTCAACAGGAAGCGCCGGACCAGCCGGGTTGTAGTGGGTATGCGGGCATGCAGGCTGCTCCAAGCAACAGCCTTGTAGATCAAGTTATCACAAGACAATAGAACAAAACTCTCAGAACCATCTCCAGGAAATCTTGCTTCCAGTTTACCCTAAGGAGCGCTACAATCTTGGATTCATCAGCTGGCTATATGGTCATGTTTTTTATTTCAGAATAATAAGTATTATTGTTGTGTTTCGTATGGAGGTGATGAGAAGTAACGGACGCAAGATATCGGGAAATGTTGACCAAACTACACACTAGAAATTGAAGAGACGACGACGACGTTTCGGTCCGTCCTGGACCTGTGTGAGTGTGTGTGTATGTGTGTGTGTGTGTGTGTGTGTGTGTGTGTGTGTGTGTGTGAGTGTGTGTGTGTGTGTGTGTGTGTGTGTGTGTGTGTGTGTGTGTGTGTGTGTGTGTGTGTGTGTGTGTGTGTGTGTGTGTGTGTGTGAGCACGATCACTGATATCAATCAAGAAGAATAGCCGTTGATCTCATCTCTCAGCGGCTCCTACAATGTCATTATTCCAGCACAACCAATCATTGATGTCATCCCAATCATTGATGTTATCCCAATCATTGATGTCGTCACAAACATTGATATCATCCCAATCATTGATGTCATCCCAATCATTGATGTCATCCCAGTCATTGATGTCAGCACATTGATGCATGTCAGCAGAGCTACAGGGCTGTGCTCCAGGCATTCATGTCAGCCAGTCAGCCAACTCGCAGTGACCTCCTGACACCCCCAGACGCTGACAAAAGCACTCGCTTCTGTCAGCTGATTTCTATGTACACAAAAGGTAGCTC
>NC_091170.1:30145491-30147991 GCF_040958095.1 Procambarus clarkii
GTAAATATGTAATATGCATGTATGTACATATACAGGAGCATATTTCCTTTACGCAGCGACGCCCAGGTGTGAATTACAGGTATGAGCTTCCGGAGGATCGTGGGTCTACCTCTCCATGTTTCCACCAATAACATATGTCCTTTTGCTTCCCAGAGAGCAGTATAAATTCAAAGTTTGCTGACGACTAACACAATGACAAGGGGGTGAGAGGGTCGGTGGTGGTGGTGGTGGTGGTGGTGGTGGTAGTGAAGGTGGCTGTGGTGGTGGTGGTGGTGGTAGTGAAGGTGGCTGTGGTGGTGGTGGTGGTAGTGATGACGGCTGTGGTTGACGAAAACTGGTGTTGATATCATGTTATAATTGACATAATTACAACAATCATCCAGCGATCTATGATATCTGCCTTAACAAAGAGTGGAATCGCAGCAGTTTCTCTTGTATCATCACAAGATTATTAGAGCAAATCATAACCATAGTAAAATATGGGACTTTGATAATTAGGTTATCCAATAAATTATCCAAGCTTAACATTTCAGCAGCGCTTAAATAACATAAAAAAATCTTACAAGAGAAAAAAGAAACATTTTATGAGATTTCCCAATCTTGCGAACTATAGCCAAACACAAGAACGCCCAAAGCTACCGAAAAGCAGTTACATAGAGCCTTGTACCTTGTGAGAAATGGTGAGGCGGCTTCTCTACCCTCAACGATACACACACGGCACTAAATCTTCCTTTCAGCAGCTCCTCGGCCACACCAGAATACATAAAACCCGTCGGAAACAACAACTGGAATGGGTCCGTCTTCTCTCCTCTTTTCCATAAGCAAAAATCCGGATATAAGAATTGTCCATCAAAACTGAGTTGTTCTGCTTATATGTAACTATTATTAACCACTACATTTGCTCAGCAATTAGAATCCAACGCGAAGAGAGTGTATAACAGTCAATAATTAACACGGAAATTTAGAAAATAAGTTATGAAATAAACCGGTTTTTCCACGCCAGAGAGAGAGACATCACTGCTAACCCAAAGAAAACGAGGTGAGAGGATGAGAGAAAAAAGGACACTGTAACCTTTTCATCTCACTCAGCGCTGGGGACCAGTACGACCGCGACGACAATGGTCACCGGTAGGTCCCCGGCGCTGGTCCCACACAGTGGTCTCTATTATGGTCTAGCAGTGGTCCCGATCACCGGCGACAATGATTGTGATCCTCGATGGTGGGAGGCTGGGCACGGAGGCTGCGGTCGCCCACAGCAGGGAGAGCAGTCGGGACCTCCTTTATTTGTATATATATATATATATATATATATATATATATATATATATATATATATATATATATATATATATATAAAAGACAAGCTGTTTAAGTGTTTAGCATAAGTAAAACTCTGTTTAGTGCTTTCAGGTTACAGTTGTGTGTGTGTAAACTGAAGTCTTTGAAAATGTAATAAGTTATTACGAAACGCGTTCAAGCGTCGCGATAGACTAGAAATAAAAATGAATTTTGGGGATTTGATTTTTCAATTACCATCGACAGTAAAAATAAACATAAGCAATATTGAGAAAATTCGTGTTAGAATTATTAATCTTACTTTTTCGGTTATATATATATATATATATATATATATATATATATATATATATATATATATATATATATAATAAATTTATAATTCCGTGAAACAAATTATAGAGAGCACTTTGCTAGAAGCGACCTTATGATCGCATCTGTAATCTATATTACAATTTTGTTGCTGTACACATGTTCACTCCAGCTACAGCTGTAAATGAATTGTGTAAATCCCTTACGAACAAAGGTTCCAAATGTTAAATGCTCTCTACACTACCACAATTCACACACACCACTAACAACACAATTCACTGTTACACTGTCACAAACACCATACCACTTCACTCTACTACCACTGTAATTCTACTGTATACCTTTACCACCTTTTCTCCCCATGTCATTCTCCTTAAAAATTGGGTTATTAATGACTCGAAATTGCCTGATTGTACAGCCCCAGACGCACTCAGCAGAAGAGGTCCTCAGCGCGAGAATTTAGGTACTCACAACGCGAGAACTTAAGTCTGCACAGCGCGAGAACTTAAGTCTGCACAGCGCGAGAACTTAGGTCCTCACAGCGCGTGAACTTAGAACACCCAAGTTCGTAATACAATTATGCATGTTGTGTGGGTCGAGGTTGCTATCCCTGTGTCGCCATTTTGCTTATCTCTGTTCATTAACCTGCCTATCCATCCTTTGACCTATCTAACTATCCTCTGACCTATCTAACAATTCTTTGACCTGTCTAACTATTCTTTGACCTATCTAACTATTCTTTGACCTATTTAACTATCCTTTGACCTATCTAACTTTTCTTTTGACCTATCCGTCCTTTGACCTATGTATCCGTCCTTTAGCCCGTCTGTCCGTCCAATGACCTATCCATTCGTCCGTGCATCAGTCTTCCCATCCACCTGCTTACTCAGCC
>NC_091170.1:30152991-30167204 GCF_040958095.1 Procambarus clarkii
GTAAGCCAAAAATCTCTCTCACGACACCGCAGTCTGTTCCAGATTTTGCTAATGGTGCGGAAGCCAATATCTTCAATCACAGCCAGTTAGCAAGTCAGCCAGTCAGCCAGCCAGTCACTTACTCAGCCAGTCAGTTACCTTGCCAGTCAGTTAGCCAGCCATTCAACTCGTTAGGCAAGCTAAATTAACAAGGAAACCAATCAGGCTGTTAGCAGGCCAACACACACAAGGCAAACAGCCAATCAGTCTAGCCTTCACAGCTTACCAACCAACTAGTCAGCCAGTCAGACTGTCACCCTGGCTGGCTGACAGCCTGCCAGCCTGGCAAATCACCCCAGAGTTAAATTGGCAGCCAGCTTTCAGCCCGCTAGAGCGAGAGAGAGAGAGAGAGAGAGAGAGAGAGAGAGAGAGAGAGAGAGAGAGAGAGAGAGAGAGAGAGAGAGAGAGAGAGAGAGAGAGAGAGAGAGAGAGAACGAGCTAATGGGTTGGAAGTGATTTGAACGCATGATTAGTGTTTATTCATCAGAGAATTGATGTTAAATGGTTGAGAGCTCCCTCTCTCTCTCTCCCCTCCCCCCCCTCTCTCTCTCTCTCTCTCTCTCTCTCTCTCTCTCTCTCTCTCTCTCTCTCTGCGGAAAGATGTTAAGTGGAGGATCCAGAACGCGTGCTGAAAAAGAGGTTTCATTCACTCTCTCTCCCCTCGTTTTCCTCTTTTTAGAGAGAAACCCATCCGGAAACCTCACTTAAATCATATTCCTGTTAAGAGCAGGCGATGAGGGGAAGGTAGGGACGGAAAGAGAGAGAGAGAGAGAGAGAGAGAGAGAGAGAGAGAGAGAGAGAGAGAGAGAGAGAGAGGGAGAGAGAGAGAGAAAGAGACAGAGACAGAGAGAGATATAAAAGCCACGTGTACATGCGAATGGCAGAATGAGCGCCATCTTGAAGCACTCCCCCTTCTCCCCCACCATAAACCCCCCTTCCCCCCGCTTGGAGCATCAAGGAGAGTGCCTCGCGGAACGCAACAATGGCGGCTCTCACACTCTTCTCCACCTCAGCCAAAAGGGCCCGACTACTCTCTCCCTCCCTCCCCCTCTACCACATCGTTATTCCATCTGGCAACTGGAATATTTTGTGGAATGGAAAGACCTGCAGGAGGAGGAGGAGGAGTGTGACCTCACGCTAATGGCGGGTGCTTCCTGGAAAGCTTAATGCCTCCTGAAGACAATAGAGAACCTGAGGCCGACCCCAGACACGGACAAAAGGACTCCAGTTTCGATTCGTGGCCACTTTTAGGTACCTCGATGATACATAATGACAAGAGCCCTCAGGTCAGACAATCCTTTCCACGAGCTCACTATCCCCTCCCGTCTTTTCCATACCCCCTCCCTGCTTGCCTGCCCCCCCCCCCTCCCTTGCCTCTTCTCTCTCTTTTAATATTATTGAGAGAGAGAGAGAGGTTTCACCACTCTTTCCTTTCCCATTTTCCCTCTTCCTTCTCTTCTGAAACATATCTTTAACTACTTTTCTCTAAGAACTCTCTGTCGAAGTTCTGAATTACTGTTAGGGAGAGGGGAGAGCTTCACTCTTCTTATGAAACACATCTTTTTAGTAAACATATCTCCCAGGAGAGATGTCTCATAGGAGAGATGTGTCCTACGAGAGATGTCTCCTAAGAGAGATGTCTCCTAGGAGAGATGTGTCCTAGAAGCGATGTCTCCTAGGGGGAGATGTCTCCTAGGAGAGATATCACCTACAAAAGATGTGTCCTAGAAGAGATATCTCCTAGGGGAGATGTCTCCTACGAGAGATGTCTCCTAAGAGAGATGTGTCCTAGGGGGAGATGTCTCCTAGGAGAGATATCTCCTACGAAAGATGTCTCCTAGGAGAGATGTCTTCTAAGAGAGATGTGTCCTACGAGAGATGTCTCCTAAGAGAGATGTGTCCTAGGGGGAGATGTCTCCTAGGAGAGATGTCTTCTAAGAGAGATGTCTTCTAAGAGAGATGTCTCCTAGGGGGAGATGTCTCCTAGGAGAAGTGTCTCCTATGCAAGAAGAATGTTCATGCTTACCTCCCATGCGAGTCCTGGGTCCTTAGCGTTGGCGGTCCACTTGCCGAGAAAGGGGCCGTATCTGGTGCCCCGGGCGAGGCTGTGCTTGGCCCACACGCCCAAGCCCACGCCCGTGCTGGAGGGCCGCATCTCCAGCTCCAGCGGCACCGCCGACAGCTGCTGCGTGATGAACCTCTCGGCCGCTGCGCTCAGCTCGGCGGCGGCGCCTGCAGCGTTCATGTTGAGGTCGTGGTGGTGATGGTGGTGATGCAGCAGCAGGTGGTGGTGGTGGTGGTTGTCGGTGGTGCTGGTGGGCGTGGTTGAGCCGCGGTGGGCGTGGGGGGACACGGAACCGCCCTCGGAGTCAGCTTCACTGAGGTCACAGAGGTCACGGAAGGAACGGTCCCCTTCCTCGCCCGGGACTGGAAATAGGAAAAGAAAAATATATAAAAAATGAAAATTACATAGTTACACAAATCCAAACTCGGCGGAATTATTATTATTATTATTAATTATTATTATTATTATTTTTATTATACACGCGGCGGCCCCCAACTGCTGGTCGTGTCCACCTGTATATATGTCGTTATAGATTCAGCTATTGGAAGCAAGAAGTTCCAAGTAGCACGGGCTATGGCGAGCCCGTAAAAATAAACCTGGCTGTTGTTTGTTGTTGTTTAAGATTCGCTACTCAGAACAGTAACTTCCAGTAGCACCGGCTATGGTGAGCCCGTAGAACCTGGCATTTCCAGCCTTTTTTTTTATACCACAAGCCCGAGGTGCCCCTAATAAATGCCCTTGGAATCCCATAATCTAAGGGAAGGGGGGGGGGGGTGAGATGACCAGGAGATAAATGGGTTAAGATAACGCAATCCCCCGATGCGGCAGATGTGCAGCATCCCGCCCCCCGCGTGACACGGCCAGGCGTCCGTCCCCACACCTCTCCTGACGTACGCCCGTCCTCAGCCTCTGTCCGTCACCCGTCCGGTCCTCAGGACCCGTCACCGCGGCAATTACCGCATCCGCCAGAAAATTAACCAGTAATTATAACCTCCTTAGCGCTCTGGCGTGCCACAATGAGTGTCATCTGGCGGGAAGCGTCCGCACTATAGCGCGCGCTGGCGCTGCGCATTGTGGGGTCATGCGGAGTGTGGCGGCTTTTGTTTTACCTCCCTCGACGCATTGTGCGTGTGTGTGTGGAGGAGGGGGGATAGGGGTGGGGGTGGTGGATGGGTAGGGGGATCATCCACCACCGATTTCCCCATTCCCTTCCCTTTTTAAACCTGACACCCACGGGTGTAAGCGGTGATTATGTATTGGTGAGAGCGATGTTGGTGAGGGGTGGTGATGGTGGTAGTGTCAAGAATGGTGGTAGTGGTGATTTTGATGCTGATAGGGGCGGATTTTCTTCGTTAATTAGACATGTTTCAAGCAATTAGTAGCGCATCTGTTGTTTACAGCCTCCGTTTTCTGTTGTCTTCACGTAGCTGATGTAGGGGATCGCTGTCGTTGTTAATGTCGTGGTCATCACACCTTTCGTCGTTGTGATCCGAGGGGAGGATGGCGTGTTGGATCTCTTTGGTAGAGCTTCTTAAAGGAGAAGTATAATATACATATATATACATACATACATACACCATTTACGCATAACCGAGCCACGTGTTTTGTATTATTATTATTCTTGAGCATACAGGTATGTATGTATATTCTTATTCGAGAATATTTCTTGGGACTTGGCTGCCGCAGCTCATTGAGAGGCGGGACCAAAGAGCCAAAGCTCAACCCCCGCAAGCACAAGTAGGTGAATACAAGCTCGCATGCACACGCACGCACATAACACACACACCACAGACGCACACACACTCAACAGTCTCGTTCAAACAAGGGAAGTTAACTCAATGACAAACAAATCCCCCTTCTTCCCTTTCTTCCCCCTCCTCCTCCTCTTATCTATTCCTCCTCCTCCTCCTCCTCCTCCTGCCTCTTTGTCATCCCTCGCTTCCTTGTACTCCTCACCCCTCCTAAGCGGAGCCTGGCGTGGCTGGCAGAGGTCGCCAGGTATTTAGACAAGAACACTCACTCGAGTCTGTTGACTGACCCCGAGGCTGTGTGGGAGTACGTGTCTCTAGACCACCCCCTCTACCCTCACTACCACAACCACCACCACCACCACCATCACAACCAGTACCACCTTCATCCTTCTATAACCATCAAATTACCATTAGAACCGATCCGTGTACACAAATATGAAAGAATGTGTATTCCTACATTGAGTGTATTCAGACAATCATGAGCAGAATTCCAAGCTGCAAGCGATTTCTCAGCGGGTCCTTAGAGATGCGGAAGATCCTAATACAGATGTAGGGGTAACCCAAGGAGCCTCGATCCTCGAGGGATCCTTGAAACCCAAAGGAATATGAAATTTAAGTCGATCACGGTAAAGAAGGGTAAGGGGAGGGGGAGGGGCTTGAGGGATAGTATAGTGAAGATTTCGTATAGTGGAGAGTTTGATGAAGATAGTTTGTGTGTGTGTGTGTGCTCTCCTAATTGTGCTCGCAAGGGTTGAGTTTCGGCTCTTTGGTCCAGCCTTTCAACTGTCAATCAACTGGTGTACAGGTCCCGTAAATTATATTTATAAATAATTATATTTATAAATAAATGGAAAGTTTTTCCCTGAATGCTCTGTGTTCCCTTCTCTGAGGCTGTGGGTCCCTATAATTGCACCAGAGGTGGTACCCCCCCTTTATAAATAAATTATATTTATATATATAATTTGTATATGTATTGTGAATTCCATTGTGTCATATGCTACTTATACAATCACAAAGTTTCTAGACTCACCTGCAATATAAAAATTAAATACAAAATGGATATAATCCCAAGAAGAGGAACGGAACAAAAAAAATGCCCTCTTTCAAGATTACGGAAAGATATCACTCTTGCAAGTAGAGCTATCCTCCCCCGGCGCATTCCTTCTTGCCCTTGCCACCGCCATGATGCGTGGCTTCCACTGGTGTTTGATGAAGGAAGAGGAGCCGAAGAGAGAAGAAATAAGTGACAAGAGGTATCAATAAGAAGACCAGTGTGGGGGCAACAAGGCCGTACGTGCCTTAAGAAGACACCATTGTTGATAGAGACGGGGTGGAGAGAGGTCTCGCTACACACACACACACACACACACACACACACACACACACACACACACACACACACACACACACACACACACACACACACACACGTGTGAGGGCCTCGCGAGTGAGTGAGGAGATGGAGCTCTTAGGGACATTTCGTTGTTGCTTTCAACCTCAGTTCTGACAGTTCCTGCGACGGCGCTGGAGTCTATCGTACTGGCGTTTGCCTCTCCATTGGCGACTTTCGGTGTCGTGGAGAGGGGGTGGACCTGCTGCATGGGTGACATCTTCTTCCCCCCCGTATCAACCTATCCTGGCTTTGCGCCCTGGTGAGGCCACTCCAGACCGACAACCAGAGCGTAACTACATAGTCTCCTGAGACTGATTAATGCCATATATATATATATATATATATATATATATATATATATATATATATATATATATATATATATATATATATATAATCAGAAATGAAACGAAATTCTCCCTAAATGACAATTACTCAAAGATCTATTTAACGAATATGCTTCCAAATATTCTTCCAACGAGGCCAGCAGACTTGTGGCCGAGCTCTCGCGAGGTGGGTTGTGAACGTGACACGAGAACACACCCAAGTGCTCTTGTTGAGATTCACTATCTTTGTATCGCTCTAAAACACTGTGTTTCTTTTTCCTCCTTCTGTGTTTTTTTTCTCCTCCCCTTTCTTCTATATAATGTTTGACTCCGGGTTAAACGGTGACAGGAAGTTGTGGGCATGAATGAGGTGTAGTGTGAGGAGGTGTTACACTGGGTATTAAACAGCTACAGAGTGACATGAGGTGTAGTGTGAGGAGGTGTTACACTGGGTGTTAAACAGCTACAGAGTGACATGAGGTGTAGTGTGAGGAGGTGTTACACTGGGTGTTAAACAGCTACAGAGTGACATGAGGTGTAGTGTGGGGAGGTGTTACACTGGGTGACATGAGGTGTAGTGTGGGGAGATTGTAGCTGTGTCCCATGTCACAGCTACAGGGTAACATGAGGTGTAGTGTGAGGAGGTGTTACACTGGGTGTTAAACAGCTACAGAGTGACATGAAGTGTAGTGTGGGGAGGTATTACATTGGGTGTTAAACAGCTACAGGGTAACATGAGGTGTAGTGTGAGATGGTGTTACACTGGGTGTTAAACAGCTACAGAGTGACATGAGGTGTAGTGTGAGATGGTGTTACACTGGGTGTTAAACAGCTACAGAGTGACATGAGGTGTAGTGTGAGATGGTGTTACACTGGGTGTTAAACAGCTACAGGGTAACATGAGGTGTAGTGTGAGGGGGTGAGTTTAACATGGGATGCTGTTTAGCGAGATAGTTATTCACAGCACCGCTCCTGTGCCAGGTAAGTCCACTACGGGCTCACCATAGCCCGTACTACTTGCCCCGCTCCTGTGCCGGGTAAGTTACGGGCTCACCATAGCCCGTGCTACTTGGAACTTGCTCCGAGTAGCTGAATCTATAACAACAACAACAGCGAGATAGTAAACACGCGATGCCATATAGTGAGAGTTTAGCGTGAGTGTAGTGCAGAGTACTGTAGTCAGAATTTAACATGGGGTGAAATGTAGCGAGAGTTTAACGTTATGAAGAATGACTGAACGAATAGTGCAGACATGATAACGACGTGCAAGATTTTGATGGAAATTGGTCAAGGAAATAGAGAAGTAATGTTCAAAGTGAGAAATAGTACAACAAGAAATAATTGGAAACAAGAGACGCAGATAAATCACACAAGTATCAGAAGAAACTTCTTCACTTTGAGAAACATAAATGAATAAGACGAGATTAATGAGGAAGTACTGGAGCATTAGTGAGGATTCAGGCACTTCTGAGTACACTCACGTATATTTAAAAAACACACTTAAGTGTCACGTACTTAAACACAGAAGTGAATATAAAAAACAAAAAATCAGAGGTTCAGATGTCCGATATCATGAATGGTTCCTAATCTCCTGGAACCTATTACAGGTGAGTAAGCAGTGGGTCAGGTAATGTTCATCTTGTAGTCGAAAATATTTGCATCTTGATCCCCCCTTCTACTCACCATAACTTATAAACATTTTGACCCAAGTCTGAGCCTGCGTGTTGTTAGTTGTCATCCCACTGTGGCGTTTGTCCTGAAGGCAGATAGTCTGTACCTCATCACTGTACCAGGCTGGTGATGGGGGATGAGGCATCCTTTCCCCTCCCACGCCTACACCAATCCTCCCCCCATCTTCTCCCTTCCCCCTCCTACACCTACACCAACCCTCCCCCCATCTTCTCCAACCCTCTTCCCTCCCCCACCCAAACACAGTTCCCTCAACCCCCCTCCACCACCTTCAAAATCACAACCATCCCCTCCCCAACCCCCACACTACCATGAATATCCCCCCCACCCCCACCACACGACGCCGAGACAGCATTAATGCCAGCCTGTGCCCCCTCTTGCGCCAGCGGCATCTTTGTTTCCCTGGCTATCAAACGACCCGACCACCTCGTTCGCTTGTTAGCCCCTTCCTCACATCTGGAGTCCCGTAGCGGTGACGGAAGCACCTTTCATGATCGATAATACTGGGGTTTTAGCTGATAGCTGATGGTCCCCGAGGCCAAGGTGGTAGTGTTGTATATCTTGCAGTGTTCCTGAAGATAGGCTGTTATCGGCGGGATTCTGTGTTGGAGGCTGGCTAGTTCGGCGAGATTTTATGTTGGAGGCTGGCTAGTTCGGCGGGGTTCTGTGTTGGAGGCTGGCTAGTTCGGCGGGATTCTGTGTTGGAGGCTGGCTAGTTCGGCGGGATTCTATGTTGGAGGCTGGCTAGTTCGGCGAGATTTTATGTTGGAGGCTGGCTAGTTCGGCGGGGTTCTGTGTTGGAGGCTGGCTAGTTCGGCGGGATTCTGTGTTGGAGGATGGCTAGTTCGGCGGGATTCTATGTTGGAGGCTGGCTAGTTCGGCGGGATTCTGTGTTGGAGGCTGGCTAGTTCGGCGGGATTCTATGTTGGAGGCTGGCTAGTTCGGCGGGGTTCTGTGTTGGAGGCTGGTTAGTTCGGCGGGGTTCTGTGTTGGAGGCTGGCTAGTTCGGCGGGATTCTATGTTGGAGGCTGGCTAGTTCGGCGGGATTCTGTGTTGGAGGCTGGCTAGTTCGGCGGGATTCTGTGTTGGAGGCTGGCTAGTTCGGCGGGATTCTGTGTTGGAGGCTGGCTAGTTTGGCGGGATTCTATGTTGGAGGCTGGCTAGTTCGGCGGGATTCTGTGTTGGAGGCTGGCTAGTTCGGCGGGATTCTGTGTTGGAGGCTGGCTAGTTCGGCGGGATTCTGTGTTGGAGGCTGGCTAGTTTGGCGGGATTCTATGTTGGAGGCTGGCTAGTTCGGCGGGATTCTATGTTGGAGGCTGGCTAGTTCGGCGGGATTCTGTGTTGGAGGCTGGCTAGTTCGGAGCAATAGCAGACATTCCAGCTTTGAGCTGCTAAATATATTTACTATTTCTCAAGATTTTCGGATTACATTTAAACTTAAAATTGTGTGGCCCATTTGGGTCCTTTGAACCACTTGATTTGTTTAACAATTCACGTCGAATAAGTTATTTCTAATATAATTGTAACTCATGTTTATCTCAACTTAACCTCCGTTACTGTGGTTTGGCTTTTATAATACTGCTTTTTCTTTCTTTGTCTTCTTTGTCTTCTTCTTATTAATGTGTTTAGAGATCTAGTTCTCTCGGCCTCTTTTTGACAATCGACTTGAGAATGGTCCAGGACGGACCGAAACGTCGTCGTCCCTTCACCTTCTAGTGTGTGGTCTGGTCAACATACTTCAGCCACGTTATTGTGACTCATCGCCTGCAATCGGCCTCTTTTTTTTTTCTTCCGCTGCTCAAAACACATTGTTGAGACAGACTCTGAAGTGTGTCCAGCTATCGTAAAGTCCTCCGCTGATAACGGTTTCTTTCGTTATTTTCGCCTTAACCTCAAACAATAACGTGATAGATCCTATTGCCTCCCGCCAGTCGTTGACGCATATTGTGTCTGCGTTAGCAGCTCCAATAGTCCCCGCCCCTCCCACTCCCTCCCACATCCCCCTTCCCCCCCCTCACCCCCCTCCCCACCCATCACCCTCCCAAAACCCCCTACCCCCCCCCTCCCCATCACCCATCTCGTCATATCCTCACAGCAACTCTTCCCACACCACCACCACCTGTCCCCCACAGCACCTCCACCCCCCTCACCCCACAGACAGCCCCCATCTCCCCCCCCCCCACACACACCCCCTTCATCATCTCTGGTTATGCTGCCCATGACAGCTGTTTGGTAACTCCTATAACCACGCGTAGGCGTCAATATTTTGAGTCACGGGAATGCTGACGACATTCGTGTTGTTGAATGCATTTGTCGTTACGTGACGAGCAGTCACCAGAGGAGGTCAGAGGAGCAGGTCACCAGAGGAGCAGGCCACCAGAGGAGGTCAGAGGAGCAAGGTCACCAGAGAGGCAGGCCACCAGAGGAGGTCAGAGGAGCAGGTCACCAGAGGAGCAGGCCACCAGAGGAGGTCAGAGGAGCAGGTCACCAGAGGAGCAGGCCACCAGAGGAGGTCAGAGGAGCAGGTCACCAGAGGAGCAGGCCACCAGAGGAGGTCAGAGGAGCAGGTCACCAGAGGAGCAGGCCACCAGAGGAGGTCAGAGGAGCAGGTCACCAGAGGAGCAGGCCACCAGAGGAGGTCAGAGGAGCAGGTCACCAGAGGAGCAGGCCACCAGAGGAGGTCAGAGGAGAAAGATCCCCAGAGAGGCAGGTCCCCAGAGGAACAGGTCCCCAGAGGAGCAGGTTACCAGAGGAGCAGGTCCCCAGAGGAACAGGTCCCCAGAGGAGAAAGGTCACCAGAGGAGCAGGTCCCCAGAGGAGAAAGGTCACCAGAGGAGCAGGTCACCAGAGGAGAAAGGTCACCAGAGGAGCAGGTCACCAGAGGAGCAGGTCACCAGAGGAGCAGGTCCCCAGAGGAGGTCAGAGGAGAAAGGTCACCAGAGGAGCAGGTCCTCAGAGGAGGTCAGAAGAGCAGGTCCCCAGAGGAGGTCAGAGGAGAAAGGTCACCAGAGGAGCAGGTCACCAGAGAGGCAGGTCACCAGAGGAGCAGGTCACTAGAGGAGCAGGTCACCAGAGGAGCAGGTCATCTGGTCATCTATCGAACAAGTAATCTGTCGACCAAGTCACCAGACGACAAGTTTGGAACCTCTTTCTGGCAGATTACAACCTCCTCCAATCTTTTATGCTCCTGTAGGTCCAAAAAAATAAAACGAACCGCAACAGCAACAAAAGCAACGGAATCCACATTGGAGCCTTCATAGTCTCACACACCTGCTGGCACCCTGGCACCCTGGCACTCTGGCACCCATCAGAGGCCTCGCTTCTGATGTGCTGAGTCCGCCAGGCTGGCTCTCTGGTGATGCCTCGCCTCCCAAGTGCCGAGTATGCGTTCGCTCAGCTATTAAACAGCAAATAACGCAGACATACACGACCAAAGGCACTTACCCTCGCTTGGGCCATTGTTAAGCGGCAGTATTGAGCAGCACAAGCTAAGCAGTATTCCGGGTTTGTTATGTGTGAGGTGATTGATCACATGGCGAGGACAGCGTGTACTCACCTAGTACACTACTAGGTGTAGTGCTGTGTACAACACTATTGTGTGTACTCACTAGGTGAGTGCACACACACAGTAGGTGAGTATGTGTGTGTACTCACCTAGTACACTACTAGGTGTAGTGCTGTGTACAACACTATTGTGTGTACTCACTAGGTGAGTACACACACACACTAGGTGAGTGTGTGTGTGTACTCACCTAGTACACTACTAGGTGTAGTGCTGTGTACAACACTATTGTGTGTACTCACTAGGTGAGTGCACACACACAGTAGGTGAGTATGTGTGTGTACTCACCTAGTACACTACTAGGTGTAGTGCTGTGTACAACACTAATGTGTGTACTCATTAGGTCAGTACACACACACACACACACACACTAGGTGAGTATGTGTGTGTACTCACCTAGTGTGTGTGTGTGAGTGTCTATAGGTGTTTGAGGTAGATGGGAGTAGTGAAGATGAAAGAGAGAGAGAGAGAGAGAGAGAGAGAGAGAGAGAGAGAGAGAGAGAGAGAGAGAGAGAGAGAGAGAGAGAGAGAGAGAGAGAGAGAGAATGAATTAACCAACCAAATGAACAAATATCAACCTCTCCTCAAAACAACTAACCTCGGAAAAAAAACATATTAAAAACAAAACAAAAAAAACACAAAAAAAAGCAGAAACAAAAGCATGTAAATGGGAGTGATAAATAGGAATAATCCCTCGCTCTCTCTGTCAGTTCAGTCTCCTGTATTGACTGTCAAAATAGTGAAAACTGTCCACTCAGGACTCGGTCTCTTCCCAGTCACGTTCCTCCCCGTCTCTCTCTACCTTTATTCGAACGTCTAGATTTTTTGTTTCTGTCTTTTTGAATTAGGAGGAAAGCTTAAAAGCAACGTAAAAGTTTTTTTAAGTTTAAGTTTAAGTTTAAGTTTAAGTTAAGTTTAAGTTTAAGAAAGTTTTTTTCTCATTTTATTCTTTAATTTGTGTGGCAATTTAAGTGGGGCAAGATTAGGTGTGTTTTTGAGGTATAAGTGAGATGGAACAAGATGGTTGGTGGGTAGAAATTGTTGTCAGGTGGCATTGTTAGTGGGTGCTGGGGACTATACGTTGAGAGTGAAGGTGGTTGTGGTGGTGGTAGTGGTGGCAACGGTTGTAGTTGTTTAGGTGGTTGATGTGGTAGGTGTTGTTGTGGTATTAAACGAAGTAGTAAGATCAAGGAATCCTTGTGTTGGCAGTCGTAAATCCCTTCCCCTTTCCCCTTTCCTCCCCTTTCTCTCTCTCTCTCTCTCTCTCTCTCTCTCTCTCTCTCTCTCTCTCTCTCTCTCTCTCTCTCTCTCTCTCTCTCTCTCTCTCTCTCTCTCTCTCTCTCTCTGTCCTTCCCTCCCCTTCCGAAGCTGGTGTTCTTCCTTTCCACACATTCCTCCTCCAATCAAAACCCTTAAAATTCAACGTGAACATCTCTTTGTTTGACTCCAAAGTTCAACACATCTGCGACACGACTGAATACCTCCAGGATATTAACATGTTGTGAAAAGCCAACCATTACTATTAGCCTACACTGACTAGTCGCGTCGTGCATCGAAGCACATCGTAAGGTGGGTAACTTCTGCTCCACGTCTTAATTGACCAGACCATCAACTAGGAAGTCTGGTAGGAGACCGGGCCGCGGGGACGTCGATCCCCGGATCAAACACTAGGGAAAAAACACCCAAAAATAACATCAGCCATTTCCCCTATATTTCGTTTGAGGAAATTCAAATTATTTCCCATGTATAATTACGCTAAAAATAATTCTTATTTAATATAGTGCAGGTAACTAAGTAAACTGGCGAAGGTGTGACCGTAAATCCTCAATCTGCTAGGCCTACGAGGCCTATCTAAATTAGGCTTCATAAAACCACAGATAACACCCATAAAATAATCGAAATTGTTAAGTGGAAGGGACGGAAGCGACCACTTAGTTCTCCCTTCGTAACACGGAATACAAATCTATAAATTGGTTCTACAGGCTGAACATTAGAACAGGTTGAACACAGGTTGAACACAGGTTGAACACAGGTTGAACATTTAGAGCTGGAAGGAGTCTTATATAATTTTCATTTCATCTTTCATCTAGTTGTGTCATTTCTCTGGGGTTGGGACAGTTTCGATGTCCGTGAACGAGCGAAGCGGTTCACGGGATTGTCGCCTCTCCCGAGAAGGTGCAGCGAATCAGTTGCCTTATAATGAACAAGATTAAGTTAAGATTAAGTTAAGATTTAGTCAGGTTAGGTCAGCTCAGGGCATGTTAAGATAGGTAAGAATTAGGTCAGGTTAAATTAGATTAGGCTAGGTTAGGTTCAAATAGTTAGATTAGGTTAGATTAAGCTAGATTAAGTTATTTATTACATAAGATTAGATGCTTAATTAGGTTAGATAAATTTAGAAACCGTTAGATTAGGTTAATTTAGTAACCGTTAGATTAGGTTAATTTAGTAACCAGTTAGATTAGGTTAATTCAGGTTAGGTTAGGTTAATTTAGGTTAAATGTTTATATTTTTCCGCCAAATATTTGTATATGTAGTAAGAGGGGTCTAAGAAGTATTTAAAGTAGACATAAGAAGCATTTTTGTGTTTTGCGCTCATAGTGAGTTTGTGGAGACCTGATCCCGAGATCCACAATTACAAATAATTACCAACAACACCAAAGAGTCTACTACGTGATTTACCTCGAATGGCACATCGCATTTTTCACGTACAAATCCCATCATCAGGCCAAAAAAAAATCAAGTACTGAAGAACACAGCGGCTCGCAAAATTGACATACTGTCCCGTTTTCTGTTTTAGGTCCTCTGGTAGGTTAGGATAAGGGCACATTAGCACGGACAGTTTCTTGACGTTGGAGAGTGACGGGCTGTCCCTTGAGCAGGATGCTGGAGGTCTCACCAGCTGATACTTGAGATCATCCTCAGCATCCAGAGTCAGGGAGAATGAACAAGACTCGAGGGTTGGACGTACGTGGTCTGTCGTACGTGGTACAAGGTACGAGGTCCGGCGTACGTGGTACAAGGTACAAGCTCCGGCGTACGTGGTACAAGGTACAAGCTCCGGCGTACGTGGTACAAGGTACAAGCTCCGGCGTACGTGGTACAAGGTGTAAGCTCCGCCGTACGTGGTACAAGGTACAAGCTCCGCCGTACGTGGTACAATGTACAAGCTCCGCCGTACGTGCTACAAGGTACAAGCTCCGGCGTACGTGGTACAAGGTACAAGCTCCGCCGTACGTGGTACAAGGTACAAGCTCCGGCGTACGTGGTACAAGTTACAAGGTCCGGCGTATGCATCGTAGTAGAGTAAACGACTCCCGGCTTGAGATTCATTAGGGCTACATCGTTGATGTTGTCCAATATGGCATTTTGCCGCTGACATTAATCT
>NC_091170.1:30167704-30170204 GCF_040958095.1 Procambarus clarkii
TCAACTATGTCAACAACAAAAAAAAGCAGCAACAGGTATTATCAATGTCAACAAAAACAGGCACGCGCCTTCTTTGTAACGAGAAGAATCATTGTGTGCCATTTGGCACCATCCAGGAGTCCCTGTGGCACTGTGTCCTCCTTCCTGGGAGGTGGTGGTCTCCATCACTCTAGTACCATCACAGGAGTGGTTCTTGTAGTAGTTGTAGTCGTTGTAGTAGTAGTAATAGTAGTAGAAATAGTCACTATCAGATTGGGTTAGTTAGTCACCAGTACCAGCAGGTTCTGCGACTAAGCCTATCAGAGGTAAGGAAGGCAATGTCTTCCTTAACTCAAGGTAAGCAAGGTATGTGAATTATCTCTCACGGCACCTCGAAACTGAAGGCGTTTGCCTCAATGAGATGACTGGGTAAAGAGCTTCAACCGTGGCGTGGGGGCTGTGTTGATCAGGTCGTTCTGAACGACCTGATCAATTCTGAAATAGAAGTTGTATTTCCCATAGTTAGCAGTGTCAGTGCGACCTGATCAACACAGTTCCACGCCACACGGATAAGAGGTTGATCACTATTGATCATCAGTTGCTTTCTGCTCCCCTTAGCCTGTTCCACTACTCGAAGAATGATCAATCATTGCCTCTACACTTTAGGTTGAAATAATCGCTATCAAACTGTCCCTTGAACATGCATACGAGTCATAATAACGATGTCATTCTTGACATTGATTCATAAACAGTCCTTCAACCTGTATGAATGTCAAATTCATGTAGTTTTAATGATTCAAACAATACTATGAAATCCGATAATGTAGAGTTAATCACCTCAGTGCCCCGACTGCTCCACGAACCTTCGGTTAAGAGGAATAAAAGTCCCTTCGGTTAATAGGAACAAAAAACTTATAATCAACTGGTCCCTCGTAGCAATGAAATTGCAGACACTTTGGCAAGACATGAAACACAAAGCTGTTGATGTTGGTATATTATATATTGTCAAATAACTATTTAATTAGGATGGAAGCTTAGATTCCCCCGGGGGGAGGGGGGGGGGGAACTAAGGGAACTATCAGGGGAAAGCGCCAAGCCATTACAACTGTATAGCACTGGGAGGGGTCAGAATAAGGATTTGAGATGGGACGGGGTAGGGGGTGGGGTGGGGGGAAGGAATGGTGCCCAACCACTTGGATGGTCGGGGATCGAACGCCGACCTGCATGAAGCGAGATCGTCGCTCTACCGTCCAGCCCAAGGGGGGTGGGGTGAAGACACAGCTGTCTATGTAACGCATCCCCATCATCATCTGCCTGGTACAGTGATGTTACAGGGTACAGTCCGCCCATTAGGGGGTAAAGACGGGTGGTACAGACACAAGCGACGACTCATCTACCTGTTTGTCTTGGAGATTGAGATTAATACGAGATTTGACCTCCTCCAAAAAACTCAAATATTGCGCACAAGCAAATGGATATTTCCTTAAACATTCTTACTCAGTTGCCATACGTTGTAGCTAAGGTTCCTTGAGGTTACCTTGAGGTTACCTTGAGGTGCTTCCGGTGCTTAGTGTCCCCGCGGCCCGGTCGTCGACCAGGCCTCTTCCACTTACAAAATGAAACTGTGTCTCAAGTGCTTGCAAGCCAGAACTCTGGTTCGTAAGTATTATTAAACTTCTTAGTTCAGTTCATTTATTATGCACCCCACACCCATCCTGTGAGCGGTAGTGGAAAGTTTACATTCACTTCCATGCACTACTTACAGTAAGCCAACTTGGGATTATGGGTTAAGATTTCCTGTAGTACATAATTTTGAAAGAAATCCGCATAATTTCCTTCAACAATTGTGCTCGAATTATCTCTGAATTCCTGATTTGTTTAACAGAAAACAATATTAATTGTGTAGTTACGCAAGGTATGTGAATAGTTCGGGGGTGGTGTAATATATATATATATATATATATATATATATATATATATATATATATATATATATATATATATATATATATATGCGAACAAGCCTGAATGGTCCCCAGGACTATATGCAACTGAAAACTCACACCCCAGAAGTGACTCGAACCCATACTGCCAGGAGCAACGCAACTGATATGTACAGAACACCTTAATCCGCTCGGCCATCACGACCGGACAATTAGGAGGTGACAGCCGAAGCTATTTGAACCCCCCCCCCCCCCCCCCCCGCCGGGTGGTAATCTTGGGTATAGTATTTTATCAAATCACCTCATTCTTTGTACATACCAGTTGCGTTGCTCCTGGCAGTATGGGTTCGAGTCACTTCTGGGGTGTGAGTTTTCAGTTGCATATAGTCCTGGGGACCATTCAGGCTTGTTCTCATTTGTGTTCCTCACGTGTGCCCCCATAGAATCTCTCTTTGGGGAACACGTGAGGAAGTCTCTCTCTCTCTCTCTCTCTGTCTCTCTCTCTCTCTCTCTCTCTCTCTCTCTCTCTCTCTCTCTCTCTCTCTCTCTCTCTCTCTCTCTCTCTCTCTCTCTCTCTC
>NC_091170.1:30172704-30175204 GCF_040958095.1 Procambarus clarkii
GTTATTGTTATTGTGGGAGATCTTCTTATCTATCACTGCCATCTATGTTCTTGATTCATCACTGTTATTGTATTCTCGTTCCTCTTTATTACTCTATTTTGTTCCTCGTGCTTATTGTATTGTTGTATCTCGTTGTTGCTGTGTTTTGTTCTTCATTGCTACTGCATTGGTGTTCCTGTATTGTTCCTGTTGCTACTCGTCTCTCCTCAACCTCTCCAGTGGCTGCTGTTACCTGTGATGCTGGCTGAGTATTGCAGGGATGGCCATGGGTGGTGTATTTTCCTTTCCTCCCCCCATGGGTGTTGTATTCCTCCCCTCCCCATTGCTAAGTACTCGCATTGCAACAACAGTACTCGCTGGCTTTGCAACTGAGCCGGGAGTCGAGCAGGTGTGTGTGTTATACCTGGCGGAGAACACCAGCTGTCAACTTCTTATATCTGTTGAAGTTGAGTTTTTTCAACACATACATTAGTTTTTGTTGCTTTAAATCGCTTCTGTTTACCTTGAAATATTTCGCGTCACCTCACATCACTAGACGTAATCTTACGATCACCTCACGTCACTGGACGTAATCTTACGATCACCTCACGTCACTGGACGTAATCTTACGATCACCTCACATTACAAGACGTAATCTCATGTCATTTCACAGCACAAGACGTAATCTTATGTCATTTCACAGCACAAGACGTAATCTTAAGTCACTTCACAGCACAAGACGTAATCTTATGTCACTTCACAGCACAAGACGTTATCTCACGTCACCTCACATCACGTCATGTCGTCTAATACTCACCTTATTTCTTCCTGTCAGCATTCTAGCACCTCACCTGAAGACAGAAATGAAAGTTATTAATTATAATTAATCATTTACAAAAAAAAGATCTGTCAAAATACTAATGCGGTTATAATATACGAGGAAGAAGATCAAGATTGAGGAAGAAGAAGACAAAGAAAGGGGGAAAGCAGACAAAGAAGAAATAAATTGAATAGAAAAGAAGAATAGTGAGAGATAAATCCTTGCCAGAGAAAATGTCAAAATTGAACTCATAAAAACACTTAAAAAAAATTGTCAATTCTTGAAAAAAAACTTTTGTCTTTGGAGTGGGTGGAGTTAGTACGTGCTTAAACTAATCATTAGACGACTAATTAGTGCTAATGAGTCTGTTGAGTAGCGTGCGTGACTACAGGTGGCCTAGTTGAGAACAGGTGAACACACACGCGCGTGATAGAGTGTATAACAGGAAAGATAACAGGGGGATATGAGGTGGATGATCATCAGCTTTTGTTCACGTCGTATAGCGTTTGCGTGCGTGCGTGTGTGTGTGTGTGTGTGTGTGTGTGTGTGTGTGTGTGTGTGTGTGTGTGTGTGTGCTTGCCTATCTCTGTCTACTCCCTGCGCCCCAGACATCTTCCCCTCTTCCCCCTCTTCCCACGCCCCCCCAATCATCCACCCTCTTGGCTGATGTGATTTAAACTGTGGCACACGGTTGCCAAGTCACGTTGGGCTGCCTGCGTTAAATCACATCAAGGAGCCGGCAAGAAAATCAACAGCATTTCTTCAGGCAAAACTTTAAGATCATCATGGTACAGAGAAAATAAATAATGCCTTGGACATTTTGGTTGCCTCAGACTTTTCCTGGGAACGTCTAATAATACTGGTGACAGACTTATTAACGTGAAGGGACGGGAAATAAGACTTGGGAGCTTTTTGGCCACCTGGCGGTTGGATTTGCAACCTCAGTGTGATGGGTCTGCATCAGTGTGGGGGAAGTTCCTCTTCTTACACACAATGTTATAAAGCACTTATATATGGAGTAAACCATTTTATTGGTTGATTTTCCCTGTTACAAACCCCAATCGTGTGCCATGTATTGGTACAGACTTTGAACCATGTCATTCGACGACAGTCTTGTCTTTCAGTATGTCATCAGGGAGGAGTACCATGGACGTATTCACTTCTAAACTACTGCTCCTTATCACACCACCCACTAGAATTAGATTTATTTAGCCTTTATTTCATATATGTATACGTATCATAATTTAGACAGATGTATGACAGGAATTCTAGATTTATGTTGAGAACTTCCTGCCCCTTATTCTTCTAATATACACAAACAAGTGTGTATAAGCAAAATATGGGATCCAAAATACGGCGCTAAACTCACTCAATAAAACTCGCACTCCAAACATTGGCAAAAATGTTCATTAATCCCGTTTATGTAGATTTTATATAAAAAAAATTAATAATGGCTAAACATTTTTTATTTAAACGATTGATAGCGTAAGAAACGTAAAACTTATTAGTTAAGCTGACAGCATAATGAACATGATAAGGAGATTGTCAAGCGTAGATTAGACATAAATATGAATGAGTTTAGGTAGATATAAAGAGGAGCTGCCTCGTATAGACCAATAGCCTTCTGCAATTTCCATCATTCTTATATTCCCGTAAGGGTCAAAACCTTTAATACAGATACCATAAAAATTAGAAAATAAG
>NC_091170.1:30180204-30185204 GCF_040958095.1 Procambarus clarkii
GAGTAACGTGGTTTTATTCAACCAGTAACAAGAGAGTTTTATTGTTAATGATATCAAGATATATGTTTTCATTGAGGAATAGTGTAATTATGTACAGTACCTTCATACTGTTCTCAGGAGGGTGATGGACTGAGACATATAATGATATATGTTGACCAGACCACACACTAGAAGGGTGATGGACTGAGACATATAATGATATATGTTGACCAGACCACACACTAGAAGGGTGATGGACTGAGACATATAATGATATATGTTGACCAGACCACACACTAGAAGGGTGATGGACTGAGACATATAATGATATATGTTGACCAGACCACACACTAGAAGGTGAAGGGACGACGACGTTTCAGTCCGTCCTGGACCATTCTCAAGTCGATTGTGGATGGTCCAGGACGGACCGAAACGTCGTCGTCCCTTCACCTTCTAGTGTGTGTGGTGTCGGAAAATCCGACACCATTTAATAATCATACAGATAATAACTGTATTACCAACAAGTTACCCATAGAAAACGTAACTTGTAGTGGAATTACCGTCTATAGAAAACGGGATATCATCACCACATACTATTATAATTCACCACCTATTATGGTGGGAATTATTCTTAAATACATTAGTCTTTGGACTTTACCATCATAAAAACATCTTATATAAATTAACTTAATTATCAATATTAAAGTAGAGTAAATGTGACCCTTCTATCACTTTCTGAAATCTGGACAAAGTAGGCCAGGCGTCAGAAGGAGGAAGGGGCAGCCATTGTTGTTATACTAGACCAGAGGCTCACACGGGAGCAAATTCGGCTCCTGTTAAATTTACTTGGACGTAGTGTTATGGAAACTAAAAGTGTACCATTATCAACACGCTGTCTACAAATTCAAGTTAAGTGTCTATCCGAAACCCATTATCTATCATTAGTGGCCATTAATGTCATTGGGTAGGGTTATCCGGTTAGATCACATGGAAGCCTCAAACTAAAGGTAATTAAGCCAGGTCCTCATGTTCCATGTACTGTTTTCTCTGATATACTTGTCATATATAGGATTCTGGCTTCACAGCTAGCGCACTTTTGACAGGTCAAGACGAGGAAGGATTTGTGCACCAGTTACTGGGTGATATGGAAGCTACCTCAAAGAGGATAATTTGGTGTCTACACCCTAGTTATACCTGGTGGACTAACCTGCTGTACTATAAGATAAGGAACCTCTTCAATGTTTAATAGTATGTAGTCTATTACTGTAGTTTGATTGGCTGCATATATATTAATTTAACCCCCCCTAATGTGTAGAGGATCGATTTGTGAGATTGAGATTATTGCAGAAATACAGTCCACTTATCATTATACAAATTGCTATCGAAGTATATAAATTAACGTAAATATAAATTCATATAAATCAAATAAATATAAATCTCACAGGTCGGTTCCCACATGTGGGTCTGGTCAACATACTTTAGCCACGGTATTGTGACTCATCGCCTGCATAATGAGATATGTATCAGGGTGTAGTGGAGGTGTACCGAGTACTTTGGGCTGTACGTCTTAGAAATGAGATATTTCCTTTCTTCTGGTAGTTAAATTAAATTAGATTCGCATACCCGCTTCCCAACACACACACACAAACACACACACACGCGCGCGCGCTCAGGTGTACGAACGGATAGCGTTCGGGATTTTGCAACCCATACCCGGGTTCGATTCCGTGGCGAGACAAGGAGAAACCGACAGAGTTTCTTTCACCTGATGCCACCTAGAAGTAAAATGGGTACCTGGGAGATCGACAGCTGCTGTGGGATGCATCCCGGAAAGGTATATGTGAGAGTGTGAAGCCCATTTGTGCTAGATATGATAAGAACAATTAGGACGAGAACCAGAACCAAAGACAACAGACGGTTAGAAAGGCCGGGTCCAAGAGCTAACTCCTCGATCCACAAACAATAAATATAAATAAATAAACACACAGATGGAAGGCAAAGGCGCGAGAGAAGGGTTGTAAGAATGTTGAATAACCTAAGAATGGAGGTTATCTTGAGGTTATCTTGAGATGATTTCGGGGCTTTTTTTAGGGTCCCCGCGGCCCGGTCCTCGACCAGGCCTCCACCCCCAGGAATCAGCCCGTGACAGCTGACTAACTCCAAGGTACCTATTTACTGCTAGGTAACAGGGGCATTTAGGGTGAAAGAAACTTTGCCCATTTGTTTCTGCCTCGTGCGGGAAACGAACCCGCGCCACAGAATTACGAGTCCTGCGCGCTATCCACCAGGCTACGAGGCCCCTGGAGGAATCATTCGCTTTCTCCAGCCTCAGACTGAAGGAATAACGCGGCAGAAGCGTGGAAGACCAGAGACTCTTACCTGTCACAGGCATTTCACAACTAAGAAGCCATCGCCCGGGCGCTAGAGTACAACTCATTTTTGATGCAGGTGATCCTGATAAGCACAAAACACATACATGACTATTTCTCCTCACACACAAACACACACATGACTATCTCCCCCACACACAAACGCACACATGACTATCTCCCCCACACATAAACACACACATGACTATCTCCCCCACACATAAACACACACATGACTATCTCCCCCACACATAAACACACACATGACTATCTCCCCTCACACACAAACTCACACATGACTATCTCCCCTCACACACAAACACACACATGACTATCTCCCCCTCACACACAAACACACACATGACTATCTCCCCTCACACACAAACTCACACATGACTATCTCCCCTCACACACAAACACACACATGACTATCTCCCCCTCACACACAAACACACACATGACTATCTCCCCCTCACACACAAACACACACATGACTATCTCCCCCTCACACATAAACTCACACATGACTATCTCCCCCTCACACATAAACACATGTTTCTATATTTATTCATATTACAAATTAATGTCTTAAAATTTATTATCAAAATTATTAAAATTTAAAATTATTTTATTATCAAATTAAAATTATTAATTATCAAATTAATGTCTTTAAATTCTGACACTAAAACCAGTCAAAAATATTCATATTTCCTCTGGAAACGTATGACCCATCCACACAAGTGACTCGCCCCTGACTTATATGTGGCACGCTCCTTACCTTACATGTGCCTCGTCACTGACACACACACAAGTGACTCACCACTATCACACACACACATGTGACACCCTCCTCGCCACACAAATGACTTTCGACGTCAACATTCATTCAATGGTCCCCCACAAAAAGGTCAGACGACGTCAAAAGAAGTACAAATTACAGGTGTACTTCCAATCAAAACTTTATTGATGGCCAAAAGTATTAAGAAAGTCCGTCTCAAAGAAAACTAATACTAAACAAGAAAAGAAGCACATTATCTAAATATTGAAGATATCTTAAACATAGTTTCGATTGAGTTTAGAGTGCCTAGGGAGTAGTGGCAGTCTTGGAGGAGCTTTTTTGGCACTTATGTGGCACTCTCTCTATGTGTGTGTCGAGTGCTTCTTGGCTGAGACGAGTGAAAGTCTGCGACTATGAATATATATATTAATAAGTGAGATTGTCTGTTTGTTTAAGGTTGGAGGCTTATGGGGACGGAGAGGAGGGGGGGCGCTAGCCTCATCCAACTTTGCAGGGGGAATGGTGTGGGGTGAGGGATGGACATAGGCTTATTGGGGTCGCCATGATTAAAGAGGGAAAAGCGGGCCTGTGGGTCACATTTAGACCCCCACGACGATTTTTTTCATTGTCCGCTGGGTACACTTACCTAAATATTTTGAAACAAAAATGTAATATTTTTTTTCTCATGCACCATTATTCACTTATTTCTGATAAATTAACATAAACTTTCTGCTATTCATTCTTGTCCGATGTAGCATAAGAACCAGATGATCCTCCTACGACTTCAAAGGCTTTCTCAAGCCCCGCCCCTTTTCTCAAAGCTAACTAGTAACTATTTTGTGAATACTTCGCTGTGATAGGCTCCTCTCACCGGCGGACAACCCACGCTCCAATGGTTGACAATTATGTTATAATGTATATATGCTGGTTTGCATATATATTATATAAAATGTATATATGCTGGTCAGCATTGTAAATGTGTGGCCACGTCTGTGGTAGAAAATAATAATAATAAAATATTATGTTATGTTATCAGACAGATAAGGACAGAGACAGTCAAGTCAGGCTTCTTGGTTTTCAGGTTTCTCTTAAATCAAATTTCTGTAGGCAACTATCATAGGGGAACTTTTTCTGGAAAGACATCTTTCTGTTAGCACCTTTCTGCAGGCACCTGCCACAGATAAAGATTAAGCCACCCAAGAGGTGGCACGGGCATGAATAGCCCGTAAACCTGCCACAAGGTAGCCAGTCAGAGCTCAGTTCTGGAGGCGTTCTTTCCTGGCGAGGCTGAACTTTATTGACCAGAGAAATGTCTTGTCTTAAGTGACACTTAAGTGACAATATACCTGCTGGTACATTGTTGATCACTCTCTCTCTCTCTCTCAGGTGCAAATAGAGAGAGAGAGAGAGAGAGAGAGAGAGAGAGAGAGAGAGAGAGAGAGAGAGAGAGAGAGAGAGAGAGAGAGAGAGAGAGAGAGAGAGAGAGAGAGGGGCTTTATTAATATGACAAGCAAAATATGCAACATTAAAACACGGACACAGGCGCAGCATTGCCCCATAAGTCATTGTATCGGAAAGCTTTTCATTCGCCATAAACTACACTTGCAATTAGATCAATAGACACATATATCACTCGTCCATTGTGTATTCCATTAATGAGCATGAATATATCAACTTTCCATTATAAGTGCCTATAAGTGTTCCTTTGTGAGACTTATGTATCAAGTATTTTCACTATAAACAAAAAATTCAGTCGTTTATGGAGACCTCAGTATAGTGCTAAAACTTACAGGTCCGTAAGGCTGCTTTTCGCCAGTGATTTATACAATTTATACAGTGTTGTATATTTCGAGTGGCTGATGTGATGACAGTAC
>NC_091170.1:30190204-30192704 GCF_040958095.1 Procambarus clarkii
GGGTCTGCTGGATACAGTACAAGATGGGGCTCTTTGGGTCTGAGGGATACAGCACAAGATGGGTCTCGTTGGGTCTGCTGGATACAGCACAAGATGGGTCTCGTTGGGTCTGCTGGATACAGTACAAGATGGGGCTCTTTGGGTCTGGGGGATACAGCACAAGATGGGTCTCGTTGGGTCTGCTGGATACAGTACAAGATGGGGCTCTTTGGGTCTGGGGGATACAGCACAAGATGGGGCTCGTTGGGTCTGAGGGATACAGCACAAGATGGGTCTCGTTGGGTCTGAGGGATACAGTACAAGATGGGACTCCCTGAAACTGTAAGATGTTATCTTTCCTTATTTTATCAAGTGTTCTATCAAGCCATACAGCTGGATAATAACAGCCAGTACTGCCGGGACTTGTTCCCTTCCCTGTTCCCCTGTTCTCCTGTTCTTCTGTGTTCCTCTCTCCCTGTGTTCCTTCTTCATGGTCTATGCTTATTTATTTTAATAAGCTTCACGTTTTGCTCATTTCCGCCCTTCACTGAATATTTTTTTGTTTCTTACGCTTGCATTTATTCAGTATTTCTACTCCTTCTTCTTCGCTTCTCATCTCCTCCTCCATCTTCTTCTCCTCTTCCTCTTCCTCGTCCTCCTCCTCCTCCTCCTCTCGTACCCAGTAATTAGCTGGTATGCTCACCTGTTTGTTACTTAGGGTCACGATATTGAATAATTTCTGGCTATTATGACGCCTTCTGCCCCTGGCCACGCTGCTTGTATATGGTGATGGTGATGGTGAGGATGGTGGTGATGGTGAGGCTGGTGGTGATGGTGAGGCTGGTGGTGATGGTGAGGGTGGTAGTTATGGTGGTGATGGTGGTGATGGTGAGGCTGGTGGTGATGGTGAGGCTGGTGGTGATGGTGAGGGTGGTAGTTATGGTGGTGATGGTGAGGCTGGTGAGGCTGGTGGTGATGGTGAGGATGGTGGTGATGGTGAGGCTGGTGGTGATGGTGAGGGTGGTAGTTATGGTGGTGATGGTGGTGATGGTGAGGCTGGTGGTGATGGTGAGGGTGGTGGTGATGGTGGTGATGGTGAGGCTGGTGGTGATGGTGAGGGTGGTAGTTATGGTGGTGATGGTGGTGATGGTGAGGCTGGTGGTGATGGTGAGGGTGGTGGTGATGGTGGTGATGGTGAGGGTGGTGATGATGGTGAGGGTGGTAGTTATGGTGGTGATGGTGGTGATGGTGAGGCTGGTGGTGATGGTGAGGATGGTGGTGATGGTGGTGATGGTGAGGGTGGTGATGATGGTGAGGCTAGTGGTGATGGTGAGGGTGGTGATGATGGTGATGGTGAGGGTGGTGATGATGGTGATGGTGAGGGTGGTGATGATGGTGAGGGTGGTGATGGTGGTAAGGCTGGGGGTGAGGGTGGTGATGATGGTGAGGGTGGTGATGGTGGTAAGGCTGGGGGTGAGGGTGTGATGATGATGGTCGTGTCGGTGATGGTGATGAGGGTGATGATGATGAAGGGGGGGGGAAGATGATACGTCGGTATTGATGGTGAAGGTGGCAGTAATGTTGGTGATTATCATATCACCATCATCAGCTAATATAATTGCTGTTTTCACCATCAATGTTGTTATCCATGGTCTTCATTAGTTCAATTACTGCACTAATTACGGTAATTGGCTGATTGTCGTCACCATTCACACAATCACCATTTTCAACATCATCTTCATGAAGCTCTTTCTCTCAGCTCTTTTACCTCTCTCTCTCTCTCTCTCTCTCTCTCTCTCTCTCTCTCTCTCTCTCTCTCTCTCTCTCTCTCTCTCTCTCTCTCTCTCTCTCTCTCTCTCTCTCTCGATGCAGCGAGCAGTCTTGCAGTTGAAGGACCTCCATTACGAAATATCACATTTGCAGTGATATTGCAAAGAAACACAGAGGCTAGGAAAGCATTGCAAAAAGTAGCATTGCAAGAAGTAGCATTGCAGAAAGTAGCATTGCAAGAAGTAGCATTGCAAGAAGTAGCATTGCAAGAAGTAGCATTGCAGACAGCAACTTCACAAAAGCAGCAAGGAACACGAGATGGTCTACTGGAGAGGTGGGACCCAATAGCTGAAGCTTATGCTCTACAGATATAACTAGGTGAGAATATTTTGAAGTACACACAAACACTCACACTGAAATGTACACACACGCACATGATGAGCTCAGACATATGCACACACAAACGCACACATGCATAGATAGATGTATACACACACTTACATACAGTCGCGCACGAGAAGATACATATACAGACGCACACAGACACACACACAAACAAACGCCCACATGGACTTTCAGACGCACACGCACAGACCCACTTATGCGTGAGCACGGGCGTACCCACACACACACACACACACACACACACACACACACACACACACACACACACACACACACACACACACACACACACACACTCACACATGTGGTGCCTGCGTCAACTCTGCTTTTTGATTGTGAGTTGGAA
>NC_091170.1:30197704-30202891 GCF_040958095.1 Procambarus clarkii
AGAGTATGCTGTCCTATCGTCGAGTCCCCACCTAAAAAACACATAAAGAAACTGGAAAAGGTTCAGAAGTTTGCAACACGTCTCGTCTGTGAATTTGCAATGGTTGAGGTATGAATAGAGACTGAAAGAACTAAACCTGACGACGCTAGAAAAGAGGAGAGAAAGAAGGAACGTTATTGAGACATAAAAAAACTTTAGGGAAATGACAGACTGGAAAGATAGGAAATGTTCACAAGGAATATAATTAAAATAAAAGTACATGGATGGAAGCTTGAGACTCGGATGAGTTATAGAGATGTTATAGAGTTTTTCTTTTGGCGTAAGAGTAGTGGGAAAATGGCATGAACATAAGGTGCAAGTTGTAGAAGCAAACGCTATTCGTAACTTTCTTTGTAGCTGTAATAGGGGAAATAGGTCAAGAGTCATTGCATTAGACATCCGCCGGATAGAAAATCGGAGTCCGAGAGATAATACTCGATCCAGTAGGCACAAATAGGTGACCATATACACATATCTTGTGCACACACACATACATATTCATACGCATAATGGCAAATCAATATATATATATATATATATATATATATATATATATATATATATATATATATATATATATATATATATATATATATATATATATATATATATATATATATATGACAATGTCAGACCACGGAGGAAAAATGAAACAGGAAATTTCCTTAAGTACTTTCGTATATTAAATACATCTTCAGAAGGTCCTTCTGAAGATGTATTTAATATACGAAAGTACTTAAGGAAATTTCCTGTTTCATTTTTCCTCCGTGGTCTGACATTGTCACATTCTTAATCACGTGTTTATTTTCGTGATATACACACACACACACATATATATATATATATATATATATATATATATATATATATATGTATATATATATATATATATATATATATATATATATATATATATATATATATATATATATATATACATATATATACGTATACACAACACTCAAAAGAATATTTTATGTGAACATTAACACCATTCAAATAATTTAATTACAATAAACCAATTAAAACATCAAAAATCGACGCTTAGGACCGACTCTCAACCCTTGAGGGACTTCTAGGTGAAGGCATGTAGGTGAGTACACTCCCCTAGTACGTACATACACATATATATATCCAAAAAATTATATATTAAATAATATATATATATTAAAAAACACGAACAATTATTAAGAAATATATCCACAGAAACTTATTCGGTTGAGACCAGTTACATCACCAGGGAATCTCAGTGAACAGTCGCCTGTAACGAGTGAGGGATTGATGGCATGGTTACCTTACCTTGAGGTGATTTCGGGACTCAGCAACCCCGCGGCCCGGTCGTCGACGGGGTCGCTGAGCCCCGAAATCACCTCAGGTTAGTGGTTAGTGGATTGGCAAGGTTATGCGAAGGGGTATGAGGGATCAGGGCTTAGGGGACAAGGAATGAGGGAGGGTAAGGCTAGGGGGGGCATGATGGAGGGAGAGAGAGAGAGAGAGAGAGAGAGAGAGAGAGAGAGAGAGAGAGAGAGAGAGAGAGAGAGAGAGAGAGAGAGAGAGAGAGAGAGAGAGAGAGGGCATGGTTAAGTGAGGGCAGGATAGGAAGGAATGGAAAGGGAGGGTATAGCTAGGGAGAGGGGTAAGAAAGGGCAGGATAAATGGGATGGCATTGTAAGAGGAGCAAGGATTATGGGCGAGTGCAGGATAAAGACAGTAGGGCAGGGTTAGTGTACTCACCTAGTTGTGCTTGCGGGAGTTGAGCTCTGGCTCTTTGGTCCCGCCTCTCAACCGTCAGTGTGTGGGGCATGATGTGTGTGAGGAGGCAGGGGGGGTCACTGTGGGGCAGGATATGTGAATGGGGCAGGATAAAAGAGGTCAGGATATGACTGGGTTATGAGGCGCCCTCTGCCGACATAATTTACATATTTACAATTATTTATTTACACGGGATCGATCTCGGGATGGACAAGGGAAGAACTATTATGTATCACCTCCCCCCCCTCCCCACACTGAGATATGTATTCATACATTCATTGACATACATACCTATTTCCATCGTAGCATGATGTATATATATTCGCGTGTATCTGGCCATGATATATGCATCATTGTGGTGTCTGCACACACTGTTCCCCCTCTTTGTGGCCAGTGAGAGGGGAGAGGGGGAGAGGGGAGAGGAGAGGGGGAGAGGATGGAGTGTCATTGTCACTGGCACTGAAGAATGGAGGAAGGGGGGATGGGGGGAGGGAGGAGGAGGCACTTCCTTTGGCATCGCCAACAAAGCTCCTCATTGGATTCCTGATTGATGGACAGTAGTTGAGACATGGAGACTCTTTCCTTGAATGGAGTGTTGCACACACACACACACACACACACACACACACACACACACACACACACACACACACACACACACACACACAACAAGTTGAATTTGCAATACGCGTATTCAATATCTCATCATTTGCGAGAATAATGGACTAACCATTACATTTGATGCATCTCCAATGGACTACTGAATTCTCTATGCTGACGAGGACCTTTCACTGTACGTCATGTGGCGTTCATTTATCACATAGAATTAGACATCTAAATAGTTGTAAAGGAGGGATATAAAATTAGATTATCTGCTCTAGGGTCCTTCTAGACTCTAGCTAGAGTCCTGTAGACTCTAGAGTATATGAATGCATTTATCAGCTCTGCTGCAAATCACCCTCTCCAGAATTAATTAGTAAATTTCTGCGTTGTTGTATCTCTGTGTTAAAGTATCTCTCTGTTGAAGTATTTATTAAACGGTTTACGAGGCTTGAAAACCTCACAACCGCTAAGGTTATTTCTGTTTTAGACAACCACGTAGAGCTTCGGCGCTCATGAACTGTTTACTACAGAGTCGTCATGATTGATGATGAAAGATGTACAGGTTTCGTAGGTGGACACTTAATGTAATGCTTGATGAAGCCTGGTTCTGGATTGTTCCCTGGTGTTTCGCATAATATTCAATTATATATTAGTTTGATGCCGGAATTCGACTAGAAAGATTTACTCTATTTTTTGGCTTCCTTAATTTTATTTTGACTAAATTGGGGGATCCTATTTTTCCATTTCTTGACTATTACTCAATATACTATTAAATATTATTAATTAATACCATTAATACCATTATAATACCATTATAATACCATTTATAATACCATTTAACTATTAATACCATTATAATACCATTTATAATACCATTTAACTATTAATACCATTTCTCAATATACTATTAAATATTATTTTGAATTAAGAATCTGATGAGCTTGGACAATATTTCTAAGAATGTTGACCACCCATTTAAGACACGAATATTTCCTTACATTCCTCTGGCTCATTTGTCTTTCCAGCTTCCACCTGTGTCCTCTTGACCTCCTTTATCTCAATTTTAAGAGGTTATCCTTATCCCACATTGTTTTATTTCCCTCAGTATCTTGTATGCTGTGATCATATCCCCCTCTTCTTCTCCTATGCTCTAGAGATGAGATTTAGTTCCCTTAGCCTTTCCTTATAGCTTAATGTTCTTAACTCTGGTACCAATCTTTCAGCAAACTTCAGTACTTTTTCAATTTTGGCCTTTTGCTCCACAATTGTGGAGGGAGTGTGGCGAAGGAGGGGGTGGAAGAGGGGGTGTGTAGGAGGGGGGTGTAGGAGGGGGCGTAGGGGGGGGTGTAGGAGGGGGGGGGTGGAGAAGGAGGGTGGAATTGGAGGCTTTAAGAGGGGGTGTAGGAAGGGGGTGGAGGAGAGGGGTGTTGGAGGGGGGTGTAGGAGGGGGTGGAATTGGAGGGTTTAGGAGGGGGTGTAGGAGGAGGGGGGTGTAGGTGGGGGTGTAGGAGGGGGGGGGAGTGTGGTAGGAGGGAGGTGATAGTGTGGTGAGCGCCCCTCCTGGCCACACGAAGGTGCTTCACCTACCACTTGCTCTTCGTGTTGAATAATGATGGAGCATACATGCAACCTCCACTGTGAGGGAGGGAGGGAGGGAGAGAGGGAGAGAGAGAGAGAGAGAGAGAGGAAGGGGAGGGAGATATAGAGGGGGAATATGGCATGCGTCTTACTAAGCCTTTCCTTCTGCCTGTATTCTCTTCCATATATCCCCTTTCCTTTAAATATATTACTATATACAGTGAGGATATCTTTCATAATGCTCTTTTCCTTTTCTTATAATTCTCCCTGTCTCGTTCCTTCCTTCTCACATCTCCATTATATATCCTTTCACCCTCCTAGTTACTTGAAGCCGCCCCCAGCCTCTAAATATTAGCCAAATGCTCGTTAATCAATCCGGGTTCAATCCGCCTCTACCGGGGATTGAACCCGGAACCTCAGGACTATGAATCCAAAGCGCTGGCCACCCAGCTGTCAGGCGTCAGTGTTGTTTAAGATCTTACTGACCAACCAGCAACAAGATAGTATACTCTCAGTGTTTATATATACCCCCGAATATAACGGGGGTATATCTTCTTGGGAATATATCCTCTTTATAACCGAATCTACTAATATAATTAGCCACGTGTTCTAATATACCTCATGTGATATGATTAACGTATACGAATATATGAATGAGTATAACCACGTGGTTACTTATATGGTATAAAATATGTCAACACTAAATATATTTAGAAACAATTGCTACAAATTACTAAAGATTAGATTAAAAAATGATCTTGGTAAATATTGTCTCGGAAACAGTGTTGGTGATTTATGAGGCAAATTACCTGGTAATATATTGTTCGTGGGATGACTGGAGTGTTTCTAGCGCAGGATAGACAGATATATATATATATATAAATATATATATATATATATATATATATATATATATATATATATATATATATATATATATATATATATATATATATATATATATATATATGTATATATATATATATATATGAGTGAGTTATAGGCCAATATAGGTCTTTTGCAGTGTCCTTGATTCTGATGCTCCTATATATATATATATATATATATATATATATATATATATATATATATATATATATATATATATGTGTGTGTGTGTGTGTGTGTGAATACTCAACTATATGACTACATGGATGGATATGTGTTAGTGTGCATGTGTGTTTGTGCGTGTACTCACCTAGTTGTGTTTGCGGG
>NC_091170.1:30203391-30213391 GCF_040958095.1 Procambarus clarkii
TTCCTATCATCATTTGAGGCGTCATTGCGCTTATAGTCAGTGTTTTCTTGAACTTCTATCGTCTATACATTCTTTCGTCGATATTAATATAGTCTGCGACCTTATGACATTCTTCAGTCGTCTATGATATCAGACGATATATATATTTTTTAAGGTTTATAAACTATTCAAATGTGATTACATGATTTTCTATTGTCTTTAACTTCGTTTTAGTGCGTTAAATCGCTTTATTTCTTCTATAACTTTCTTCTATCGTTCATAAACCCTCTTTCAATCGTCTATAATCTTCTTCAATCGTCTATAATCTTCTTCAATCGTCTATAAACTCCTTCAATCGTCTATAATTTTCTTCAATCGTCTATAAACTCCTTCAATCGTTTATAACCTCCTTTAATCGTAAATAAACTCCTTTAATCGTCTATAACCTCCTTCAATCGTCTATAATCTCCTTCAATCGTCTGTAAACTCCTTCAATCATCTATAACCTCCTTCAATCGTCTATAAACTCTTTCAATCGTCTATAATCTACTTCAATCGTCTATAAACTCCTTCAATCGTCTATAGCCTCCTTCAGTCGTCTATAACCTCTTCCAATCGCAAATGATCCCTTTCAGACGTCTATACCTGGCTACCTTTGGAAGGTCAGGTATAAACAGCTGCGAGGGGAAAGCGCCAAGCCATAACGACTATATAGCACTGGGAAGGGGTCAGGATAACGATTTGGAATGGGACGGTGGGAAAGGAATGGTGTCAGAGGAATAGGGATGTCCAATTACCCATTAGTAATAAGGATTATCAATTAATGAAATAGGGAATATCTGGTAATTGTAATAGGGAATGTCAAATAATGCAATAGGGGCATTTCAAGTTATGTAATAGGGAATATTAATTAACGTAATAGAGAATAATGTGTAATAGGTCTTGCAACCGAAAATCAAATCATTTAATAGGAGCCTCCCAATTAAACATGAAATAATCACACAGCACAGCATCAAGTAATAGGAAAATCAGGAAGGAAGAACAAAATAGGCTGGAAATCAGGTCACGTAACAGAAGAATCAGATTACACAACAGAAGAATCAGATCACGCAACAGAAGAATCAGATTACATAACAGAAGAATCAGACTACACAACAGAAGAATCAGATCACGCAACAGAAGAAATCAGATCACGTAATCTGAAAATCATATCAGTCAAGAGGGAGTCAGAGAATTGATAGTTACGTCATCATTAGCGATAATAGGGAGGGGTGGGTGGTGTTCCCCATTAGGTAACCCACACTAGGTAATGGTTAATGGTAGACCAACGAGGGGAGGGATAGAGTGTGTGGTGAGGGCGTGGGAGAGAGGGGGAGACGTAGAGGGGAAAAGAGACACACATAGAGACAGACAGAGAGACAAAAATGGGAAAGGAATGACTCGTATGATTGAGGAGATCATTCATGTAATCACATTAATGTATAATATATAATATTTCTATGCCTTTTTATACTAGAGGAGTTGTGTAGGTGGAATGATTCCTGTCTCAGTCTGGGAACGATCTAGTACACTCGTTTAGCTCTACACTAGTGGTAAGTGCCATTGAGTGCCAGTGATTTAAAGAGTTGATGTGAGTGTCAGTATATGTCATTGATTGTCAGAGTGGAAGTGAGTGTCAATTAAGAGTGCCATATTCTATCAGACTGTTCAAGCGCCAGACATTAAGAGTGCCAGGGTGGAATTGAATGTCAGAATTCCAGAGTGCCAAAGAGTCAATCAGCGCGTGAGTGACATATATATATATATATATATATATATATATATATATATATATATATATATATATATATATATATATATATATATATAGCCCAAAAAAAGATATAAAGAGCCATAGAGTAGCGTCTGTATACACAAAGTAATCCATAGAGCCAGAAACAGGGTACAGAGTCACGAAGCAATGTCAAAAAGGAAAGTTTGGAATATCAAACCAAACATAAATTTACAGAGCCAAAAAATAGGTATATAGAGCTAGGAAAAAGCTTAGGCCTCTATAAGTCCAGGAAGTAGCGTAAGTCTTTTCTCATTTAGAGCAACAACAGTGAGCAAGAACTTAAACGTTCACAACTGGAAAAGAAGACAGTCAGAGAGTGCCAGAGAGTGCCAGAGAGTGTCTGGAAGTGCCAGAGAGTGCCAGAGAGTGTCTGGGAGTGCCAGAGAGTGCCAGAGAGTGTCAGAGAGTGCCAGAGAGTGTCTGGGAGTGCCAGAGAGAGTCTGGAAGTGCCAGAGAGTGCCAAAGAGTGTCTGGGAGTGCCAGAGAGTGTCTGGAAGTGCCAGAGAGTGCCAGAGAGTGCCAGAGAGTGCCAGAGAGTGCCAGAGAGTGTCTGGAAGTGTCTGGGAGTGCCAGAGAGTGCCAAAGAGTGTCTGGAAGTGCTAGAGAGTGCCAGAGAGTGTCTGGAAGGGGCGGAGACCGGCAGGGAGGGCCCCACATGAGTTATGCAGTGCCGTCGGGAGAAGTTTGGTCTTGGTGATCACTATGAATAATGCAATAAGGGGGTAGGGCGGGAGGGGGGTTGTCACCGTGGCACTGTAAGACGTGTGTGGCACTACCCATTGGCACTGACTCTCTCTCTCTCTCTCCGTCCCCCTTCTTTCTTACCTCCATCAATCTCTTATATTTTCCTACTCTCTTTCCTTCTATCTCCTTCCATTTCTGCCCCCCCCCCTCACCCCCTCCATAGCCAACAATAACACATAAACCCCCTGAACCCCTCTCACTTCCAAACCCCCCCCCCCCCCTTCCCCTTACCCTCAACCCCCCACCTTCACCCCCCTCCCGCTTCCTCCATCCCCCCCCCATTCCCAACATATCACATTTTATATCATATAAAGTGAGCAAACTTGCTCACTTCATCACACCAACAGGGAGGGCGCTGGGTGAACGCATACACAATCGACATTATCGTAAATTTGGGGAATACAAAGAACGCTTTTACAGAATTCAAGGCGTGCATCTTGTAAATACTGAGAGAGAGAGAGAGAGAGAGGGAGAGAGGGAGAAGGAGGGAGAGAGAGAGAGGGAGAGAGAGAGAGGGAGAGAGAGAGAGAGAGAGAGAGAGAGAGAGAGAGAGAGAGAGAGAGAGAGAGAGAGAGAGAGAGAGGGAGAGGGAGAGGGAGAGAGAGAGAGAGAGAGAGAGAGAGAGAGAGAGAGAGAGAGAGAGAGAGACAACAACAATTAATAAACAAAACTTTCATACGACAGATCAGTGTGTGTATGTGTGTGTGTGTGTGTGTGTGTGTGTGTGTGTGTGTGTGTGTGTGTGTGTGTGTGTGTGTGTGTGTGTGTGTGTGTGTTCACATTGATGTATTCTCGCTGTCTGTGCTTGCATGTTGCACTGTTTGTTCACTGAAATGCAACCCCCACGTGGACACTATCAACAGTGAAGGTGGTATTGTTGACCACTCAGCCCAGGTCGCCTCCGGTTAGTAAGAGCTCTGGTTGATACCTGGTTGATACCTGGTTGATGGGGTTCTGGGAGTTCTTCTACTCCCCAAGCCCGGCCCGAGGCCAGGCTTGACTTGTGAGAGCTTGGTCCACCAGGCTGTTGCTTGGAGCGGCCCGCAGGCCAGGCTTGACTTGTGAGAGTTTGGTCCACCAGGATGTTGTTGCTTGGAGCGGCCCAAGAAGTCCAAGGCCCATTTCTCTGAATTGTTTAGTGTCTTCTCTTCTACCTTCTTCCCCCCCCCCGCCCCCTTTCTTCCTCGTCTCCTAACTTTCTCTCTCTTCCCTCTTCCTCTGGGCCCTTCCTTCTTCTTCTCCTCCTATCTCCCTTATCTTTCTCTTCTTTCATATCTTTTTCCTTTTTTTTTTAACTTTCCTTATTTTCTCCTCTGGCTTCATTTACCACTTTTTACTTTTGTCTATTGTATATATTATATATATATATATATTATATATATATATATATTATATATAAATATATATATATATATATATATATATATATATATATATATATATATATATATATATATGTATATATAATAAGTATGTGATTGAGACATAGCCGTACACAACCTGTTATCACACTTAATCCACCGTAATTTTAACGTTAGTGACCACAATTCAGTTCAGTTCAGTACTGGTATACTAATGAGGCACTTGGCCTCGATGGGTTTGATAGGTAGGTTCACCTCTAGTTAAGGGGAAAAAAATCTTCAAATCTGACGCTTGTCAAATCTTGATAAGCTGCTGCTCCAGTAACTATGTAATTATAGCGATTAACTAGTAATTATATGAATTGTATTAATCACCAATAGATTGGAACCGGATTGGAACCGGATTGGTTGAATGTGGGTGATTCCCCCATCAGACAGGAATTCAGGTCATTTAGAGAGCCTGAGGACACTAATAGACAAAAGTCCTGTCTATTTAGGGAGCCTGAGTACTCTCCAATAGACAGAAACCCTATTCAGTTAAGGACGCCAATTAATAGACAGGAACCCAGTGATACATGACAGGTGACAGCGATCAACAGCTCTCCGTGTTGAAAATGTTTGTTTAAATTTACGTAAAAAAAAAACTTACGTAAAAAAAAAAAATCACTTTGATATGAGTGGGAAAGAAATAGGTGCATGAACGAGGTAGTCACAGTGTGCTAAGACACGACACGCACGCTCCACTCTACAGTAATTAAGAGCAGGTGGTACAGGAGGGGTACAGGAGAGTACCTGTACTCTCTCTCTCTCTCTCTCTCTCTCTCTCTCTCTCTCTCTCTCTCTCTCTCTCTCTCTCTCTCTCTCTCTCTCTCTCTATATATATATATATATATATATATATATATATATATAAATACTCCGAAATTACCATCTCTTTTAAGGGTCTGAGCAGGTGGTGGAGCGGGTTAAGGCGCACCTGTTATGCCAGTTTCTGGAAGGCTTCTGTGCTGGCTAGGGTTCGAGTCTCCTGGTGGGAAAGTGTTCTAAAGTTATATATATATATATATATATATATATGTAAGCGAAACCTTCACACGAATTCTGACATTCCACCAACCTGTAATTGAACACTAGGCAGCGTTTCCTCCCAAATAACGTGATCACATTATAGTCTGTTATTGCACTCCACATGCAAGATACCCGAAGCACTGCCCCCCCCTCCCCTCCCCTCCTCCAGGCACACATGCACACACATACACATGTATGTGTCTCTCTATGTATCAGAAAATAACTCCGAGGCAAATATCATTCGTGCTTCGTGTGTGTGTTCTTCCTGTGATCGGGTACAGGAAGACTGTAGGTGTAGGTGGTTGAAGAAGGTGGCCCTCCTGAGCCACCTCCTCCTCCTCGTCCGTAATGATTGAGATTGTCAGCTGCAACCATGTTGTTCCATCGTACAGATTGACTGATTTGATTGTTCTGTCCTCCTTTGCTTTGTTATCTTGTCACTGTGATGTTGCCTCATGATATCTCTAATTTGTAGAAGCAACCGCAGGTTCTAAAACCCCCTGCCCTCCCCCCCCCACACTCCTCCAAATCCTCCCAAAGTCTTCCCCCCCCCATCCCTCCCCCTACTCCTCCAAACCCCCCACCCCCCAAAGTCTTCCCCTACCCCCTTCTCTATCCCGACGTTCTATATCGCCTAACTTTGTCTATCGCGAGAGGGTGGGTGGCGGTGGAGAGGGGGAAAGGGGGAGAATGAGGGGAGGGTGGGAGTGAAAATGGGGGAGGGGTGTCGTGGAGGGGGGGGGATTGCTGGGGGGAGGGGGGGGCCTGGCTGCCTGGCCAGGATACATGCAAGAGAACAACTTAAGGCCAAGTGTGCCGTCAACGGTTGGGCTAAGACTTCCCTTTTACCATGATTACGGTTGATGGGATTGGTGGTGGTTGGGGGGCGGGGGAGGATTGGGGAGAAGGGGGGGGGGAATAGAGGGAGAAGGCTAGAGACAGAGGAAGAGGAGGAGTGGAAGAGGAGAAAGGGAGGGAAAGAGATCCGGGGATCAATGTGTATATATATATATATATATATATATATATATATATATATATATATATATATATATATATATATATATATATATATATATATATATATATATATATATATATATATATATATATATATACCTCGTCCAGTACTATCCAATCTACTAATCAATCTCTCAATCAACAAATCAAGCTGTCCCACAACCCATTAGCATTTAAATCAACGTCTCAGCCAATCAATCATAGTGCTAATCAGTCAGTTGAACTCTCAAACAGTTAATTGCTCTAAAATTTAATTACTATATAGCATTCAGTCAATAAACCAATTAGTCCCTTAAAACCCAATCAGGTAATGAACTAATCAGTTAATCAAACAATAACTGTTGTATTGCCAACAGTCATTTAATCCACTAGTAAAAATACCACAAATGAACCTAACAAACCAATGAATCTATGGAGGAAATATTGCTAAAGACCCCACAATAACACCAGCACTACCACCACCACCACCATCGTCACCACCACCACCACTACCACCATCACCACCACCACTACCACCACCACCACCACGACCACCACCATCACCACCACGACCACTACCACCATCACCACCACCACTACCACCACCACCACCACCACCACTACCACCACCACCACCATCGTCACCACCACCACCACCACCATCACCACCACCACCACCACCATCGTCACCACTACCACCATCACCACCACCGCCACAAACAACAACCATCAGAGTGTGTAGGCAAGTATCGACTACCACGATCCTGGTTTGTTTTGGGTTGTGAGAACATAAGGGAGACGTCGGGTGTATCGTCCACACACACATAAATCGTCCTCTTTAAGCACAGGACGATATGAACTGCCGTTATGCTGTTCTCTTGTTATTGTTGAGAACTGCTGTGAAGGGTGTATTCACCTAGTTGTATTCACCTAGTTGTGCTTGCGGGGGTTGAGCTTTGCTCTTTCGGCCCGCCTCTCAACTGCCAATCAACTGTTTACTACTTTTTTTTTCCACACCACACACGCACCCAGGAAGCAGCCCGTGACAGCTGACTAACTCCCAGGTACTTATTTTTTGCTAGGTAACAGGGGCATTCAGGGTGAAAGAAACTTTGCCCATTTGTTTCTGCCTGGTGCGGGGAATCGAACCCGCGCCACAGAATTTTGAGTCCTGCACGCTATCCACCAGGCTACCAGGCCCGCCCCCCTACTGTGTGTGTGTGCACGCGCGTTCGTGCGTGTTTCTGTTGGCCGAGGGTATGGGTATGTGCGCGCGCGATTTTCCATACGCCTATATGTTAATGTATGTATGTATGTATGTATGTATGTATGTATGTATGTATGTATGTATGTATGTATGTATGTATGTATGTATGTATGTATGTATTCTAATGGCAGACTTATATGTACATAGCCCAACACGAAGAAACATAATTAAAGGCTAACAGAAGCTCTCCAGTTGAATACCAGCCCATCAGGTGGAAGGCCCGTGGCGTCTTAAGTGAGCCGGGCATAAGACCTTATGCGTGCCTCGGGGCGCTGAGCAAAGATAAAAGCCTTGATGATTACAGGAACCGTCAGAGAAGAGTAGAGAAGAACCAGTGAGAAGGGGCGCTGGTGCAGGCAAATGTCTCGGTTTAACGTTTTGGAAAGATGGTATAATGTTTACTTGGGTTTGTCTGACTGTGTGTCTGTGTCTCTGAGTCTGTCTGTGTCTGTGTCTGTGTCTCTCTCTGTCTGTCTGTGTCTCAGTGACTGTCTGTGCGTATTTCCTTTGGGCTACAAGCACCTTTCTCATCGCTGGTTGTCACCGGTGAGTCTTATTCCTCTTTAAATTTAAAATTTTTAAATTTTGCCCCGAGGGGCGAGTTTATTGGGCAGCGCCACTCATCTTGTGAGTGGACACACCGCCATAGCAGCATGTACAACACTCCCCAATAGGAAGAAAACCCGCTGGGTTGTTCATCCTGTCACTTGTACCCAGACACAGCTGGGACTTGCTTAACTATCTCAAGTGAACTATTCCTCTTTGACTATCATATTCTACTTTTGAAATGATGAATATGGAGTTTGCTTCTGCGAAATCTGATCGCTGAGTTCATTCCATATTTTTTTCCCTTGTTATCTCTTGTGTGGGATTGTGGTAAAGGCTTTTTTTTTTGGGGGGGGGGGAAAAAGGGGGGGGGGGGAAGTCGAGACATTCACACTCTGCCCAACCATGTCTGTCTTGCCTTAGTGTTTTTTTTGTCATGGAACTCTAGGAGGTTCATTAGGCATGATTTAACTCTTGTCTGAAAGCATGTTGGTGTTTGTTGACAAGTCTGATCCCCTAGTAGTTTACATTAGTCTTATACTTATTATTTAATACTTATATAATTTATACATATATTACTTATATTTTATATAAAGTATTATTTAATACTTAAAATACTTATACTTATTACCCTTTCGATCACCTGGCAGGTGGATGCTTGTCTGTGATACAGGGCACCTTAGTGCCTCCTTATTTCCTTCCTTATTACCACAGTGATTAGATCAAATCTATGCCATAACTAGACTGCAGGTAACTGCTCTTGGCTGTTAGGGACTGCTAGCAACTGTTCAGTGACTGCTAGTGACTGTTAGGGGCTGCTAGTCAGTGCAGAATTATGGAACCTGGCCAGGCTGCAGACTAGATACCGAAGCCAAAGTACCTAAGAGAAGGAGTACCAGGGAGTACCTAAGCAATATAAGAGAGAGAGTCACTGTGAAGAGTGAGGTCTCAGAGTGGCGGAGAGACATCATTAGTATGACGTCTCGCAGGGTTCAGTCCTTGGACCTATCCTGTTTCTGATATATGTAAACGATTCCTCAGAGAATACGGACTAATTCTTCTCTGACGAAAATTGGAAAAGGTTCAAAGGTATGCCACTAGAGTAGTTAAAGAACTACGAGCCATGAGTTACGAAGAAAAAGGCTGCGCGAATTACGTCTTACGTCGTTGGAAGATCGAAGAGTTAGGGGAGACATGATTACTACATACCAAATTCTTAGGGGGAATTGACTAGGTTGGTAATGACAGATCATTTAACACGAGTGGTAATCCTACAAGGGGACACAGAGATGGAAACTTAGTACCAAAATGAGGCACAAAGACATTATAAATAAGTTTTTCAGTGTCAGAGTAGTTATTAAATGGAATGCACTAGGCAGTGATGTGGTGGAGGCTGACTCCATACACAGTTTCAAGTGTAGATATGATAGAGCCCAGTAGGCTCAGGAATCTGTACACCAGTTGATTGACAGTTGAGAGGCGGGACCAAAGAGCCAGAGCTCAACCCCCGCAAACACAATTAGGTGAGTACGTAAACTATATAAACATTTCACCAAAAAAACAGCAACAGAACATCAACAAACATATTCTAAACAAAAATAATAATAATATTAACAATGGCAATAAAAGCTTTTGCAAAAGACTAAAAAAAAGGGCAAAAAGCAACGTTAATGAACTCTAAACAAACAAACACATCAGCAATATTAATGCTAATTTGCCACAACTAATCACCAAGAACGATTTCACGGAGACGACAATTATCCCGTCGTTATTACAGTCGTGTTTGCTACATGTTTTTCTCACGAAATCAAGATTAATGCCCCAGAGAACGACACCGAAGTGAGCGAGCCGGTGTTGTTGCCTCTGGAAAAACAGTAACAAAATAGAAGAATTCTTGCTGATTTGCTAATTTGCATATTAGCGTATATCAACTCCTTTAGAGGTCATTTACGCAACTCATTGGCGAAAAAATTAAAGTATTAGATATGATCAATATTTTGTTTATTAATTAATTAAATTGTGACTGTGGTGACGAGTTTTTGTTTTGCTAAAATGAGCAGAGTTTGGTGATGAGTGATGAGGAGGGAAGGTGATGAGGAAGGGAGGTGATGAGGAGGGAAGGTAGTGTGGTCACACTAAGAGGCATGAGTTACGAGGAAAAGCTGCGTGAAATGCACCCCACGTCGCGAGAAGACAGGAAAG
>NC_091170.1:30218391-30261887 GCF_040958095.1 Procambarus clarkii
CCGACTATGATATAATATTTTGAAGCGTAGATGGCGTCTTAGGAAATTTTTTTTAAGTGAGAATGAAATATATGATATATATTTTTTTTCCAAATGAAGATTGAGACTGAAGATAATTCTAGTGTTTAATGTTTGACAAAAGTTATATTACGAAAATCTATCGATTTATGTGGACGTGTGTGTAGCATATATATGGGTTTGGGCTCCAGAGCCTTCTCTTCCTGGCGTAGTAACTATATCTACTCCTCTAATTCATTCCCCCCCCCTCACTACACTCACACTTAGGAAACACTTCTTTGCATCTCTATAACTTCAGCCCAGAGCTCTTCGTTCTTGATTTTAGCCCTCTCAATAATTCGTGTTTGGTCTAACCTATAAGTGTTACTTAGAATCTCTTATGTCGTGATCATATCCCGTCTATTTCCCCTACCCCCGCCCCCCAGGACTGCGAGATCAGTTCCCCTCAAGCTTTCCTCATATTTCAACACTCTCAATTACTGTTCCAGTCTTGAGGCAGACATCTGAGCATTGGTGTTTCTTAAAGATCTTTTTTGCATGTTCATTTTCCAGTGTCCTCTTACGTGTATAAATATTGTATATATTTGTTGGTCAAGCGATAGTATGTACTCACCTAGATGTTGAGCGTCAGCTCCTCAGCCCCCGTCTGTCTGTCTTTCAGCCTGCCAGTCTGTCCGATGAAACGGGTTTGATAACTAGTTATAACCTTAGTTTTTTTTTTTAGCCTGGATTTGGTTGTTAGCTGTTGTTATTCCAAGCTTCTCACAACCTAATACACAACAATTATAACTTGCTTCATCAATCAGACGAAGAAGAGGAGGTAAGACTTATTTAAGTACTTTTTTTAAGTTACTAACTTAAGACTTTATTTAAGAGGTAAGACCTTTAGTAACTTATAACTTGCTTCATCAATCAGACGAAGAAGAAGAGGTAAGACTTATTTAAGTACTTTTTTTAAGTTACTAACTTAAGACTTTATTTAAGAGGTAAGACCTTTATAACTTATAACTTGCTTCATCAATCAGACGAAGAAGAGGAGGTAAGACTTATTTAAGTACTTTTTTTAAGTTACTAACTTAAGACTTTATTTAAGAGGTAAGACCTTTATAACTTATAACTTGCTTCATCAATCAGACGAAGAAGAGGAGGTAAGACTTATTTAAGTACTTTTTTTAAGTTACTAACTTAAGACTTTATTTAAGAGGTAAGACCTTTAGTAACTTATAACTTGCTTCATCAATCAGACGAAGAAGAGGAGGTAAGACTTATTTAAGTACTTTTTTTAAGTTACTAACTTAAGACTTTATTTAAGAGGTAAGACCTTTAGTAACTTATCCTTAAGTGTCGGTGAGGTCCCGACTACACTCCTTGGGCGGATATCGTGAATTAATACCTTATCAAGATCTTAAGTCCTCCAGCACATCTTACGAAGTAGATGTGACATCACATAGTTGTGATGTCGTCGAAGTAGACACATCACATCTCCACAGAGACTGGCTGTCACTCTCACACAGAGAGAGACAAGGAGACCACCAATTATCTCTCCTACACTTTCTTAGAGATCGAATGACATTCTGGTCATTTTCTAAGATAGTTATTCAAGGTGAGTGGGTTGACCTCTGGGTTAGTGCTCGAACTAGGACCCGAATCCTTCCATAATGATAATAATACAGGAGGTATAACTTATTGTATTATTAATAATAATAATAATATTAATAAGTAAGGATAAAATAAAAATAATAACACACACACACACACACACACACACACACACACACACACACACACACACACACACACACTGATTAAGTTTTAGGAAGTGATGTGGTGGAGGCTGACTCCATACACAGTTTCAAGTGTAGATATGATAGAGCCCAGTAGGCTCAGGAACCTGTACACCTGTTGATTGACGGTTGAGAGGCGGGACCAAAGAGCCAGAGCTCAACCCACGCAAGCACAACTAGGTGAGCACACACACACACACACACACACACACACACACACACACACACACACACACACACACACACACACACACACACACACACACACACACACAGAGAGGCGCGGATACCGACATCTCTTATTAATGGAACACATACCGGGCCCCAGTGTGGAGTGTAGTGTTGGGTGCGATTACCACAAGACATAGTGTGTGTGTCCCCACCTCGTCGTCCGCCCGCCTCGGTGACGTGCCCAATTGATAACAATTCTAATTTGTCGTTAAGTTTTTGTGGCGTTCAGACGGTGACTCGCCACGGGTTCGAACACCTCTGTGTTTGTTTCTTTGTGTGTGTGTGTGCGTACGTACTTAGTTGTGCTTGCGGGGGGGTTGAGTTCTGGGTCTTTGGTTCCGGCTCTCAACTGTCAATCAACTGGTGTACAGGTTCCTGAGCCTACTGGGCTCAGGAACCTGTATGTGTGTGTGTGTGTGTGTGTGTGTGTGTGTGTGTGTGTGTGTGTGTGTGTGTGTGTGTGTGTGTGTGTGTGTAATCACCTAGTTGTGTCTGCAGGATCGAGCATAGACTCTTGGATCCCAAAATCACATACACATACACGTGTGTGTGTGAGTGTGTAGAAGTGTAGGTGTGTGAGTGTGTGTGATCAGACATTGTCAGCGGTGGCCCGTGGCTGACAGCCAAGTTCACACTCAGCACAGTATGAGTGACACCCAGGATGTGAGGTCAGACGAAGGGAGATAAAGCCAAGAAAAGGCTGAGACCGTCACTCTGAAAGGTCACTATAAGAAAAGCTCACCAGTCATATACGATTACAATAAAATCATATATATATATATATATATATATATATATATATATATATATATATATATATATATATATATATATATATATATATATATATATATATAAGTTTTTGTGGCGTATATATATATATATATATATATATATATATATATATATATATATATATATATATATATATATATATATATATATATATATATATATATATACGCCACAAAAACTTATATATATATATATATATATATATATATATATATATATATATATATATATATATATATATATATATGATTTTATTGTAACCGTATATGACTGGTGAGCTTTTCTTATAGTGACCTTTCAGAGTGACGATCTCAGCCTTTTCCTAAGTAGCCAACTTAAAAAATGACTTTCAACAATTGTATGATAAAATAAACTAAAAAAATCCTACACAATGAATGAATGAAAGACTTTATTCATATATGTAGCAGCTTTATACATATTAAAGCGTGCAGAAATGGACAGTGAATTAATCACATAAATTGCATCTTATTCGCTGATAAACTTTGCAAAGCCAGCCCATATCTTCCCGAGATGATAGTACACACACAGGGACTGTTCTGGGGAAGGTACTGTATACCAGTATACACCTGTATACCAGTATACACCTGTATACCAGTATACACCTGTATACCAGTATACAGGTGTATACCTGTATTCCAGTTAGAGGTGATGGACTACCAATAATTGACGCTGTGTGCTTTTAATTTGATAACAGTCTGGGGGGGGGGGGGAAATAGAGCTAAAAGCAGGACTTTAAACATGTGTTAGACTTAGCAATGTTTACATATAGCACATGTAAACATTGTATTGTAACCTAGTAATGTGCCATAGTAATGTTCCATAGTGATGTATACCCTTGTGATGTATACCCTTGTGATGTATACCCTTGTGATGTATACCCTTGTGATGTATACCCTTGTGATGTATACCCTTGTGATGTATACCCTTGTGATGTATACCCTTGTGATGTATAGCCTTGTGATGTACCCTTGTGATGTACCCATGTGATGTACCCTTGTGATGTACCCTTGTGATGTATACCCTTGTGATGTATACCCTTGTGACGTACCCTTGTGATGTACCCTTGTGATGTATACCCTTGTGATGTACCCTTGTGATGTACCCTTGTGATGTACCCTTGTGATGTACCCTTGTGATGTACCCTTGTGATGTACCCTTGTGATGTATACCCTTGTGATGTACCCTTGTGGTGTACCCTTGTGATGTATACCCTTGTGATGTACCCTTGTGATGTACCCTTGTGATGTACCCTTGTGATGTATACCCTTGTGATGTACCCTTGTGATGTACCCTTGTGATGTACCCTTGTGATGTATACCCTTGTGATGTACCCTTGTGATGTACCCTTGTGATGTACCCTTGTGATGTACCCTTGTGATGTACCCTTGTGATGTATACCCTTGTGATGTATACCCTTGTGATGTACCCTTGTGATGTACCCTTGTGATGTACCCTTGTGATGTACCCTTGTGATGTACCCTTGTGAAGTATACCCTTGTGATGTACCCTTGTGATGTACCCTTGTGATGTACCCTTGTGATGTACCCTTGTGCTGTACCCTTGTGATGTATACCCTTGTGATGTATACACTTGTGATGTACCCTTGTGATGTACCCTACTAGGCTGTGCCCGTCAAGACGGTCAATAAGACGAGGACATCAAACAACTTAACGTATGATGCAAATACTTGAAATGAATGTATTTAAATCACACAAAAACACCCGTATAGAATTATAGTTTGTGACAACTGCGTTTTACAAACATTAACAAAAACACACACAAATTAAGGCAACAAATGAACAAAAATAATAAAGAATGATTCAAAACAAGAAAATAAAGGTGAAGATAAAGTTTCTGTGTGTTATCTATCCGAAGAATTTTTGTTTTTCCTCTTTAATGTATCGTCATTTTTTTTTTTAGATATCTTGATATCTTGAAAATACTTTTGAGGCAACCCAAAACTGGTATAGGGTGATGCTTGAGTCGGTAAAGGCGAGAGAGGAGTGGTGCGGGGCGCTCCACTCAACCTTACACCTCTGTGTCAAAGAAATATCACAGAACGGTTTTACAAAACTGTTGAGGTGAGTGTTTGGTATATTTTTTATTTGTTGTTGCTCGTTTGTTTGTGTTTACCTCTGAGCGCTTGCAGGGCGAGTGATAGCTCCTGGGACCCCAGTTTTCACCCTTCACAGGCCTCTATGGTAGTGTGGTCAACCAGGCTGTTGGACGCCGCTGCTTGCATTCTGATCCATCCCGTCATATATTCCTTCCTGTTTTATAGTCAACGATTGGGGTTTTTGTCTTCTTGGTCAATGCCACCTTGGGTATCTTGTATGCTGCTGTCATGTTACCTCAGTACTATCTCTGTTTCCAGTGTAGTGAGGTAACGTTCTCACAGTTCGGGATCCCAAGTTTAGACACTTGGCTCTGGGAATATTTAAGTGAGGATGCCCCACCTGGTCTGTAAAGTGGCCGTTCGTTAAGTACATTATTTCGAAGGCTTTATTTACCACGCCTCTTTATTTACTTTATTTTTTTAGCACGTTAATTTGTGCCTCAGTTACATGGGTTGGATTTATGTCTGCTTCCAGATGACTTGTGTTTTGGTTCCTGATGATTGTCCTCTAATGACTTTTATATTTTGTGTTATTTAATGAAGAGATGAGAGAGAGAGAGAGAGAGAGAGAGAGAGAGAGAGAGAGAGAGAGAGAGAGAGAGAGAGAGAGAGAGAGAGAGAGAGACAGAGACAGAAACGGAGACAGAGTAATGAGTTTTGGCCCCACAATCTTGTTAAAATGCTCATATGTTAATTTGTATTTGAAAAATAAATCCCCAGACAAGCTGATCTCGATCGACCCTTGACCCTGGGGGGAACGCGCTTCATGCCCTGAGGTAATCACTTTGCAAAACCATCTTTTTTTTCTCCCAATAACTGTTACTAGCTATTTGTACTTCATCCTTATTTCCTCAATCATTTTAACACACACACACACACAGGGGCCTCGTGTCTGAGTGGATTACGCTTGGGAGATCGTAGTCCTAATGACCCCGGGTTCGTTTCCCGGCTGAGGCGGAAACAAATAGGCAAGGTTTCTTTCACCCTGATGCGCTTGATCCACCCAAGCAGTAAATAGGTACCTGGGAGTTAGACAGCTGCTACGGGCTGCTTCCTGAGGGTGTGTGAAATAAATGTAGTAGATATAATAGTGGGGGAAAAAAATATTGGTTAGAAAGCCGGGGTCCAAGAGCTAATAGCTCGATTATGCAGACACACATAAATACAAATAGGAAATACACACACACACACACACACACACACACACACACACACACACACACACACACACACACACACACACACACACACACACACACACACATATATACACACACACACACACACACACACACACACACACACACACACACACACACACACACACACACACACACACACACACACACACACAAAAACACACACACACACACACACACACACACACACCTGTACACCAGTTGATTGACAGTCGAGAGGTTGGAAAAAAAAAAACTCAACCCCAGCAAGCACTCCTAGACAGATAGATACACACACAATACAAACACAGTAAAGCGAATTATACCTCATTATTATCACTGTCCCCGTCAATAACTAAGTAATTATACCCTTGAGAACATCGAAATTATAGTACGGATGCCGTCACACACACACACACACACACACACACACACACACACACACACACACACACACACACACACACACACACACACACACACACACACACACACAGGCCACTGTCATACTCATGGTGGAATACTCACGTCTCGCAGCATACCAGAATGATGAGCATGATATAGGGAATTACTGTTATTGCCAATGGTGTCAATTATAGCCCCGGACGTGGTAATTAGAGTGTGTGGCGGTTGTAACAAGCCCGCCAGTACACACACACAGTGACTTAAGCGAGGAGAGTTGTTTAACACCAAATGGAACGTCAGAAAAACCGGGTTATTAATTTCTACCTACATGTAGACACTTAAATGTGGATATGTACTTGCGCACACGTACAGGTGTGGAGACATGTAGGTGTGGAAAGGTACAGATGTGAAGATGTACACGTGTGGAGACTAATACAGGCTTGCACATTAACAGGTGTTGATACATGTGTGGGGGAACATGTGTATACGTTACTGAGTTACATTTAGTGGTAGTAGAATCGTGGATACATGCATCAGAACAGATAACATGTGTCTGTGTCCCCCACATGGACACAGATGCTGCATACAGACCTTCATACAGGCCTCCATACACACACAAATACACCACCAAGTTTAGAAATGAATAACACACCAATATACACACACAATCCTTCAGGTCGATCACAGGAGGGCCACTAATTCTCACTCTACGACACTACATTACATAGACATTGATTTATAATTAGAGATAGCACGTACCTGAGGCCCATTTAGAGCCTTATAAATTAGCCAGACGCAAGACGAAATGCTATCAGCCTTGAAATCAGGTGAAGCTCTTTAATATGCCAGTACAACGCTTTATCCGCTGCTGACATTAAAAAAAGCAGGGACGGGAGGTGATTGTTCACCCTTCTTGGGCTGTCTGTGGCCAGTATCATTAAACGAGTGCTTGTGGTTGGTGGAGTCTGGCGATGGTCCGCCAGGGGGTACCTACGCCTGTGTGGATAATACCTTTAAACGACTGTGTTGAAGCTGATGGTGTGCAACAAGGGACTAGCTAGATAAAGATGAAGGCAAAATACAGAATGTACATTTGCGTTTTCTCTCAAAAGCTCACGGCAGTATTGCAGATGTTAAATATAATTATTTAATCCATACGTATAATATCGATAATCTGATGGAGTAAAATCTATGCTGCCACTGAGCAGGGCGGTGGTATCGAACCTGCGTCATGGACCATTGTGTATGAAGCTGTCTAGAGAATGTTTTCGTTGTTCCTGAGACTAAGTGAGAGGTCCACCTCGAATCTGGGGTGCCAAGGAGAGTCATAAATCCAGGAAGACTCTTCAATTCTTGCATGGATTCGAAACCTGAAATCTCTTCAGTGAGAGGGTAAACGGTGCTGAATCTGGGACCTCTTAGAGAACCAGGTTCGAGTCCCAGATGATTATTGTGAATCGATTTGTTATTAGACGCGAGTGTGAAGTCCAGAGGGATAATAATAGCACTTAATAATATTATTATTATTATCAGTTTTGGGGGGACCATATTTGTATTTAATAGACGTGCATGATCTACTAGAGGGAATGAGCTCACCAGATAACGAGGGATGCAAAACCCGAGGAGTACTGTAGAAAGTTACACACAGAGACCAAGATCAACTCCAGGAGTGCCCATACAAATGTTTGCTAGAATTCAACCCCTAAGAAGTGTAAGATAATGAAGACGAGAAAGGGAAGAAAGCTATGCATGATGCATCTACACCACAATGCAAACACCAACACCACATATATGTGGGCCAACACCATATATATATATATATATACATATATATATATATATATATATATGTCGTACCTAGTAGCCAGAATGCACTTCTCGGCCAACTATGCAAGGCCCGATTTGCCTAATAAGCCAAGTTTTCCTGAATTAATATATTTCCTCTAATTTTTTTCTTATGAAATGATAAAGCTACCCATTTCATTATGTATGAGGTCAAATTTTTTTTATTGGAGTTAAAATTATCGTAGATATATGACCGAACGTAACAAACCCTACCTAACCTAACCTAACCTATCTTTATAGGTTAGGTTAGGTTAGGTACCTGAAAAAATTAGGTTAGGTTAGGTTAGGTAGGTTAGGTAGTCGAAAAACAATTAATTCATGAAAACTTGGCTTAATAGGCAAATCGGGCCTTGCATAATAGGCCGAGAAGTGCGTTCTGGCTACTAGGTACGACATATATATATATATATATATATATATATATATATATATATATATATATATATATATATATATATATATATATATATATATATATGTCGTACCTAGCAGCCAGAACTCACTTTTTGGCCTACTATGCAAGGCCCGATTTGCCTAATAAGCCAAGTTTTCCTGAATTAATATATTTTTTCTAATTTTTTTCTTATGAAATGATAAAGCTACCCATTTCATTATGTATGAGGTATATTTTTTTTTATTGGAGTTAAAATTAACGTAGATATATGACCGAACCTAACCAACCCTACCTAACCTCACCTAACCTATCTTTATAGGTTAGGTTTGGTAAGGTAGCCCAAAAAGGTAGGTTAGGTTAGGTTAGGTAGGTTAGGTAGTCGAAAAACAATTAATTCATGAAAACTTGGCTTATTAGGCAAATCGGGCCTTGCATAATAGGCTGAGAAGTGAGTTCTGGCTACTAGGTACGACATATATATATATATATATATATATATATATATATATATATATATATATATATATATATATATATATATATATATATATATATATAACGCACAGAAAGAGTGCATGCAGTACACTTGTCCAAGCTTTATTTAACATATCTAATGTGAAATAAAGCTGAAATAAATTTACGCGAAATATCTCCCCATTCAAGCATAAGGAAATTACGCTCCCCCTTAACCTCCCCCTTAAGCTAAGGGGTGCAATCTTCGATCCAGAATACACCCCCCCCCCCCCTAGGCCTCTCAGAACATATCACTGGCACAAGAGGACACCCTCTACACTCCCTCCCCCCCAGGATACACTCAACTTACTCACTCTTACCCATCAGAAACGATCATCTTGCGTGACGTCCACCTGTCATGGTCTCCCCCTAACACCCCTTTTTCACTCCCCCTCTTCACTACCTCCTATTTTTTTTATTTCCCCCCTCCCTTCCCCTCTTCTTCCCTCCCTCCCTCCCTCCCCCTACTCACAGACACTGCTCTTCCCACCTTTCGCGTGAGCTGAGCGCCTCCCTCAGCGCCAAATTAAAGCAAAACCTACCTTAAATCACAGCTAAATGATGGAGCCAAAAAATCGCACTCTCCCCTCGTCCTCTTCTCCCCTCCCTCCTCTCCCCTCTCTCCACTCCCTCTTCTCCCCTCTCCCCTCTCTCCTCCTCCTCCTCTACCCTCAACCCAAGTGCCATAACCGGAATCAAGATGACATCGTCGATATGTCCTCGTGGCAATTTGTCCGAGTCTCCAGTTCGATATCGTTAGTCGATGCTTGTTTACGTGTCGACTAGTGCTAGGTGGGAATTAGTTCGAGGAGGGAGGGGGGGGGGGAGAGGGGGGGTGGGGAGGAGGGGAAGACTATACCTGGGTTAAGGTGAGAATTGGGTTGAGGGAGGGGGTGGGGTTGGGGTGGGGTTGGGGGGGAGGGGAGTCGTACCATTCATTTGGGTTGTAGGAGACTCGAACCGCAGACTCAAAGCGTGTGTGAGGCTGAGGTTCGAATTTTGATAGGGTGGGATGTTGTTGTTGTTTAAGATTCGCTACCCGGAGCAAAGAGTTCCAAGTAGCACGGGCTATGGTGAGCCCCGTAGTCTGGGGAACTATTGGGGTAACTTAAGACTACAATGACTGAGGACTACAAGAGTAATCTGAGTGTTCGAACAGTCTGACTGGTAGTACACTCTCGCGTTCGGTCTCGAATCCCCTCAGGAGGAACTTATGGGGTTGGGCGCGTTTCCTATCACCTCATGCACCTATTCACCTAGGAGTAAATAAGTACCCTGGAGTTAGTCAGCTTATTAGTGGGTTGCACCCTGGGGGGAGAGGGGGGCGAGTTAGTAGTTCGACAATGGTAAGGATATGACCTGGATATAAATCTAATATATAATATATACACTGGCTGCCTGTCCCCCCCCCCTCCCAAAAAAGAAATAAAGTCAGCTATAAAACCCTTTTTTTTTTGGAATAATATCAACACTGTAACGTACACCTGGAGGGACTCATCAAGGTGAGAGCAAAGACTCATCAAGGTGAGAGCAAAGACTCATCAAGGTGACAGGAAAGACTCATCAACACCCCCCCCCCCCACCCCCCCTCTCCTCCTCCTTCCCCTCCCCCCCTCCCAACCACCACAAATTACTCCAACTCTTTCATTCCTCACTATTCCCACTCCATCCACTTACACGCCACCTTTCATCACCGCGTCATCCAAAGTATCGCACCATTTTTGCATGTCATGAATGAGTGTTTATTAGTGTGACGTCACTAATGGCGTCATCCGTAAGGCCACGCCCCTTTCTCCCATGACGTCAGATGTAAACATTGGGAACGGTGTTGCCACATCTTCATATTTAGACCTGTAAAATTACTTGTGGGGTACTTATATCCATCTACTTTTACAAGTGTTCCGGGCCACCTCGAGGCCACTTGAGATGGTGGCATTCAGGTAAATCCGGGCAAAAGAATAATTCAATATTGATAATACACTGAATTATTTCATTCTACGTGAATGAAAAATACCTACTGCGACACCCCTTATGCATATATAATCATATAGAGCATATATAATCCTGATTATATACCAAGTATGTAAATCACGAAGAAAGGAACACGATAACATATATATCATATATGTTACATAAATACCATATATATAGTCCTAATTATAAAACCATATATAACCACAATCTCTATTTAATCCGCCTACAATATTTAAAATCCTTCAACAACCTAAATTATAACTTGTAATATTTTCAAGCTAATGAAAGAACTCAACCCTCTTTGTTTAAGTGTAATAAGTGAGAATTACACTTAAAGGGCAAGTTGTTTCACTCAAATGGGAGGGGAAGGGGGGGGGGGAGGGTTACTAAATCCGTGTACTTAAGGGATTACATTAAGTATGAGGACGTCTTAAGTAAAGGTGGAATGTTACTTAAGACTCCGTGCGTGTGTTACGTCGAGAGAGAGAGAGAGAGAGAGAGAGAGAGAGAGAGAGAGAGAGAGAGAGAGAGAGAGAGAGAGAGAGAGAGAGAGAGAGAGAGAGAGAGAGAGCTAGGCTGTGGCTTCTCCTTCTCCTTTATTTATTTATTTATTTATAAACAAAAAGGGTAATTGGGTTTGAGAAAGTACACAACATTGGTGTTCTTGCAGTCTTGCAGTCTTGCAGTCTTGCAGTCTTGCAGTCTTGCAGTCTTGCAGTCTTGCAGTCTTGCAGTTTTGCAGTCTTGCAAAGCTACCAACCCATCATAGTGTGTCTAGCACTCTCACTACTCGTTCTCCTTTACCACAACTACCACTAAAACCCACTTAATAAAGCAAGATCTTTATAATACACTATGATCTATTTTCCCTGCAACGTTGCAACACACAAAAAATTAAATTAATACAAAAGTTAACAAATAATAATAAAACAAATAATATTAATAAAGAAAATAACATAATTACAAAAAAAATAAACAGAAAAGCATAAAAATTCCTTAGTCGCCACTCTCCTTTAAAACGGTAAATAAAACGGGGGCTCATACATCAATGCATCAAACAGGTTTATACATCAATAAATTACTAAAAAAAAAAAAAGCCCAATATACACCCCGACGTCCTCCATACAAGCGTGGTGTTGGGTGATTATAAGGTAGTTAATTTATTGTTATTCCTCGCTCCATAAAAGAGGAGGAACGTGGATTTTTTTGTGTGTGTGCCTTTCGAGTCGTTTATATCTGTCTGTGCACGACCGGTTGAGGTGGGCGACCGGTTGGGGAAGGGGGAGGGAAGAGGGAAAGGTGGGGGGAGGGAATGAAGGGAGGAGGGGAGTGCAGGTGGGGGGGGGGTGGGGGTGGGGGTTGTCTATGCTTTTGCGCCATTGTGATAAATTTGTGACTTGGAGAGTGTGTGTGTGTGGGGGGGGGGGGGGAAGGGGGGAAGGGGGAGGGTTTAAGGGTGGGGAGGAGGAGGAGGGGGAAAGGATGTAGTGGAGTGGTTAGAGGATTGGGGGCAGGGGGGGAAGGATTCTGCTGGTTGGCTTAAATCTTTCGTTTCCTACTCTCTCAAACTAATACCTCTCTCTTCCCCTCTCCCCCCCCCCCCACACCCCTCTCTCCCCCGCTCCACCTCACCCCCCCCCCACCCCTCTCACCCCACACCCCTCTCCCCCCCCACACCCCTCTCCCCCCCCCCACACCCCTCTCCCCCACCTCAACCCCATACCCCTCTCCTCCCCCACCCCCCACCAAACACGGTCAATTATCGACACTCACCAGGTACATACACCGTCGTTTAAGTAATATCCCCGAGGTCTGCTCTCAGCTTTGTTTGCTGACACACCATAAACTGCTCGACATCAATAGCTGTGTTGTGGGGGGGGGGGCTGTTGTGGGGGGCTGTTGTGGGGGGGGGGGCTGTTGTGGGGGGCTGTTGTGGGTGTGGGCGTTGTTGGGGGTGGGCTTTTGTGGCCGAGTGCTGTTGTTTGGGGAGGGGCTGGTATGGAGCGGGCTGTTGGTGAGAGAGCTGTTGTCGAGGCTTGTTGGTAGTGGGAGCAGTTGTTGGAGGGGGGGGGGAGGTCTATTCTAGGTATGGGCTTTTGTTGTGGGCTGCTGAAGGGGGAGAGGGGGGAGCTATTGTGGGTGGAGCTGTTGTGGGTGGAGCTGTTGTGGGGGGCCTTTAGTGGGGAGGAGATGTTGTGTAACGAAGCTGTTTTGGGCCAGGTGTTGTTGGAGGAGGTCCATATGGGAGTTGTGTTTGGGTTGTGTTGCTATGTGGAGGCTGTATTCACCTAGTTATGCATGCGGAGGTTGAGCTCTGGCTCTTTGGTCCCGCCTCTCAACTGTCAATCAACTGGTGTACAGGTTCCTGAGCCTACTGGGCTCTATCATATCTACACTTGAAACTGTGTATGGAGTCAGCCTCCACCACATTGCTTCCTAATGCATTCCATTTGTCAACCACTCTGACACTAAAAAAAAATATTTCTAAAATCTCTGTGGCTCATTTGGGCACTCAGTTTCCACCTGTGTTCCCTAGTGCGTGTGCCCCTTGTGTTAAATAGCCTGTCTTTATCTACCCTGTTAATTCCTCTGAGAATCTTGTACGTGGTGATCATGTCCACCCCAACTCTTCTGTCTTCCAGCGTGAAGCCATGTGTGTGTGTGTGTGTGTGTGTGTGTGTGTGTGTGTGTGTGTGTGTGTGTGTGTGTGTGTGTGTGTGTGTGTGTGTGTGTGTGTTTTATAAATGTTTTCTGAAGAGAGTGTAATGTGTTTTTTCTCGACCTCTATTCTCTCTCTCTCTCTCTCTCTCTCTCTCTCTCTCTCTCTCTCTCTCTCTCTCTCTCTCTCTCTCGCTCTCTCTCTCTCTCTCTCTCTCTCTCTCTCTCTCTCTCTCTCTCTCTCTCTCTCTCTCTCTCTCTCTCTCTCTCTCTCTCTCTCTCTCTCTCCCTCTCCCTCTCTCTCTCTCCCTCTCTCTCTCTCTCTCTCTCTCTCTCTCTCTCTCTCTCTCTCTCTCTCTCTCTCTCTCTCTCTCTCTCTCTCTCTCTCTCTCTCTCTCTCTCTCTCTCTACCTCTCCCTCTCCTTCCCCTGCTCCTGAGAGAACACTAACTGTCTCCATAATGCTTCCAGCGTCCTCAGCCTCCTTCCTGGCAAAAAGTAAAAGCAATTTTGGGGGATCACATTTGATATCGGCAACTGACTGGATCTTGCGACACAACAGCCTCTAAAAAGAGTCTTAATCTTACGATTCGCTTAAGTGCCATGAGCTTATGTTTACGGTAGAGGCTCAGACTCGCCACCTAGCGGTTTGGCAATGTTTCTAGTATTTCCCGTATATTCTCTACTGTATTCACACACTTGTATTACAGTTTCTCACTTATATTTGCGTCATTCTGTTCTCATTCTCACCAAAGATGGCCCCCCCCCCCCAGGAGGGTTTTCTGTTATCAACGGTGACAACGGAACCAGCGGTGACAATAACAGAGGCACAGCCAACTGTTGTCAGCAGTGACAACAGAAAATAAGCAAGAAAACTGAGTATGAGATCGCAAATGGGTCGGAAGAAAGAAAGGAAGGAATGGGAAAATAGGGTAGATGAAATTCTGTAAAAGCGAAAGGAAGGGAGGAAGTACTGAAGGATGAGAATAAAACAAAAAAAGGCAGAGATGAAGGTAGTGAGAAAGATGTTTCAACACCAATGGTCCCAGAGTGACTAATGGGTACAGGTGGGAGAAGAGCAGAAGGAGAAGACGAGGAAGAGTAGGAGGAGAGAACGAAGAAGAACAGGAGAGGATGAAGAAGAGTAAGAGACAACATGAAGAGGAGGAAGAGGAGGAAAAGACGGATCAGAGCAGGAGCGAAGAAAAAGAACAGGAGAAAATTCGACATTGAAGATAACATTCCTTAGAGGAGGGGTCGAACACCGTAGGACTCAGCACCAAGCCTTGGGCAGATCTCAGCACCTTAGCCTCCTTACTCTAAACTGGTTCATCAAAGCAAACTTTGGCTTTCCTCTTCAAACTTTCCGCTTGGCACCCGTGCATGGGGGTGGGCCTTGGCACCCATGCATGGGGGTGGGCCTTGGCACCCATGCATGGGGGTGGGCCTTGGCACCCATGCATGGGGGTGGGCCTTGGCACCCATGCATGGGAGTGGGCCTTGGCACCCATGCATGGGAGTGGGCCTTGGCACCCATGCATGGGGGTGGGCCTTGGCACCCATGGATGGGGGGGTGCGGCTCCTGCCACCCCATTCATGGAGTGTATTTTGCCATCCATGCATGCAAACTCATGTAGGATCGTAATTCCTTGTGCCTTATCAATCACTCTTATAAAGTCATCAAACACTGAGTATTTAACTATATAGCTCACCCTCATTACAGCCAAATTGTAAAAAATATTATTACTATACTAATTATAGGATTAAACAGGAGTATAGACATATAAGATCTACTACAAGGATGCTATCTCGACTATCTCACTACTCCTTGACTAGGTATATATCTCCTCCTTGAGAGGAAGAACCAAGCAGGATTAAAAGAAACGGAAATCTAACTTATTTCCGCAAGAATTGAGACAAATACATAATAATAATATTAAGTTAATAGACTAGACAGAAATACTTTACAACAAATCTAAAGTGAAGGATCTGCTTAACCTACGAACGGCAGGGCTGCAGAATGGCAACCATTCACGGCAAATTATGAACATTGGCCTTCAAGACGTACTTGAAGGCCAATCAGGGATTGAGAACTATGCAAGTAGACCTTATTGACACTGCAGTTGCATTAAGATCTCTGAGAGGGAACACAAAGGAAGGTCTGTATTGGTAAAAACAGCTGAACCACAAAGACTTAAGTGGGTGGGGAGGGATAGGCATAAAACAAAGGGATAATCTCTGTGGGATTAAGAAAACCTTAGAAAAATGCTAATCAATCAGAAAAGTGGTGACCACGTTCCTGTGGATTCCCCTCTCCTGTTGGAATGTGGAGACGTGAACAAGAAAGTATGGTGGCTATCGTGGGCGCTGAAGGAACCCGCATTAGGCACCCGGATGAACCCTCCCAGAGACTTCTACATCATTATGAACAGGTAACTGAGGGGAGAAGATGACGAGAACACGTCAATGAATCTGTTCGCTTGTTCAATCCAATTACAGCCAATTACGTCAATTATTATGGACTGAAAGGCGGTGTCTGAGGAGGTGTAATTACTAGCGTCTCTTTGGATTACAAGTACTCGTGGATACTAAGCAGCGGAGTTGCAGAATCTGCGACTCGGGTTATAAACTCCGCCTTGAGCACTACCTGAAAGGCTGTGCTCAATGTCTATCTGTCTATCTGTGTGTAATGTCTATCTGAGAGACATTACAGTTATGTGTAGTATATCAACTCCCACGGCCGAGGGCCTAGGAGACACTCTAAGATGTGACAAGACCAGAGACCACATTCACTCCAAACATCTCCCACCTACTCATCATGCCCAAGCCTCCTCTTGTGGTGGCTTAATCTTCATCAATCAATCAATCATCAAATCCCACATTGTGTTAGGGGAAAAACACTGTCAAGTATAAACATTGTTCTTAAAAAGATTCCCCCCCACTTTTGCACCCGGAAAATAATGCAGGTTTATGGGTTGGTATATGTTAATTTTCTTGTTTGACAGTATGTTCACTTGAGACAGTTAAGTGATTCGCAGCTGCATCTGGATATAAATGACAGGATGAACAACCCCAGTAAGTGTTCTTCCAATTAGGGGGTGTTGTACAGACTGCTATGTTGGTATGGTTTGGTATGTTGGTATGTTGGTATGTTCACTCATAGGATGAGTGACGCTGTCCAATAAATTCGCCCTTATATGCAAAATTTAAAAAAAGAGAAGACAGAGGAAGTAGACATAAGCACACTTTTATCTCTCTCTCTCTCTCTCTCTCTCTCTCTCTCTCTCTCTCTCTCTCTCTCTCTCTCTCTCTCTCTCTCTCTCTCTCTCTCCCCCCCCTCTCCCATGCCACCCCTCCCCTCTCACATAACAAATGACCGGGCACCCAGGAAGACGGAGCCCCTTAAGTGTTCTGTGGCTGCCTGCCGCGTTGACAGCAAAAGTCTTGTTTCCAAACACCAAGAAAGCAAGTTTTTATTCTGTCTAGAAACGTATGTATATATATTTTTTCTTTATTATTTTATATATTACGTTGTTAATATATATATATATATATATATATATATATATATATATATATATATATATATATATATATATATATATATATATATATATATATATATTTCGCTTGTGTGAGTTGTTTTTGGCTCCTTCCGCAGTAGAAGAACGACACGAAAGGAGGAACAGATTGGCATAACGAACAGGAAGGAAGGAAAGAGGGAAGACCATGAATAGATAAAAAGGAGGAACACCTGCAAAGTAGGGAGAAACATAGACAATATTTGAAAAGTGAGGAAATCGTACATTTAGAAAAATAGGAGAAGGAGGAGGAGGAGGAGGCTGAAATAACTAATGAACGTCAAAAAGAAGAATAAAGAAAAGTAAGAGAAGGAAGGGATGATTGAGGAGGGTCCTTGGAGGACCCCCCCTCTCAGGGGAGGGGGGGGGGACAGAAGTAGAGAAGGTTTCCTTTTCTTTGTGACGGGGTGGGGGTGAAGGCATGAGGGGGAGGGGGGGCGTGAAGGGGGAAGGGGAGGCATGAGGGAAGGAAAAGAGAGAATGGAAGATATATAATAATATTAATTTTTTTATATTTTTCTCGTAATAGTTCTACAGCTTGTACTAAGTCTAGCTGTAGTGTGCACAGAACTGTAGCTCCAGGTTGCCAACTTGAAAATAATCTTCAAGTTATATAATAATAATAATAATAATAATAATAATAATAATAATAATAATAATAATAATAATAATAATAAATTAGTTCTAATTTGGGGACTACAAAATCAAAATTTTATTGGTCTCTTTGGTAATACAATAATGATACACTAAGATAAATTAATGATATAAGATAATGTGTGTGTGTGTATTCACCTATTTGTGCTTGCGGGGGTTGAGCTCTGGCTCTTTCGGCCCGTCTCTCAACTATCAACTGTTTACTAATTACATTTTTTTTCCTCCACACACCACACACACACACACACACACACACACACACTCACACACACACACACACACACACACACTCACACACACACACACACACACACACACACACACACACACACACACACTCACACACACACACACACACTCACACACACACACACACACACACACACACACACACACACACACACTCACACACACACACACACACACACACACACACACACACTCACACACACACACACACACACACACACACACTCACACACACACACACACACACACACACACACACACACACACACACACACTCACACACACACACACACACACACACACACACACACACACACACACACACACACACTCACACACACACACACACACTCACACACACACACACACACACACACACACACACACACACACACACACTCACACACACACACACACACTCACACACACACACACACACACACACACACACACACACACACACACACACACACACACACTCACACACACACACACACACACACACACACACTCACACACACACACACACACACACACACACACACACACACACACTCACACACACACACACACACACACACACACACACACACACACACACTCACACACACACACACACACACACACTCACACACACACACACACACACACACACACACACACACACACACACACACACACACACACACACACACTCACCCACCCAGCATCACCATAAAAATGCGCCATTTTGTGTTGAATTCTCTAGCCTGGTTCCCCCCAGACTGACGAGCCCGTCCCATTAGAAGAGAGTGACCTGATGGATAGTGGACAGGGGCGGGAAGAGGGAGAGGGAGAGAGAGAGAGAGAGAGAGAGAGAGAGGGGTACAAGAGGAAGAAGGGATTGAAGATGACGCTGTCCCATATGTATATGTATACGTATGAAAGACTATTGTATTCATCATAATGTATTTAATAAAATATAATACAACAGAGCAGTTTGGACGCTCCCTAGACCCACTGTCACTTCAAGAAATTTAAACGTCTTGTTAATGACTCATTAACTGTCAAATATATGTAATTGTATTTAGTTACAAATTTTGTTACCATTATTAGTAAATTTTATTTTATTTATGTAATTGATAATTTTATCAGCCACATAGTTTGCTATGTGCTAGTTTACTGACTAGTTAGTAACTATATATATATATATATATATATATATATATATATATATATATATATATATATATATATATATATATATATATATATATATATATATATATATACTTATTGATAATATTTGTATTAACTTGATTATTCTTATGTATTTTGGATATGATTATTTGTTTTCTGTCTTATTGTTGGCTGTACCTAATATAATTACAGTAAAATAACAATTCTAATTATTTTTTTCTCTTTATTTTCTTTATTTACAAATGTGTTGGAGTTTTATGTTTACATTATATGCAATGGCTTAATTTTTTGTCCCATTTATCAATGTTTATTTTTCCCACTTGTGGTCTTAAATTCACTCTCCCTTAGTGCCCCCTCCCCCCTCTTTCACCCCTCATCTCCCCGCCCCCTCTTTCCCCTCCTCCACCTCCCCTTCTTCTCCTCCACCCCCCCCCCTTCCTAGTCCTGTAATTACCACCTCCACCGTCCCACACATATCCAGTATTAATTACCTAATAACCTGTTACATTGGAGTGGTATCTATCGTCATGCGGACTCTCTCTCTGGCCCTAATCACCAGCGATAGACTTGGTGATAATTGAATGGTAAGGCGGAGGTCGGCTGATAGAATAAACTCGACAAGGGCGGAATTCTTTATGATTATAATGGAGAGGCGGACCGTAATGCCAGTGGAGAGTCAGAGGGGGAGGGGAAGGGGCGGGGGGAGAAGGGGTTGTATATTTGTGTGAATGACGACGACGTAGTTAAGACGTGTGGCAACGCAGTGCCAGCTGTCTGTGACGTTATTTTTTACTGATATACACGTCCTGTGACGTCATGGTTGACTAATGTACACGTCGTGTGACGTCATGGTGGTGGAACCCCCACCATGACCAGTGGTAGGGTTCACATCCCTGGCGTACGACCAGTGGTGGTGGTTCACATCTCTGGCGTACGACCAGTGGTGGGGTTCACATCCCTGGCGTAAGACCAGTGGTGGGGTTCACATCCCTGGCGTACGACCAGTGGTGGGGTTCACATCCCTGGCGTACGACCAGTGGTGGGGTTCACATTCCTGGCGTACGACCAGTGGTGGGGTTCACATTCCTGGCGTACGACCAGTGGTGGGGTTCACATCCCTGACGTACGACCAGTGGTGGGGTTCACATTCCTGGCGTACGACCAGTGGTGGGGTTCACATCCCTGACGTACGACCAGTGGTGGGGTTCACATTCCTGGCGTACGACCAGTGGTGGGGTTCACATCCCTGACGTACGACCAGTGGTGGGGTTCACATCCCTGACGTACGACCAGTGGTGGGGTTCACATCCCTGACGTACGACCAGTGGTGGGGTTCACATCCCTGACGTACGACCAGTGGTGGGGTTCACATCCCTGACGTACGACCAGTGGTTCGTTTCACACTTTCTCCCAATTTCTTTTAATAACATCCAAAATTACAATCTGTTTTACTAACTCAAGTTCAGTAATATCTATAAGTTAGTCAATCTTGTCATCACGACTATATTATTATTATTATTATTATTATTATTATTATTATTATTATTATTATTATTAAAACAACAAGCTCGATTTTAATATAAATTGTATATTTTTACCAATAAATAAAAATCATAGAAATTGCAGTGAAATTTTTATCAATTATTTCAGCCTTTTTACAGTAACTTCAGAATAATTTCTTCTTTATTAACAACACAAATAATTCATAATGTAAACGACTGAACAATACCGAATTATTATCTTAATATCAGTATTCAGTATCAGTGAACAATATTTGCATACAAAATCAGTATACAATATCAGTCGGCGTTCAATGCCCGTGTATAATATCAGTATTGAGTATCAGTGAGCAATATATGTATGCGATATCAGTAATATACATATTGTACAACTACCAATGGTACCGACCACTTACGACTAATACTACCAGTCAGATGTATAGTGAAGATACAGTTAATTCTAAATTCCCGAGATTGTGCAGTGCATAATATTTTACAATACCATAAAAAAATAAATGTTTGTAAGATTTTTGTTTTCAAAGTATTTAGCCAGGTATTTATTATTTAAAGTATTTAGCAGAACGATGGCCACTATCGGAATCTTCACATATATGTCAATATCTGGCTGTGGCACGCTGTTCTCTCCTGAATGGTGGTGACCACTGACCCGACCATGTTGGGCATAAACCCAACAGGAATTATGGTGGAAAGCTGGGTAAGGCTAGCTCCATGATTTTGACCTCCAACCTCGAACAGAAAGAAAGACATTCTAATATATATATATATATATATATATATATATATATATATATATATATATATATATATATATATATATATATATATATATATATATATATATTTCTAGTCCCTGACTATCATCCACAGAGAATCACAATATACCCATGTAAGAATTGTAGATTTAGAAGTGTAGATTTTAGAATTATTTTAAAGTTTTATGGACATCAGTGCGTAATGTTTTACTATTTGGCAAAAATAAATAATTATTTTCATTTTGTAAAGCTTTTAAAGTCAAGTTAATCACAGAGTCTTCTGAAGGTTCATGGGGCACAGTGCTTCGCCGTTCTCATTTAATTGGTGCCGACCCCGAATTGGCCACGTTGGACAAGAGCACGTTGCATCCCAGAGCAATCACAGTGCAAACTGTGATTGGCTAATATAAACTCATAAATATAAACTCATAATAATAAACATAATATAAACACTAATATATATTAATACATAACACTAATATAAACTCATAAAGCCAGCCTAAACGGCTGGCTTTATGAGTCTGGCCTCCAACGTCTTACAATCACAGACGTTCACGTTTATAGATACAGTTGTGTGTTTGTATGTGTACTCAGCTATTTGTGCCTGCAGGATCGAGCTCTAGCTCTCGGACCCCGCTTTTCTAGCCGTTGGTTGTTTAACGCAATGACTCCTGTCCTGTCTTTATCATACCTACTTTTAAAGTTATAAATGGAGTTAGCCTCTACTGTCTGCCCCATTAGGTCATTCCATTTACTCACTACACTCACGCTAAAAGAAAACTTTCTAACAACTCTATGACACATCTGAGTCTCAAGCTTCCATCTGTGCCCTCTTGTTCTATTATTATTCATTGTAAGCATTTCCTCTCTTTCCCCCTTGCCAACCAATACAAGTATTTTATACGTCTTTATCATGTCTCCCCCTCTAGCTCGTCAGGTTTGGTTCCTTCTGTCTGTCTTCGTTGCTCAACTCTGTATTTACTATTTGTGTCTGCGTAATCCAGCTATAAGCTCTTAGGCCCCGTAAATCTAACCAACCTGTTTTTGTCTATTATGTCTGCTACATATATTTCTCAACACACACACACACACACACACACACACACACACACACACACACACACACACACACACACACACACACACACACACACACACACACACACACACATTCCCAGGAAGCAGCCCGTAGCAGCTGTCTAACTCCCAGGTACCTATTTACTGCTAGGTGAATAGAAGAATCAAGGTGAAAGAAACTCTGCAAATTTTTCCGCCTCCGCCGGGAATCGAACCCGGGCACTTAGAACTACGATCCTCGAGCGCTTTCCCCTCAGCTTCAAGGCCTGTACTCACCTAGTTGTGCTTGCGGGGGTTGAACTCTGGCTCTTTGGTCCCGCCTCTCAACCGTCAATCAACTGGTGAACAGGTTCCTGAGCCTACTGGGCTCAGGAATCCTGGACTTAGTAGATATGATTGAGCCCAGGAATTCCTGGGCTCAATCATATCTACATTTGAAACTGTGTATGGAGTCAGCCTCCACCACATCACTTCCTAATGCATTCCACTTGTTAATTACTCTGACACTGAAAAAATTCTTTCTAACGTCCCTGTGGCTCATTTGGGTACTCAGTCTCCACCTATGTCCCCTTGTTTGCGTACCATCCGTGTTAAAAAGTTTATCCTTATCTACCCTGTCAATTCCTCTTAGAATTTTATAGGTAGTGATTATGTCTCCCCTTACTCTTCTGTCTTCCAGTGTCGTGAGGTGCCTCTCACGCAGCCTTTCCTCGTAACTCACGCCTCTTAGTTCTGGGACTAGCCTAGTGGCATACCTCTGAACTTTTTTCCAGCTTCGTTTTGTGCTTGACAAGGTACGGGCTCCACGCTGGTGCCGCATACTCCAGGATTGGTCTTACAGCTACGGTATATATGGTTCTGAATGATTCATTACACAGGTTCCTGAAGGCAGTTCTGATGTTAGCCAGCCTCGCATATGCCACAAATGTAATTCTTTTTATGTGACAGGTTTGGTGTGATATCAACTTCTAGATCTTTATCTCTGTCCGTTTCATGAAGCACTTCACCTCCCATTCGATATTCTGTGTCTGGCCTCATGTTTCCACCGCCTATTTTCATTACCTTGCATTTAATCGGGTTGAACTTTAGTAGCCATTTGTCGGACCATTCATTCAGTCTGTTTAGGTCATCTTGTAGCCTCCTACTATCTTCCTCTGTTTTAATCCTCCTCATAATTTTTGCATCATCAGCAAACAATGAGAGGAACAATTCTATACCCTCTGGAAGATCATTTGCATATATCAGAAACAGTATAGGTCCAAGGACTGACCCCTGCGGGACTCCACTCGTAACGTCTCGCCAATCTGAGAACTCACCCCTCACACTGACTCCCTGTCTTCTGTTGCTTAGGTACTCCTTTATCCAACGGAGTACCTTCCCTTTTACTCCAGCCTGCATCTCCAGCTTTTTCACTAGCCTCTTGTATGGTATTGTGTCGTGTGTGTGTGTGTGTGTGTGTGTGTGTGTGTGTGTGTGTGTGTGTGTGTGTGTGTGTGTGTGTGTGTGTGTGTGTGTGTACTCCATGACTGGTACACGCTACACAACTATCATCAATCACCACCAACACTGTCAAACACATACACCAGCGGTACTCCCGGCTTTGGGGGAGGGCTAGAGACACTAGGGGCTAGGGGCTAGGGGCTAGGGGTTAGGGGCTAGGGGTTAGGGGTTAGGGGACTAAGTTAAAACGGATAGAGGATAGGACTCACTATCTTCAATAGTTGGATGGTTGAAATGGCTTCACGATCAGTGATCAGGTGTATGGGAGGGTCGAAGAGGAGGAGGAGGAGGAGGAGGAGGAGGAGGAGGAGGAGGAGGAGAAGGAGGAAGAGGAGGAAGAGGAGGAGGAGGAGGAAGAGAAGGAGGAGAAGTAGGAGGAAGATTAAGGAAGGGGGAAATTCACTCATTAACTGGGTCACTGAAGGATTCACAGGAAGGAATGTCGTTCACTAGGGGGCGTGTGGGGGGCGTCGGCTGCCGCAGCTGCGCCAGTGTCGGCGAAGCTCCGCCAGTGGCGGGAGTGCCGGTGGCGGCCGCAGGCGGCGGCAGCGGCGGCGGAAGTGAGGCAGGACTTACATACCTCTGGGCAGGCGCCGTGCTACCGACTTCACCCTCATCTTCGGTGCAGGAGGAGGAGGCGACGAGGAGGAGCGGCAGCGGGCGGCGGGCGGCGGCGGCGGCGGCGGCGCGTGGCGGCGGCGTCAGCGACACGGAGGGAGAGAGAGAGAGAGGCGGCGGCGGCGGCGGCAGACAGGTACCAGTGTCTCAAGACAGCGGTGCCGCTGTGCCATCATGAAACATCATTAGAGCCATCATGCCTCCCACGGGGGTCGGTGCCCCACCCCGCCACCTCGCCCGCCACTCACCGCCTCCGACGGCTTTGTAACCCGCGGCGCCAGTGGCGGAAGGAAGGGCACGGCGCCGCCCACGTGGGCGTGGCCAGGCGGGCCCCGCCCACCAAGACGCCGCGATGACAGTCAGGCACAGCGGACAACAAAATGCTGGGGTGGTATCGCTGCCAAGTGGTGGAGGACACCAAGTATTGATCCCCGGCACCCACTGGCACCCTCCCCTGGCACTCCTGGCCCTCTCTCTCTCCCTCTCTATCCCTATCTCTTAGCCCGCTCCAAGATGGCACTCCCCCCGCATCCTCCACCTCCTTCAACCCTTCCTCATCTCTCCCTCATCTCTCATCTCATCCTTTCTTTCCTTAAATATCTCCTTCATCTCGTAACAGCATCGAACGTAATCAGTGCCTGCATCTCTCCCTCTCCCCCCCATCTTCTTCCCCACATTCCTTTCACACAAGATGGCATCCTCTTTCTCCACTACAACCTGACTATCTCTCTGTGACCTCCACGACTCAACTTGCTTCCCCTTCATCAGCATTTTCTTTCATTTTCACATCTTCAGTACAGCGCTATTTTTCACGTGTTCATCTTCAAAATTGGTCTTCTTGAACCTTCACATTTTCAGCTATGGCCTTACTTTCATCTTCACATCTTTAATATATATTAAATTCTTTCACCTTCACATCTCAAGAATTGCTGTTTCTTTCATTTTCATATATTCAGCATAGTCTTTTTTCATCTTTGTATGTTCAGTATAGCTTTATTATTTCATCTTCACATCCCTTTCCCTTTCATATTCCCTTTCCATATGGCCCTTTTCCATCATATTTATATCTTTAACTTAGCCCTTTCATTCACCTTTACATCTTCAGCATTACTCTTTTTTTCTATCTTCATATATAATAAGACAGACAAAATACTTTGCGACTGTCACAAAGCTTTAGACACAGTGTCCCCTTATGAGACGAGTAAAGCAACTGGAGAAACAGCCAGAAGTGACAGGTAGGGCGCTCCAGTGGATAAGGGAGTACCTAAGCAATAGGAAGCAGAGAGTTACTGTGAGGGTTGAGACCTCAGAATGGCGTGATGTCACCAGTGGAGTCCCACGGGGCTCTGTACTCTGTCCTATCTTGTTTCTGATATATGTGAACGATCTTCCAGAGACACTCATTCCTCTCAATGTTTGCTGAAGACGCTAGAAATATGAGGAGTATTAAGACAGAGGAGGTCATCAAGGGAAGGGAACTGACAGGAGAAAGCCGTGCTCACTACAAGATGTCCTAATCAAACTGAAGGAATGGTCCAACAAATGGTTACTAGAGTTTAACCCGAGCAAGTGCAAAGTAGTGAAGATAGGTGTAGGGTGCACGAAGCCAGATACAAGGCACCATTTGGGAGTTGAAAGTTTTCAAGAATCAGGAAAAAGAGACCTTGATTAAGGTCTCTTAAGAGACCTTGATTGTTGGGGGTTGATATCATACCAGACCTGTCCCAAGAAGCCCACATCAAGAGGTTATCATCAGCGGCGTATGCCAGGTTGGCCAACATAAGAACAGCCACTAGAAACTTGGGTAAGGAAACATTTAACACCTTATATACCACATTTGTCAGACTAATCATGGAGTATGCAGCTCCAGCATGGTCGAGTCCGTATCTAGTCAAACACAAGACTAAGTTGGAAAAATTTATAGGTATGCCACGAGACTAGTACCCGAGTTAAGGGATATGAGCTACGAGGAAAACTACTGGAAATAAACCTCACGTCACTGGAAGACAAAAGCGTTAGGGAAGACATGATCACCACATTCAAAATCCCCAGGGAATTGATAGGGTAGATAAAGACAGCTTATTTAACATGGATGGTACACGCACAAGGGAACACAGATGGAAACTGAGTACCCAAATGAGCCATAGACTCATTAGAAAGAATTTTTTCAGCGTCAGAGTAGTTAGCAAATGGAATGCACTAGACACTGATGTGGTGGAGGCTGCCTCCGTACACAGTTTCAAATGTAGATATGATAGAGCGGTGGGTCCAAAGAACCGAAGCTTAACCTCCGCAAGCATAAGTAGGCGAGTACACACATTCTCGCGGCCGAGCGAATATATATATATATATATATATATATATATATATATATATATATATATATATATATATATATATATATATATATATATATATATATATATATAATATATATATATATATATATATATATATATATATATATATATATATATATATATATATATAATATATATATATATATATATATATATATATATATATAATATATATAATATATATATATATATATATATATATATATATATATATATATATATATATATATATATATATATATATATATATATATAATATAAAGGTGGCTCGTGCCACCTCTTGGGTGGCTTAATCCTCATCAATAATTCAACAGTCAATCATGCAAAACACTATATTTCAACTGAAGAGGATTGTTCAATAAACCCCTGAACTATATGTTTAACACATCTCTAACCCTATCCATGGTGGCCAGAAGAAAATGTATATATGCTGGTTAGCATTGTAAATGTGTGGCCACGTCTGTGGTAGAAAATAATAATAATAAAAACAAACTGAAGAGGTTCCAGTTTTCACTTTCCTTCCAGACAGGAACGAAACGTTGCACACACACAGTACATCATATAATCATTGTTGCGTTTTATATTTTCCTCACACCCAGATTGACCATGAATTGATGCGACCTGGACCACCACTGGGCGGTCTAAACTGATTGGGCTTCAGTTATAAGCTTCAGGAGCCCTAGAGTAATCAGTGGAATCCCAGGATGAATTCCCTTTTGACCGTATGGTGGCGTGATGGTCTAGGGCGGTAAATTAGGAGTACCAAGTGAGAGGAGGTTCGAATCCTCTTCATGGCTCCTACTGATTTTCTCAATAACAGTAATAATAATAATATTTTAAATATAAAATTATAGGGGATCAGATTACAGTGATTACTTAGTAAGTACAGTATTTGTGCATTTTATAAGGCCAATAATTATAATTACATGCGTTCATGTTCTAGATATTATTATTATATTATGCGAGAACCCAAGTGTTTCTAAATGCATCAAGGATGATGTTTAATGAGGCTCTACTCTGTACTCTGAACTAAGGATAACTTCAGAGTCCTGTAAAAGCTGTAACCTTTTTGGCACTCGTCCACAGGATTAGTATCGAGTTCATTACAGCCGCTTATAAGATGGTTATGCGATCAACTTATGGTCACTCACAAGGTGGGTATGGGCTCACTCCATACTCACAGGGATTTGTATTGGCTCACTCCATACTCACAGGGATTTGTATAGGCTCACTCCATACTCACAAGGATTTGTATGGGCTCACTCCATACTCACAGGGATTTGTATGGGCTCACTCCATACTCACAGGGATTTGTATAGGCTCACTCCATACTCACAGGGATTTGTATGGGCTCACTCCATACTCACAGGGATTTGTATGGGCTCACTCCATACTCACAGGGATTTGTACATGGTCCAGTACCACTCACAGGATGGCTACGTGCTCTACTACCACTCATATGGTGGATTTGAGTTGCATAATAGACTAAACTAAACTCTCTTACTGATCCTAGTTATATATATATATTTTAATTTCATTACACAAAAAGCGTTACAACATTGGTTACATGCAGGGTACAAGGCTACTTGTCACAAGGTTGTCGAGTTACTCCAGTTCCTCAGATGGCGGGCAGGAACCATGGATGCAGTGAGCTTTTCCTCTCTGGATCGACACACTAAGGCGCTGAAAGAGAACACTGGCGGCTCTAGGGTTTCTACTTGCTTCTATTAGCTTAGAACTCAACTCTTTTAAAAACTAGCAGAACTTTTACCCCAGGCACCAAGTGTTTCAGACGCAATGGGGACAAAATTGTAGTGGTGATCAAGTCTCTGTATTTACGAGACTTGGCTAGGGAATATTGCAGGAACAACCGTGGACATCTTCAAGAGGAAACTAGATTGTTTCCTTCAAGGAGTGCCGGACCAACCGGGCTGTGGTGGGTATGTGGGCCTGCGGGCCGCTCCAAACAACAGCCTGGTGGACCAAGCTCTCACAAGTCAAGCCTGGCCACGGCCGGGCATGGGGAGTAGAAGAACTCCCAGAACCCCATCAACCAGGTATCAACCAGGTATCAACCAGACTGCTTCCCGCTGATTTGCAGCACCGCCTGCACTGAAGTCAACATAGGTGTTGGCTAAAGACTGAAACGCAAGTGTAGTCCCACACCAACTGCCTACCATTCTTCCAGGGGTTCACCATGACCCCATCTATGAGACCGACAGGCTCGTCAAAGTTGCGGGGCATTAAGTAACGAGGTTCTCTCTCTGCTGGACAATCGGCTGTGGTAAGGCTCCTCTTTGTAGTAGTAGTAGTAGGCATCCATCAGTCTCAGGAGACTATGGAGCTGCGCTCTGGTTGTCGGTCTCCAGGGCGCAAAGCCAGGGTAAGTTGATACGGGGGAGAAGCTGTTACCCATGCAGCAGGTCCCCCCCCCCCTTTCCACGGCGCTGAAAGTATCCAACGGAAAGGCAATCGTCAATAAGATTGGTTCCAGCGCCGTCGCAGGAACTGTCAGGAGAAGGTTGAAAGCAACAACGAACTGCCTTAGGGGCTCCAGCTCCGTAGGTTACCTCGAAGTTGGCAAAGAAGGCACAGAGGCTCCAAACCCGGAGACCGCCGTGGTCGGGGCCGGAGAAGAACCACCCCCCATCAAGGGGCAACAACGACCCCAGCCTCCTGAAGCAGAGCCCGGGAGCCACACGAGCCGCAGGAGGTGGACGTCCCGGTCCCGCACCTACGGGTTCCAGACAGAGATCGTCACAGCCCTCTTTCACCCGAGGCCGACTTCCTTCAAGACCAAGAAGAAGGAAGAGAAGATCCTCTTAATAACGCCATTAACCTTGCTGTGTCTTGCATGCCATCCTCCTGTGTTCTGGCAGAGAAGGCCATGGCGGCCGTGCCTGTCGGCCACTGCCTTGCCGCAAAAACACCTGTATTCGGTGTGGATTGTGGCAGCGAGGCGGAGAACCTGCGGTGTGAGACGCATGCCGATTGCGGACATTGGCGTTGCTAATAGAAAGTCACCTGCATGAGGAGCTGCTACAGCTCTATGGCGGGCAGTGTCATGTGGTTTTGTTGCAGCTGCTTGGTCTACAATGGGGCGATCCAGCTAAATTGTGTGTGAGCTTCGGAAGGTGGTAGTGCTGGTCCTGCAAGAGAGACCCATTTGATGGTTCAATCTATAAAGCTGGGATATTGTACCCTTGCCCGTTGACCTAGGTAATCAAGTAGGAGTTCCTTCACCAGGTTGTCAGACCCCACTGAAGAGGACAAAAACGCTGGTACAGCAAATTGTGTTCCTGTGCGAATGCTGGGGCCCCCAAGTCTGACAGGAAGGGAGGCCTGTTTCCTCTGTGAGTCGCTGAGAGAAAGGTTGAGGGGTTTTCTAACATGGATTTCAACAAGCTGTCGTACTCTTCTAATTTAATGTTATTGAAAGATGGCGAACATCTAAGAAAGTAGGTCAGCCTGGGGAGGGACAAGCATCTGGTGATAAGGTAAAGTGCATCATGAGCATCGCTGTCTTCAATCCTCTCATCCATTCTCTTCAGGTCAGCAGTCTTCTTACCAAGGATCTCGTCGCTGGCGTTCCCTCTAAGAGGAGCTCTTAGGCGAGTGCTGTCCTCAGTGTTGGTTATATGCATATCAGGCAAAATATCCTTTATTCGCTTAATTATGTGCTGGTTGGTTGACGTTATTTCGCACTTAAAAGTGTTCAGGGTGAGGCCTAGATTTGCTCCTTGCTCGCTCTAGAGTACTACTCAGTACTCACTCTCCCTTTCAAAGCAGGACAGATTCCTGAACAGAGGGAGCACAGAGAACATATACGGCACGCACAGACACGATAAAGTTTTCAAAATCTACTCCCTGGAAAGGAGACGAGAGAGGTATCACAGAATTTGAACATGGAAGATAATGAAAGATCTTCTTCGGGAAAGGCGGGAAAGATTCCGCCTCTCAACTGTCAATCGACTGTTACTAACTACTAATTAACTAATTTATTTGTTCACACACACACACACACGCACACACACCCCCAGGAAGCAGCCCGTGACAGCTGACTAACTCCCAGGTACCTATTTACTGCTAGATAACAAGGGCATTCAGGGTGAAAGAAACTTTGCCCATTTGTTTCTGCCTGGTCCGGTATTCGAACCCGGGCCACAGAATTACGAATCCTGCGCACTCTCCACTCAGCTACCAGACCCCATGTTTGTGTGACAAACACCAACAGAGTCAAGCTCATAAGCCACAATGTCATACGAAAAACAGGAGGTGGCATGTCACCCAATAAGGTAAAATACCTCTGTTATTGTTGTTGTTGTTGTTGCCACTCCAGACCGACAACCAGAGCGCAACTCCATAGTCTCCTGTGACTGATGGATGCCTACTACTGTTGTTGCTTTAGGGGCGACGACGATCGTGGGATCGGATGCGCCCCGACGTACCTGTAAAGGGTTAATCGAAAATCCTAATGGTGAAACGAAGACGCGAAGCACCAGGCACTAAGATGACTCGCGGTAAAGAAACGCACAGTCAGGCAGAAGATTGGAGAGCTCCAGGAGTCCCTCAGGGCGACACTCACCGGTCCCGCTCTACACAGAGAACACCGGGTAGCAAAAACAAAAGCTCGGTCCCCAACTAAAACGCAGAAGTCATCCGGTGCCGTCCGGCAGACCAGATGCCAGCCGCCCACCACGGCTGAGGGCACACCAGGAGCCCACCAAGACCCCCACCAACTCCCGGCACCTCTCGCTCAAGCCGGTGCCGGATACCGTCACCCCGCCGGGAGAACCAGCCAGAAAACGTTCAAAATCTATCAACAATCCTGTGACCCAAGGCGATATGTGCGCCAGGCGTTGTGCAGAGCAGACCGTTGATTAGCAAAGTCAAACAGCAGTATCAAATTCAAAATCGCGAAAACAGAACGGGATCCGGCGGCTCTCAGGCGGTGTCCAGACGTCCGCTCGTCGGCAAGGTTGAACCAGGAGTTCACAATACCTCTGGAATCGCAAAAAAGTCTTAAATACTAAGTCGATACTTCAGTTTAAAATCCATCCGGAAAAAAACAAATGCTCAGGAAGAATGGGTCAAAGAATCTTTGACATGCCGCTACCGTCCTGTCCCCGTAGAGGCAACTAGAGATGATGACCTTTAGGTTAATTCAGAAGACATCGCATTACCTAACCTTCAGTAACGAGAACTATTTACACTTGTCTATCCTGATAATTGTTTCATTTTCTGTTATCTTAGAAATTTAACAGAAAACGAAAAATTAATAGTAACTATAACATTTTAACCAGAATGTCGTAATTTATTACAGGAACAAAATATTGTATCTAGGTTAAATTTTCTTAATGAAATACACGACAACTCATTCAGCGACGTATACAGCTGAGACCTTAGAGACTGTATGTGATCTTACAAGATACAGTAGGCCTACAAGATACGTGCCAGAAGGTTAAATTTACCTTCTCTCCGAAGAAGAACAAAGGGTGAGACGATTGAAATAAAGTAAATTAATGGATAAAAGGGGTATAACAAAGGTGGAATATATATATATATATATATATATATATATATATATATATATATATATATATATATATATATATATATATATATATATATATATATATATATATATATATATCCATGCTTCATCCAAATAGGATGAATTAACATATTAACTACATTAACACAAAATAGAACGGTAAAAAATTAATATAAACTGTAGAAAGTCATAGATTCAGGACAGACTTGGATACAGCGTTACAGGAATACAATAATGCCGAGATGAAGTGTTACAGCAATACAGTAATAATTAGCAAAATGATACAATCAAAGAATGTTTAAGGGATAGAGAGCTACATCTATACATTAATACAGTGAAATGTGCGTATGCCTGCCAATACGTATATTTTATACGCAAGCGTGTGTATCTTTGTGTAAATATTTTACACGTATAATAAAAATAATATTTACATTCTATTTGTAAAAAAAAATACAAACGGTTAGATTACAGTTTAGGTACAGCAAAGCCACTGTAGATATTATGTTCTCTCATGACCAAAGAGTTAAAAGTGAAAACTGCGAGTGAAAGTGAGAGAAAGCCGCGAGAACTAACACAAATAGCCAATCTCTCTTTGCCAGAAAGGACACTGTTAACTTCGAAGCCCTGATAGAAAACCTCGAACGAGATAGAGAGAGCAGGAGAGAGTCGGTGAAAAGCGAGGGGGAGGCAAAAGTAGAAAGCGCCAGACCATGGAGAGGAAGAAAGTGAAAGTCTACTGTGACTGAAACTTTCACTTATTTTTTTTCTTACCATAATACCTCTGCTTTCACTATGGGTGCTTCCCCCATCCCTTCCCTCCCCCCTGTGGCTGTAATGGCCTCGTCCGCTGGGATTACGTATCTAATGGCTGTGCGTCACTGATACGTCACCATTGGCTATACGCCAATACTCACGTTACTGAGGTTTAGTAAACAACATTGTTTATGTCACCGTCGTTCAAACAATACTGTGTACCGTTGCTGTTTATTCGTAAACAGTTACGTCAGCCTCGCAAAACACGTCATTGTTAACGATGACATTGTTTAGTAAACAACACGACACCCGAAGTGGTTGGGTACCATTCCTTCCCCCCTTCCCATCCCTAATCCTTATCCTGATCCCTTCCAAGTGCTATATAGTCGTAATGGCTTGGCGCTTTCTCCTCACAACTCCCTCTCGTCCACAGAAAACGGGAAGTGGTGGGGAAGGAATCCGGGAGTGCTTCTTACTTTCACTCTTTTTGAAGAGTGAAAGTACAGTATGGGGGGATTTCCCTTTCAACCCTGACCTCCCCCACGACTGCAGAATGACCTCACCCATGTGTATATCACCCCCGACCACCCCCATTGTAGAATGGCTTCGCCCACATGGTTCTGTGTGTTTTACTTACCTATGTATCCTCCACTATGTACCATAATAATAATAATAATAATAATAATACAACCCCACTGAAGAACAATTTAACCCGTCCACAAGCTAGGCTCGTCTAAGCAGCGGCCAACACCCAAAGACATATTCGCCAGTTTAAACGTACTGTATAAATACAATCAGTATTTTTCCAAATGTAACGCATTGTTGTTTGTTATATATATATATATATATATATATATATATATATATATATATATATATATATATATATATATATATATATATATATATATATATATATGTCGTACCTAATAGCCAGAACGCACTTATCGGCCTACTATGCAAGGCCCGATTTGCCTAATAAGCCAAGTTTTCCTGAATTAATATATTTTCTCTAATTTTTTTCTTATGAAATGATAAATCTAACCTTTTCATTATGTATGAGGTCAATTTTTTTTTATTGGAGTTTAAATTAACGTAGATATTTGACCAAACCTAACCAACCCTACCTAACCTAACCTAACCTATCTTTATAGGTTAGGTTAGGTTAGGTAGCGGAAAAAGTTAGGTTAGGTTAGGTTAGGTAGGTTAGGTAGTCGAAAAACAAATAATTCATGAAAACTTGGCTTATTAGGCAAATTGGGCCTTGCATAGTAGGCTGAGAAGTGAGTTCTGGCTACTAGGTACGAGATATATATATATATATATATATATATATATATATATATATATATATATATATTATATATATATATATATATATATATATATATATATATATATATATATATATATATATATAAAGGTCTTGTACAGTTAGGCCGAGGTTATGTTGGGTGTTTAGGTTCTATTGGCGAGTATATGTATTTACAGTACTTGCCGTGGGGGCGGAGGGGGGGGGATGGGTAGGGAGGGGGGGGGGGGGGTCGGGGTGGATGGGGGAGGGAGGGGACAGGGGGGATGTTTGGGTAGGGGGCCGGGGGGGGGAGGGGGTGAAACCAACTTATCCTCTGGCTAGACTTGCTTCTGGAGCGGTCGATACCAACACATTACTCAATTTGAACAACCCAGCGGGTTTTCTTCCTTTTGGAGGAGTGTTGTACATGCTGCTATGGCGGTGTGTCCACTCACAAGATGAGTGGCGCTGCCCAATAAACTCGCCCCTCGGGGCAAAATTAAAATTAAATTAGCATGTATACAACATATACATGCTGTAGTGTATTGACTCGTAAATGTATGTAAAGGTAATGTATTTACTCGTAAATTCAGATGGTTATATATATAAGACTCTGGTACATAGGCCTTAACTAAGTTTAAAGTTATAGGTTACGTTGGCAAGTATGCTGCCCGTCCTTAGACCAAGTCCATTCCATCCAACGGTCGACCCCAAAGACGCATTCATGTATTTAACATACTGTTATCAAAATATTTATTTACTCAATAATTATTATACATTAGCATAATGTGAATATTTAGGTTCTGTTGACGATAGTATGTACCTGGAGTACGTGGGTGAAGTATTTACAGTGCTGTAGTTCGAACAAAAGTTGTGAGCGAAGCATTTGTTCAGGAAGTGTTCGGACGTCACCAGTTGCGAGTCGTGTGTAAACCGTTTTTCATCCATAAAGAGGGGGTTTGGCGGGTGCATGGAAGGAATTTCGGCCATTGTTTATCAAGACCTGTCCTCCAAACAAAGATCCAAAAGTGATTCCATGCACCCGCCAATCCCCCTGTTTATGAATGAAAAACGGCTCAACTGCTGACGTTCGAACACTTCCGGAACAAGTGCTTCACTGACGAATTTTGTTCGAACCACAACACTAAATGCTTCACCCACGTACTAAATACAAAATCGCCAACAGAATCTACACACTTAACCTAACTTATGCCTAGGTAATGCACAATATGCTAATATATTAATTTGTATTTGAGAAAAATGCCGTTTTGAATGAAGAGCATGTACAAATTTCTGAATGCGTCAGAGGGGTCGACCGCTGGATGTAATCAACTTTAGGACGGGTTGCCAATTGGCTCACCCAAGTACTGCAAATACCAGTAATTGCCAAGAAACCTTAACTTAAAATAGACCTAACTATTCAATAGTTTGTAATAACTTATAATTGAGGAAATACAAACATTTGAGTACGTAGTACTGACCAGAAGCACAGGCGGTTTTTTTTTATTTATATATACAAGAGTTCTTACATTCTTGTACAACCACTAGTACGCGTAGCGTTTCGGACAAGTCCTTAATGCTACGTTCTCTAATAAGAGTAGTAATACGATTGTCCAAGTAACAACCAGGTAACCATTTTACTGTCGAGTTAAACAGGCTTCAGTTAAGGATTTGCGCCCAGTAAATCTTCCCAGGCCAGGATACGAACCCAGGACAAAGCAAGTAACCAAACCGTTAAGGATATATAGCACCATCAACCCAGGACAAAGTGTTCGCTAAACGCCACGTGAACATTTTAACCACTACACCATAGGGACTCCAGCCATCTTGAGTGTCTCTGACTAACAGCCTTACATTATCAATTACTTTGTCCTCTACACGTTATAAGGTCTGCTAGTTAAGATTCTTTTCAATTAGCCATTTATTTACCGTTAAACACCGAGGCCAGATTCCCTCCCCTAGGATAACTTCCCACCAGATTATTACTACAAATGAAACCATCGTTCTTTGCCTCTTTAGGATAGATTCGCTTAGGTGCAACAGAAGAATCTGTAATACAGTATTTATCAATTCTAAAGTGTAATTTAGTTTTTACCAAATAAACATTTCTTATCCTTGGTGAACCTTTAAATTAGGATCCAGCCCTAATCCATACCACTGACGTAAGGAGCTGCCATTAACAGACCTAATTTTTCATTTGCAGAAGAGAGTTTTTCACCTAACAAAATATAGTCTCGTGCTAGACCTAAGCTCATTTATGCACGATTAGTTTAGCAAATTATACCAAGTAATAGTTTACAACTTAAACAGTCAGGATTTGTGGCCTACACATACAGCTCGTCAAGTGCTCGTCCTTAACTACGAGACGAGTGCTACTAGTACTATTCCTTTCCGACACTAGTTTTAAGTACTTTGAAGCTAGTTCGCAGCGTTTCTGCTCTAAACTATGTATGTTCGTGGCTGTAAGAATATACACAAATACCAATATTTAATACTATCAATCCATTGTTCCTTTCGAATAAATTAGTCTAATTAGAGACTTTAGGGTATAATGTTTTGCATCTAGTCTCATCGAGTGCTTAACGTCTCTATATGTGGCAAGCCACTTTGTTAAATAGAGCAATACTATGCTTTAGTCCTACACCAATTGTCAGGAAAAAGCCAAGTAGAGTTAACAGCATTTTATTAATTTCCATTGTAGAGAAATATTAGCCCAGATGGAACCAACGAGGAAAATGCGGAACTAGTTTATCCTCACTGGTTAGTCTTGAGCCGTAGGCAATGAAGCAGCCAGGCACGTTCTACTCTGGAAAGGAAAGTAAAATATTAGAGAGGCAGAAAGACATCACCTATGCATAGAATTTTACCAACTCTTATTAAAATATTTGTGTATTGTTACACAACTACCACTCGCCCTCCACTTTCCCAGAGGAGGCTCAGAGTTAAGAATTATACCGTTAAGCATTTACAGCTAGTGGAAGCTCTTAACTAGCTCTCATTAGTCTTGTAAAAGGACTAAAATAAGGCATTTAAGTAAACTTTAAAGATACGTCACAAGATTTATTTAAGTTAACATCAACCAATTTAATAATATTTACCAATAACTGAAAATAATGAAAGTAATTTAGCATCAACTTTAGTATACTTACCAAATGAATTCCACGACTGGTTTCATGTAGCATCCTCAAAGACAGGTTTGAGACTTTCCCTAAAACGGGTTTATAATTCTGATTAATATGAAAGTCTTCAGAACGCTTTAATAAAGTTTGCAACTAGTCGCTACCAAGACCAACAAATGTTTTGTAATTTGTCCAGCAAACTTTGCTTAGTTAAAGTTCTTACCAGGAGTATTAGGTGGGTAGGTAGATTTTTAGGGAGGGGGGGGGGAGGAAGTAGGGGGATAGACCTTTGTCGGGAGAGTTAGTTCTCCCTCACCGCTGGGGGTCGTCAGGGAGAGAGCTTCCTTGGAGGGGGTTTTAGTTTAACCAGCGATGGGCCCCTTCCCCGTCCTCTGCTCTCACCCCTCGCCAAGACTCAGGTTATAGGCAAAATGCTAGTAGCTTAATGTAAGCTTTTACTGTAAGATTTAAGGGCCACAAGACGAAAAATTGTACTTACAGGACGGTGTAGGTGCACGTGTTTAGGAACAAAATTTACTAAAAAACAGGCCATAAATATTTAAAAGTAAATTAAATTGAAGATTAAAGGCCTTAAATTATAGATCAAGAATATGAACAAATACATGGTACAATAAATAGTAAATATATTTTAAATACATAAATAGAATAGACAATGTTATATATAGTCACATATTTCCAGTATTGGCAGACGAACGTCCCATTTACTTACCTTACACATGACATACATTAAATAATATATACAAGTTAAATGCATTAAAATATCAAACCCTAAACACATGCACCATGACTCAGCACCTGGAACAGATTAAAAAATTTTATCAGTTCTAGAAATCAAGCTTTTAATCGTTTACAACAGAATATTGGAATCTAGACAAACCGACTAGTCTCAGAATTAAATTTGCAATTACTACAAGCAAAATTATTTAAGAAACTCGAACAATTTAGTTGTTCATCAGTTGAACATAAAAATCACTCGCTAAAACCCCACATTAACTTACAACAACGGGTCTGTATAACTATTCTTCATTATATAACAAAAATTTAACCCCGTGACGGATCACAAGAGAACACAACCTACCTTGACGACTTCTCGCCACACACTGACGAGCTTGCTAGTTCAGTGGATCCACGTCACCTTGTACGGCTCCAGACGCCCTAAACCAGCTATCACAGGGGTGATGGGGGAGGGGTATACACACAGAGAGGTGCTTAACTCACCTCTCTGTGTATGCATACACTTGAGTTTACTTTAATCCTTGATTATTTTTTACGGCTAAAGTATACTTGGTGATTGGTCAGTATAAGCTGTAGTGTACCTTAACAATCCAACTGAAGGCTGATTGGCGTTATAAGCCTTATGAGATACGAGCCATTGACAACCACTCCGGGTCGTCTGATTTACCGCATTTTTTTCTACTTATTACATCATTTTTTTATAATATGTTCCTTATTGTCACTTAAAACCTCAGAATGAATCATTCAGAAGTATGTGATGTCTAACTCTGATAAAAAAATATACCTCGAGTCGTGCTTCATTCACTTCATTTACGTTACGAAAACACCTTTCATAACCCTACCTAGGCCTAGCTAATGAATAAACCCGCAGTGTATAATACAATTAATTTATGAGATAAAACGTTGGTTATTACACCGTATACAACTGCCTAAACACCCGGTTGTCAGGTGTTGGTGTCAGGTGTTGGTCAAATAACTGCCATGTTATCGTGGGCGAAATAGTCGATATCAACCCATCCTCCTGCTTAGATAGTACTTTTTGTAACTATGAGGACCATCGTACATACATAGAAAAACGGACAATTAGATAGTAGATATGGGTACTATTCACTCTGTAGAGTCTGAAAAATGAAAGCTAAAAACCAAACTTAAATATTCCTAGGCTTTGTATAGCATATATATAGGTACCACGGGCGCCTGACAGCTGCGTGGACAGCGCTTCGGATTCGTAGTCCTGAGGTTCCGGGTTCGATCCCCGGTGGAGGCGGAGACAAATGGGCAAAATGTTTCTTTCACCCTGATGCCCCTCCCCCCCTGTTACCTAGCAGTAATAGGTACCTGCAGAGTTAGCTGCTACGGGCTGCTTCCTGAGGGGGGGAGGGGGTGTGGAGGCCTGGTCGAGGACCGGACCGCGGGGACACTAAGCCCCGAAATCATCTCAAGATAACCTCAAGATACGATAACCATATTTAGGCCTCTGATAGCGTGTATTAGGCCTAGGAAGGTTAGGTTAGGTTGAGTTTTCTTCGCAACATCAGTACAAAAACTTTTTCAATTTGTCTAAATTCAATAGTACCGATTTCCATTTTCTAATTGCAATTGAAATTGCTAAATTTCTAATTTTCTAATAGATTTATATTCTAATTGCCATTTTCTAATTTCCATTTTCTAATTTTTCTAATACAAAAAAATTACATTTTCATTTAAGTGAAAAAATATCATTTTCTAATTTCTAATAAAATCAGAAAATTTTCTGATTTCTCTTTGTAATTGTCTTTTACGTCAATATATGGACGATGGCGGTCGTCGTTACTATAGGCACTACCTAACCAGGAGGATGGACTGCGATATTTGTGTTATTGACTCAAGACTCGAGTCTCTAAGAGTCCCTCAAGTCCCTCAAGAGACACACACACTTCACCAACCTTTTCCACACACTTCAAATTGAAGTTAATTCAATGGACAATCGACTTGAGAATGGTCCAGGACGGATTGAAACGTCGTCGTCCCTTCACTTTCTAGTGTGTGGATTTGTCAACTTAATTCAATAGATCTCCAGCCGTGGCAAGGAGTCCTCGCGGCGCCACTCCGTAAAAAATACGACTGTTAGGCAAAATAGCTGTATTTTTTATTCTAACCAGAAGCGAACAAGCCCAAACAACCCACTTAACCTATCCAGGTGCATGCACAGAAAACGTCAATATTAGATGTGGTTTAATTTTGACTATTACCTCTCATTTTTAACGGATTGGACCAATGCGTAAATAATACGACGTATGAGGCGACAGGACGGGTTGTGAACATGTCTCGTCTCCTCGTCCAATAGTTTCCAACTCCTAGATACACTTTATATACCATATCTTATCATTTCCGGAATTAGTGAACAAGTTTGGCTGAGTTGCAGTTCTTGTCCATTTAACACAATGAGACAAACTTGACTTCAGTCGGGGATTGTTTAGTAATCTGCTTACACGAACTTTACTTCCCACATCCACGCGGAGTAATTGGGCTCCTCCGCTTCTGTCAGTCTGACGCTCGACGTAACACCATACTGTCGGCTGCTAGAGAGTCCATACTCTAATTTAATGTGCCAAGCAGGTTTAAAACAGAGAGAGAGAGAGAGAGAGAGAGAGAGAGAGAGAGAGAGAGAGAGAGAGAGAGAGAGAGAGAGAGAGAGAGAGAGAGAGAGAGAGAGAGAGAGAGAGAGACTCTCTCTCTCTCTCTCCCCCCTGATTTAGAGAGGCCACTGTGGTTGTACCTGGTGTCTGGGAGAGACGCTGTCAGCGGGTCTCTCCCGGCGGCCACTATGCCTCTTACGGACATAGTTGGTGGGTCCAGCGGCCTGTCGCCACACAACTTAAGTCGTTATCGACCCAACTTTGGCCGCTGGAGACTCAAGTTGTAAATGAAGTCCATCCCGCCGGGTGGTCGAGGCAGGTCGATCACTTTATTAATATTCTACGAAGAATATTGTGGAAGTGTTGTATTCAATCGAGTCGATTACTAAATGCTGGAAAGTCGAATACAATGACGCGATATCATCCAATTCCTTCATCGTCCTCCTCCTTCTCCTCCTCCCTCATCATCAACAACCCTTCCATTCCGACGCTTCCTAGCACCTCGTTATCCATCCCTTCCTCTCCATTCTTCTCTTCCCCTTCTTCCGAGCCTCCAGCACGAGGCGCAGAGCAACACATAAATGTTCATTTTTATTTGTTTAGAGCGGAGTTTCCGTCGCTAGGAATTTCGTGAGAATGGAATTCCTCTCTCCGTTAAGTTAAAGTGGCCTGGTCGAACGGTTGCGTCAAATGGTTTCCTCATTTAAGATGGTACCCTCTCAGACGGAGAGGGAAGGGAGAGGTAGAGAGAGAGAGAGAGAGAGAGAGAGAGAGAGAGAGAGAGAGAGAGAGAGAGAGAGAGAGAGAGAGAGAGAGAGAGAGAGAAGGGCGAGTAGAGGAGCTGTGTACCTTCAAAACTATTTTTTCTCTTCTGATAAGGAGCATATTTTCTACGTAGCCCGTTATCAAAAGATTGGGCCGTCAGGGTTTTGAGATGTCAATACAGAACATGTATTATCCAAGTGGACGATAATCCGCATTTTGCAATTTTGGCCACCTGACTTAATTAAGTTCGCGGTTAAGTCATGAGACACGCTTTATTCCTATCCATCCTAGCCCAGTCAAGTAGGCAAACCATACCATCTAACTTAACCTAACGTAACCTATCCTAACCTAAACATAGGCACGGTACGTAATAATAATTTTCATTTGTTTTCTCCATTACATCACGATGAAAATTATATTATCTAAGAATAACTGAGTTTGACAATAGTCCACTTTTGTAGTTTAGTCGTTTAGCAGAGGTCGTTTAGTTCATCAAAGCGAAGTCGTCTGGTTGGCTGCACTAGCAACAGGCGTACCAACTCTTCCTCACACTGTTAGCCAATTTTTTCTACCTGTCCTTAGGCTAGGCTCGTCCAAGCGGCGGCCGACCTACAAGACTCATTCGTCAATTTTAACATATTGTGTTTTAAAAGTATGTTTGTTTTCATGTATAAATTGATATTATCATATATCAGAGTTATGTGTATAGTTAGACGTAGGTTAAGTGTTTAGGTTCAATCAATTTCTCTCTTTATTATACACCCCATACCCATCCCGTGGGCGGTGGTGTAAAGGATTACAGAGGCACATAATCTGTTGGCGAATATTTGTATTTGAAGTACGTGGGGTGAGGCTTTTACAGAGTTGCTATTCGAACACAGAGGTCGTCAGCGAAGCACTGTTCGAGAATTGTTCAAAACGTTATCAGTTGTGAGTGTTGACCAGACCACACACTAGAAATTGAAGGGACGACGACGTTTCGGTCCGTCCTGGACCATTCTCAAGTCGATTGTCACAATCGACTTGAGAATGGTCCAGGACGGACCGAAACGTCGTCGTCCCTTCAATTTCTAGTGTGTGGTCTGGTCAACATACTTCAGCCACGTTATTGTGACTCATCGCCTGCAGTTGTGAGTGGTGTTTAAAGCATTTGTCATCCATAAATATGCCGCCTGCGTGGATAAAACGTTTGCCCCTTTGTTGATGAGGATGGGCT
>NC_091170.1:30262387-30267387 GCF_040958095.1 Procambarus clarkii
GGAGGGGAAGGGGGTGTTGAAACAGGTGGATATTAATCCTCAATGATAGGTTTGTATACATAGAGTATCCAACCCCTCCCCCTCCCTCTCTTCCTACCCTATGTGTCTTCCCTTTCCTTCCCCCTGTGTCCCCCCCTTACACACACATGTGCAACTTTAGAACCGAAAAAACACACAAAAAAACGCACGAACTTAAACGCTAAAACGAGAGAAAGCAAATGTTGTCCACAAAGTAATCTGGCTGAGAGCCTTGCGTGCTTCAGAATCAAAACATCGAACGCAGAATAGCAGGAAAACTCATAGGAAAAGTGTCCAACAAATTCAATTTTTTTTTGTTCTTTTACACAATCGCAGAGGGACTGAGCTCTGAAAGACAAAAAAAAAACTAATGGAAACCATAATTTATTAAAACTCTCTGTATAGAGACGAACCAACATTAGCTATAAACGAAATATCGGGCAGCGCCTTTAATGGATCCCCCCAAAAAAAGTTCATGGCAAACATGAAAAATCCTGGAACAAAAAAAATCTGGAACAAAAGGCCTGGAACAGAGCGGAAATGACAACAAAAGGCGTCGGAACAAGTGTTCAAACTCTGTAGAAAACGTCCCAACTCGCAGAGGTCTAAACGAGACAGAATTAGATAAACGAGAAATGAAATATAATACAATAAACGAGAGGGGAACACGTTCAGTACAGGGGATGGGGGGGGGGGGGGAAGGGAAAGGAATTATCAGGAGAGAGCGCCAAGTCATTACGACTATATACCACTATAAAGGGGTCAGAATAACAATATGGGACGGGAGGGGATGGACTGGTGACCAACCAATTGGACAGTCGGGGATTGAACGCCGACCTGCATGAAGCGAGACCGTCGCTCTACCGCCCAGCCCAAGTGGTTAGACCTCATGTACAGGGATAAAGAAAAAGAGAGATAGACAATCTGGAGGAAGTAAGACAAGAGGAAAACAGCCTGATGCTTAAATCTATCAAATGGAAGAAAAAAGCAAAAAATAGCTTTAAAGATAGTTGGAGCAAGAGCAGGTTGTCTGCCTTACAAAACTGCATATTATTGAGTACACACACACACACACACACACACACACACACACACACACACACACACACACAAAAGCGTGAGAGTAGTGGAAACATGGAATGCACTTCAGGAGCAGGTGGTGGAAGCAAATACTATTCATAATTTTAAAACTAGGTATGATAGGGAAATAGGACCGGAGTCATTGCTGTAAACAACCGATGCTCGGAAGGCGGGCTCCAAGAGTCAATGTTCGATCCTACAGGCGCAAATAGGTGAGTACACATGCACACATACACACACATACACACTAATGCGTTCAACCCCCGCAAACACACTCACACATATACAGGTGTAAGCACTACACGCAATATGTTTATCTACCTTCCATTAATCTCTCTCTCTCTCTCTCTCTCTCTCTCTCTCTCTCTCTCTCTCTCTCTCTCTCTCTCTCTCTCTCTCTCTCTCTCTCTCTCTCTCTCTCTCTCTCTCTCTCTCTGCTCCCTGCAGCTTTTACCACACCTCAGAATATCCTCTCCATTCCTCCTTGTCCTCCTTTTCCATCTCCCTCATCCTCTTTCTCTCCCAAATGCACCCAATCCTCCCTTACCCACCTGCTCCACTCCTCCCCCCCCCCCATCTTCCTCTCCCATCGTGTCAATAACAGTAAAATAAGCCGTAAAATTTGCTGCTGCTGTTAAGTCTGAGGCGCGCGCCTCAGACACATCAACTTCCTCAACTTCGTTTACGAACCGATTTAATAGAGCTGCAACTCTCTTGGTGCGTTGGTAAGTGTTTTATGGGTTGTTTCGATGGATCCATCTCGCTTTATGGGAGTATATGATGGGCTCTATTAAATTTCTCAAAGATATATTCAAGCTGGAACCTTGGCTTGAATGGGCTCTATTAAATTTATCAAGATATATTCAAGCTGGAACCTTGGCTTGAATGGGCTCTATTAAATTTCTCAAAGATATATTCAAGCTGGAACCTTGGCTTGAATTGGCTTTAATAAATTTCTCAGCCCATATGATGGGTTTTATTAAATTTCTCAGCCCATATGATGGGTTTTATTAAATTTCTCAGCCCATATGATGGGTTTTATTAAATTTCTCAGCCCATATGATGGGTTTTATTAAATTTCTCAGCCCATATGATGGGTTTTATTAAATTTCTCAGCCCATATGATGGGCTCTATTAAATTTATCAAGATATATTCAAGCTGGAACCTTGGCTTGAATGGGCTTTAATAAATTTCTTAAGATATATTCAAGCTGGAACCTTGGCTTGAATGGGCTTTAATAAATTTTTCAGCCCATATGATGGGCTCTATTAAATTTCTCAAGATATATTCAAGCTGGAACCTGATCTGCTACGAGTGTTTCAGAACAACAGGAGGACGGCTCCGTCCCAAACGTGAAAGCCTCGCCTAGACAGAAGCGACATCGGCGAGGGGAAAACAACTTGATGTCACCACAAACAACTTGATGCCAAATGATGGAAATTAGCCAGTGAGTAGATAAGAGTGACTGCCGTTTTCCTTGGTTGTCAGAGAGGCTTTGGTAGAGTTCCACGCAAGAGGCTCCTACTCAAACTAAGAGGATCATGCCGGTATTAAGAGTGGTTAGACGGGAATTCACAGGAACGACGCTAGGAAAACAGTGGCAGGATTGATATCTGAGGTGAGATTAATTACTTAACGAGGTCACAGTTGCAGACGACGAGGTCACTCTTGTGTTTACTAAACTATAGAACCTGGAAACTACATTTTCAACATTTTTTCACTCGAAACATTATTTACTTGGACCAGCTGTTCCGCCTGTGGGCTGGACACACACGTCTCTCTGTTTCCGATCAATAGGACTCTGGTTCGAACCCCGTCGTGAGGCTGAGGAAGGTGGTATTGTTGCCTGGTATGGTTTCTTTATTAGTACTGTTTCTTCTTCATCTCTCTCTCTCCTCTTCCTTCGTCTTTTCATCCATATTCGTTTACATTTTCATTGAGCTTGTGAAAATAGTTATCTGTTCCTTCCTGCTTCGACCACGAAGGATGGTCCGAAATGGTATTTTCTCGATCTTTCACGACGCAGTGAAGAGCACGCTCTTGCAGGAGGCTGACGCAGGAAGCACTCGCCGAATACGCGCCCAATCCCACTAAATCTTGCCCTGGATTTTCTCAAAGCTGTGTTGAAACGATGGCGATCAAACTCCCACAGACAGGCTCAGAATTCATCACAGAAGCTTACTAATGGGGACAGGACATCTAAACCTCGTCTCCGTTCCCGCTCTCTTCCGTCCAACCACTTGGGGTGGACGGTAGAGCGACGGTTCATGTAGGTCGGCGTTCAATCCCCGACCGTCCAAATGGTTGGGCACCATTTCTTTTCCCCCCTCGTCCCATCCCAAATCCTTATCCTGACCCCTTCCTTTTCCCATATAGTTGTTCCCTTCCCAGCATCGTTCACTGCGGCGCATGCTGGTACTAACTCAGTGCTTTCAGATTCTATTCCATTGAGGAACAGAATCCAAATAACTCCTGAAGTCCAACTAAGGACATGATTCCTCCTTAGCCGCACAAATGGACTCTGCAAGCAACGCCTAGTGCTTGAAGTCTTGCTGGTTATCCAGACTTTCATATCAGATCAAAGTCGCTTGCAATGTTCACTGCAATAACACTGTTGACTCGTCCAGTGACTGATGCACTTAGTGGAAAGATTTATCAAAGAGATCAGCGATAGGTCGCCCTCTCCTGGACCCTGATTGTCGGCCCCATCGTAACCGGTGATGGTCAGTATGTTGTCATTTGTTGGATTAATGTCCCTCACCAAGACTTTTGTCAGTATTCGGAAGCAGTGACACTAGTTTGTAGTTAGGAACCATTGAACTCCATGTGCTCTCTCTCTCTCTCTCTCTCTCTCTCTCTCTCTCTCTCTCTCTCTCTCTCTCTCTCTCTCTCTCTCTCTCTCTCTCTCTCTCTCTCTCTCTCTCTCTCTCTCTCTCATTAGGCCTATACACCCTTTACCACTATCACATATAGTAAGTACATTCTTAGGCACCATTTTTCTCTGTTAAAATACATCAGCATCATGCATAGTGTATCACTTTCATACACTATATGTCACTGTCATATATAAAACATCACAATCATACATCATCATCATCATCATACACCGTACATGGCTAGTCGAACCAGCTCCCAATTGCAGTACAATATACGTCATTTCCAGCCAAATTCAGCACCTAGCAGTATCAGCACCAAGGTCATTCTCAGCACCTAGGACCATCCTCAGCACCTAGGACCATCCTCAGCACCTAGGACCATCCTTAGCACCTAGGACCATTCTTAGCACCTAGGACCATCTTCAGCACTGAGGCTCCATCCTCAGCACCAAGGTCATTCTCAGCACCTAGGACCATCCTCAGCACCTAGGACCATCCTCAGCACCTAGGACCATCCTTAGCACCTAGGACCATCTTCAGCACTGAGGCTCCATCCTCAGCACCTAGGACCATCCTTAGCACCTAGGACCATCCTTAGCACCTAGGACCATCCTCAGCACTGAGGCTCCATCCTCAGCACCTATAGCTGAGAACAATGCCAATCGGCCTCGCTCCTGGGACTAATCGTGGTCAGCGAGCGACCTCAGTGCATGGGTGATCTCTCGGTTTAATTACCTGAGTTTAATTAGTTTTCTGTTTACAGGTGGATTGATTAACGTTGTGGGAACTGTTGCTGGCAGAGATGTGAGCAGTGGTGAGGGTGGATTACCTCTCACCAGTCATTTGGAATGTGGTATTATGGAGTTTTGTTGTGTTTGTGTGTATTTGTTATTTGTATTTGCTATTTGTGTCTGCAGAATCGAGCTATTTAGCTCTTGGAACCCGCCTTTCTAGCCAATCTGTTTTTCCTCTATTATGTCTACTGTATATATTTCTCTCTAACAGACGCGCATACACACACATTA
>NC_091170.1:30272387-30289887 GCF_040958095.1 Procambarus clarkii
CAGGCCTTATTGACCGAGGTAATGTTCTATCAGGCCTTATTGACCGAGGTAATGTTCTATCAGGCCTTATTGACCGGTGGTAATGTTCTATCAGGCCTTATTGACCGAGGTAATGTTCTATCAGGCCTTATTGACCGGTGGTAATGTTCTATCAGGCCTTATTGACCGGTGGTAATGTTCTATCAGGCCTTATTGACCGAGGTGATGTTCTATCAGGCCTTATTGACCGAGGTAATGTTCTATCAGGCCTTATTGACCGGTGGTAATGTTCTATCAGGCCTTATTGACCGAGGATAATGTTCTATCAGGCCTTATTGACCGAGGTGATGTTCTATCAGGCCTTATTGACCGAGGTGATGTTCTATCAGGCCTTATTGACCGAAGTAATGTTCTATCAGGCCTTATTGACCGGGGTAATGTTCTATCAGGCCTTATTGACCGAAGTAATGTTCTATCAGGCCTTATTGACCGAGGTAATGTTCTATCAGGTCTTATTGACCGAAGTAATGTTCTATCAGGCCTTATTGACCGAGGTGATGTTCTATCAGGCCTTATTGACCGAAGTAATGTTCTATCAGGCCTTATTGACCGAGGTAATGTTCTATCAGGCCTTATTGACCGGTGGTAATGTTCTATCAGGCCTTATTGACCGGTGGTAATGTTCTATCAGGCCTTATTGACCGGGGTAATGTTCTATCAGGCCTTATTGACCGGTGGTAATGTTCTATCAGGCCTTATTGACCGGGGTAATGTTCTATCAGGCCTTATTGACCGGTGGTAATGTTCTATCAGGCCTTATTGACCGGTGGTAATGTTCTATCAGGCCTTATTGACCGAGGTAATGTTCTATCAGGCCTTATTGACCGAGGTAATGTTCTATCAGGCCTTATTGACCGGTGGTAATGTTCTATCAGGCCTTATTGACCGGGGTAATGTTCTATCAGGCCTTATTGACCGGTGGTAATGTTCTATCAGGCCTTATTGACCGGTGGTAATGTTCTATCAGGCCTTATTGACCGAGGTAATGTTCTATCAGGCCTTATTGACCGAGGTGATGTTCTATCAGGCCTTATTGACCGAGGTGATGTTCTATCAGGCCTTATTGACCGAGGTGATGTTCTATCAGGCCTTATTGACCGAGGATAATGTTCTATCAGGCCTTATTGACCGAGGTGATGTTCTATCAGGCCTTATTGACCGAGGATAATGTTCTATCAGGCCTTATTGACCGAGGTAATGTTCTATCAGGCCTTATTGACCGAGGATAATGTTCTATCAGGCCTTATTGACCGAGGATAATGTTCTATCAGGCCTTATTGACCGAGGATAATGTTCTATCAGGCCTTATTGACCGAGGATAATGTTCTATCAGGCCTTATTGACCGAGGTAATGTTCTATCAGGCCTTATTGACCGAGGTAATGTTCTATCAGGCCTTATTGACCGAGGTAATGTTCTATCAGGCCTTATTGACCGAGGTAATGTTCTATCAGGCCTTATTGACCGAGGATAATGTTCTATCAGGCCTTATTGACCGAGGATAATGTTCTATCAGGCCTTATTGACCGAGGATAATGTTCTATCAGGCCTTATTGACCGAGGTAATGTTCTATCAGGCCTTATTGACCGAGGTAATGTTCTATCAGGCCTTATTGACCGAGGTAATGTTCTATCAGGCCTTATTGACCGAGGTAATGTTCTATCAGGCCTTATTGACCGAGGATAATGTTCTATCAGGCCTTATTGACCGAGGATAATGTTCTATCAGGCTTTATTGACCGAGGTAATGTTCTATCAGGCCTTATTGACCGAGGATAATGTTCTATCAGGCCTTATTGACCGAGGTGATGTTCTATCAGGCCTTATTGACCGAGGATAATGTTCTATCAGGCCTTATTGACCGAGGTAATGTTCTATCAGGCCTTATTGACCGAGGATAATGTTCTATCAGGCCTTATTGACCGAGGTGATGTTCTATCAGGCCTTATTGACCGAGGATAATGTTCTATCAGGCCTTATTGACCGAGGTGATGTTCTATCAGGCCTTATTGACCGAGGTGATGTTCTATCAGGCCTTATTGACCGAGGTGATGTTCTATCAGGCCTTATTGACCGGGGTAATGGTCTATCAGGCCTTATTGACCGGGGTAATGTTCTATCAGGCCTTATTGACCGAGGATAATGTTCTATCAGGCCTTATTGACCGAGGATAATGTTCTATCAGGCCTTATTGACCGAGGTAATGTTCTATCAGGCCTTATTGACCGAGGTGATGTTCTATCAGGCCTTATTGACCGAGGTGATGTTCTATCAGGCCTTATTGACCGAGGTGATGTTCTATCAGGCCTTATTGACCGGGGTAATGGTCTATCAGGCCTTATTGACCGGGGTAATGTTCTATCAGGCCTTATTGACCGAGGATAATGTTCTATCAGGCCTTATTGACCGAGGATAATGTTCTATCAGGCCTTATTGACCGAGGATAATGTTCTATCAGGCCTTATTGACCGAGGATAATGTTCTATCAGGCCTTATTGACCGAGGATAATGTTCTATCAGGCCTTATTGACCGAGGATAATGTTCTATCAGGCCTTATTGACCGAGGATAATGTTCTATCAGGCCTTATGTGTTTTATTACTGTAAAATGACTTGATGAAGAAGGATTGGTGGTGAGGGTCAGTCATGGCAGGAGAGATATTTAACTACACGCCCCTAACTCATTCGTCAGAGGTTATATCCTGACCCATACCGCCTGGCTCCATTATGGCGATGAGGTCAGAGGTGATGTTGGTGCCTACCTAACGGTGATGTCCTAATAGGGATGTCCCAATAGCGGCTACGGGGTTAGAAGAGTATCGTGCATGTTGGGATCATGTTTTTTTCATGTGTAATTCCCCTTCTAGGATTTTGATATTTGCTTCGCTTAATTTGTTTATGTAGTGTAAGTTTTTTTTTAGTTCTGGCACTATGTTTTGGGAAATCTGTGGAGTTTTTTAATTTTTGGGTCTTGTGCTTCACAAAGTGTGAATTTCAGGCCGATTCAACATATTCTAGAACTGGTCTAAAGTAGGGTGTATAGATGGTCTTAAAAGAGTAATGATTTAGGTTCTTAAATGACGTTGTAATGGTTGGCAGCGTCTCATATGGTGCCGATGTTACCATGTCTAAGTGTGAATCTGGTGTTAGTGCTGTAATTATTTCCATTTGCCATTATATTTTTCTCTGTGTCTTATTCCTGTACTTGCCATGCGTGTCTCTTTTCTCTCTTTGGCATCTTCGTTACCTTACAATTGTTAGGAGTGAACTCTAGCAAGCATTTGTCTGCCCTTTCCTGAAGTTTGTTTAGGTCTTCGTGTAAGTTGACCAATCCACACACTAGAAAGTGAAGGGACGACGACGTTTCGGTCCGTCCTGGACCATTCTCAAGTCGATTTTTCTAGTGTGTGGATTGGTCAACATACTTCAGCCACGTTATTGTGACGTCTTCGTGTAATTTTGTGAAGTCACTCCTCAGTTTATCCATTCCTCACCATCCTTGTGTCATCCGGGAACACTGACATATACTCGTTCCCTGGGGACGGTCATTTACATTAATTAGGAACAGCAGGGAACCCAAGACCCAGCCTTGGAGGAACCCCACTTGTCACATTACTCCAGCTAATCTGAGAAAAAATCCACAAGGGCCGTGACGAGGATTCGAACCTGCGTCCGGGAGCATCCCAGACACCCTCAGCCTTAATCGACTGAGCTACGACAGGGTAAAAGGGTTGAAACCGAAGTTCTACTGAACTTACTGGATCCCATAGCTTCTCCGAGGCACAAACCAGGCTTTTACGAATGAATAGTGATATTTGGGTCAAAAGCAACAATAATAGATTGATTGATTGATGAAGATTAAGCCACCCAAAAGGTGGCACGGGCATGAATAGCCCGTAAGAGGTGGCCCTTTGGAGCCATTACCAGTATCAAGAGCTGATACTGGAGATCTGTGGAGGTGCGACTGCACCCTGTGTGACCGGAGATGTCTCCCGTGAATATTACATAGATTGATTGATTGATGAAGATTAAGCCACCCAAGAGGTGGCACGGGCATGAATAGCCCGTAAGTGGTGGCCCTTTTGAGCCATTACCAGTATCAAGAGCTGATACTGGAGATCTGTGGAGGCGCGACTGCACCCTGCGTGACGGGAGATGTCTCCCGGACCAAGTGGTGACCAGATGGTGAATAAATACATAAGATTGATTGATGAAGATTAAGCCACCCAAGAGGTGGCACGGGCTTGAATAGCCCGTAAGTGGTGGCCCTTTTGAGCCATTACCAGTATCAAAAGATGATACTGGAGATCTGTGGAGGCGCAACTGCACCCTGCGTGACGGGAGATGTCTCCCGGACCAAATGGTGACCAAATGGTGGATAAATACATAATGCGAGTGAATATATATTCACAGGTGAGGTGAAGGAACAAAGTCTAGATTACGTAGGATCAGGTTCAAAGTGTTGCATATATTGCACAACTTCTCAATGTGTATAATTGTCAAGTAATCCTCTTACAAAGATATTTTATTTTAATAAATTAAATAAAACTAAATCAGGATATTGTAGTCCATTACTGGTATTTATGTTGACATGGTTTAGTCTTTTGTATCAAAACACTTGGACATTGATTTATTTAAAAAATTCTTACAATCGGGGGTAGAACCCTACCATTATATATGGTGAGAATTTTCAGTAAAATGATTGAATGAAACGTCAGATATATTATTATTATTTCTGGCATAATTTGTTTAGAAATTATGTTTTATTTTTTTTTGTTTAAGTTTATTTGATGTAATATGTATTACATTATTATTATTTTGATTATTTTATTGTTTAGGGCTTCTATTCCTCTGACTATCCCTCTTGGTCTAATTGGAAGAGGAGTTCTCCAAAAAGTCATCTTCCTTCGAGGTGAAGTAAAAATATATAAATAACTATAGAATATATTACACTTATTATAAAATTACACAACGTTTCGAAGCTACATTTACGTGATACTTTGTAAATGACACATGTGTAAATTGTTATCCTCACTTCCTTGGAAATGAACATTTCATTCACCTGGGTCTCACAGGCGCGGGGACCAGGGTTCGTGACCCCTACAACCCAGGTGCATAGAATGACACATGTATGTTGACCAGACCACACGCTAGAAAGTGAAGGGACGACGACGTTTCGGTCCGTCCTGGACCATTCTCAAGTCGATTGTGAGAATCAATCGACTTGAGAATGGTCCAGGACGAACCGAAACATCGTCGTCCCTTCACTTTCTAGTGTGTGGTCTGGTCAACATACTTCAGCCACGTTATTGTGACTCCTCGTCTGCATTTGACACATGTATCATTACCAGGGCTCCTTCGTGCTGTCAATTTTCAAACGCCGTTCGCAAAACTAATATGCAACATGTCAATCTTTTAAAGGTTAAGGTATTAACTATTTTTTTCAAAATCAGATAAAAGTGGTATACATGGGATAATTTTAGCGTGAATTTTCTCACTACAACAAAATCAGGAGTTTCCCCCTAATAATGTAAATTGTTTCCAACATTTTTCTGGTTTTGAAAACCATGTTAATGTCTTCAAATTATTTTATTTATATGTAGATTGATTATGTAAATATCACTGATACTATAGGTGCTAAGAAGAGCCGTCTTGGTAATTACCTTGTTACATGTTATACTTGGAACCCGGGCACCGCCGGGTTCCCTCCCAAAAAGTTATTCAGTTTTAGTGCTGGGAGCTTGGGCTACGACCTGGGCACCAAAGGCTCTGTCATGCGGGGGGGGGGGAGGGGAGAAGGTGTCGACTCCGTTAGTAAATTGTAGGGGCTCAGCTAGCCACCTTCCACCGGTTTCGTGGTGGGTGATCACCATAGGAGCCGATCCCCTTTTAATACGATCAAGGGGGAAAGGGTCTACCTGGACACACCCATGTTAGTCACCTAACCTTTGTCAATCACCATGCAAAGTTCTGTGAGGCTAGCCGCAAGTGTCTGGCGTCTAACCTCGGACAAACAAACATGCATTTTCTTACACGAATATAGAGTTTGGACAAACTTTAACAACATCAAATTTTGCTACAAAATTATTGTATTTGAAGTTCTCATTCATGTGACTTCTCATTCGTGTGACTTCTATTTAAGGAGACTTCTCGTCCATGTGACGCCTTGTCAGCAACACTGCTTCTCTCTCATGTAAACACTATTGTAGAATAGGTCATTTCACAGGCCAACTTTGTCTCCTCAACACTGTTCAAACTTGGAGAAGGAAATTTGGTCAAGTTTGAAAGGCAAGTTCAAGGCAAAGTTCCCCCGGTTGTTAATGATTATTTTGAACTCGAACATGTCTGGAAGAGCACAGTGTGGTAGGCCATTCCTCTAGATGGTTGGGGGATGCAAAAATAAGTCTTCACTTTTAATATATGAATTAGGTGTATATATATATATATATATATATATATATATATATATATATATATATATATATATATATATATATATATATTGCAGCTTTAATATAGCCTGGGGTGAGGTGATTATGCTTCCTCTTGACTTTGTTGCAGGTGGACGATGACCTTTCCTATTGACCTCTTTGCAGGTGGATAATGGTGCTACCAGTAGGCAAATATTCTGAACGAGGTAGTTCGCTCCCTCAACAACTGTCGTCAAGACACAGCTAAAGGTAAGCTTACCTCTGTCCATTACCTCATGTCAAAGCAGTCAAAAAGCTGATGGGAAAGGTGGAACGATGGTCGTGAAAAGACGAGATGAATACAAAAGGAGGAGAGTGGGTTGCAGGATGAGAAGGAAGAGATGGAAGAGGGTAGGAGGGAGGATGGATTGTGGTTAGTGTGTTGTGGGCAGTGATTGAGGTTCATTGGGTGAATGGCAGTATAGGTAGTGGGTGATTGGGGGTTGGGTACTGGTGTAATGGGTTGCGAGTGGTGATTAGTGGATGGTGCTTAGTGAAGTGTGGGAGTTGGTCAGGTGGTAGTGGGTAGTGGGTGGTGGGTAGTGGGTAGTGGGTGGTGGGTGGAAGTGAAGAATGAGTCAGAAGACAGGACTAGAAGCTCCATAGAAAAGCCCCTTCATGATCTTTTGTCCTTTCCCCTCTCCCCTTTCCCCTCTCCCCTTTCCCCTCTCCCCTCTCCCCTCTTTACTCTCTTCTCTCCCTCTTCTCACGTGTTTTATCTCCACTTCCCCGGCCACCTTGTTTCTTTTCACATTCCCATTCCACTTCTTGCCTCACCTCTCTCTCCTCTTTCGTTTCAAGTTTCACCCTCTCTCTCTCTCTCTCTCTCTCTCTCTCTCTCTCTCTCTCTCTCTCTCTCTCTCTCTCTCTCTCTCTCTCTCTCTCTCTCTCTCTCTCTCTCTCTCTCTCTCTATCTCTTTCCCTGTCTCTTCTTTTTAAGAAGGAAATTTCTAAGAACTCAAATACTTTTTTCTTCATTTGTGAAATGATTCATATTTTCTGCACTGACATAATATTAATGGTCAGTTTACTTCTGAGATGGATTGAAGTAGTGCTATTTTTGTGCACTGAACTAATCAGGATTTATTTACACTGCACATTACACTGTAGAATTTTTTTTATAAGATTCACTTGTAGGGAAATACTGTGCCCTAGTAATGGTCCTCACACCTAAGTGTTGCTCCTTGGTTGTGGTTCCTTCCTTAACATAGAGCAACACCTTGTTTACACACCTTGAAACACACCTCTCACTCCTGGGATCTCAAGAGAAGCCATGGAATCTATGGCTTAAGTCTATGGCTACAGTGGATCAGTTACTGAAAGAAGTCTTTCAGTAACTGATCCACTGCTGGTTCCTCTTTGACTTTCTTCTGTGCTCTCGTTACTGAATTGTGTCTTTAGAGGTCCATCGTCCATATAAGACTTTGGCTCCTTCCTGAGGGTCTCATTTCCCAATGGTTGGCTTCTGTAACCTAACTCCTCCCTCAAAATGGGAGTAGAAGACGACACCCCCTCACGTCTCGGTTCTCAAGTCTGAACTATTTCTCCTGAAGGTTGGCTGTTCACCCGAGACACTTCCTGATCCTGGCCAGTTTGTTCAGTTTGGGCACTATCCTGAAGTGCCACATTTATCCAGCACTTGAACACTGAAAGAACTTTCATCTGATGAGTTCTTGCCTCAGTGTAGTTGAACTCTGGCGATCTTCTTTGCCTGTATCCGCTGCTTCTTCCCCCGAATCCATTGTCTGATTAATTTCCGAAAGAGCCTTTTCTTCGATACAAAAGCTTAGCATTGACAATGTATTCTGCCGGACCATTATCCTTTAAACCTTGACCCAAACACACATCACGGCCATTTTCTCAGCTTCCTGAAGTGGCACATGTTAGTAGGCTCGACGAGCCAGAAGCTGGACTCTTATCTGCCTAATCAACACGTTCCTGATCCTCATCCTGATGGGCCTGAGTAACTTGGATCAAGGTCACGTGCAGGACTTCCCGGTCCCCCAATCCGCCGAGCACAAGCTATTTTGTGCATGTGCTCTGTGACTTGTTCAACTGTTGTATCTGGCGGTTTGTGTATTGAATCTGGTGGGAGGTGGGTGGAGGCTGGGGCGCTGGGGGATGTGGAAGGAGGGTTAGTAGCAATACGAATAGAATGAGGAGGAAGAATGAAGAATAGAAGGAGAAGCGAATGGAGAAGCAGAGATGGGGGAGGGGGGGGGATAAGTGTTGACAAAGGAGGTATAAGAGTGTGGGAGAAGAGGGAGACAAAGATAAACACAGAGAGAAGCAGCGGTTGTAATGACTTACAGACAATTACACTCACGGCTCTGGTTCCCTTGTTTACTTGGTGACGTCACTCCTTACTCCTCCACTGTGTGAGGAGTAAGGAGAGGGAAAATGAGTATAAATAGGTTGACATATGTCGGTTATTTGACTATCAGCAGTTTGGCCAGTTAACTGTAAGCGATAAATTCTTTTATGTAGTGAGAGACGTTGATAGAAAGAACGAAAGATGCACACACACACACACACACACACACACACACACACACACACACACACACACACACGCCTGGTGGATAGCGCGCAGGATTCGTAATTCTGTGGCGCGGGTTCGATTCCCGCACGAGGCAGAAACAAATGGGCAAAGTTTCTTTCACCCTAAGTGCCCCTGTTACCTAGCAGTAAATAGGTACCTGGGAATTAGTTAGCTGTCACGGGCTGCTTCCTGGGGTGTGTGTGTGTGGTGTGGGGAAAAAAAAAAAAAAAGTAGTTAGTAAACAGTTGATTGACAGTTGAGAGGCGGGCCGAAAGAGCAAAGCTCAACCCCCGCAAAACACAACTAGTAAACACACACACACACACACACACACACACCAACATCAGGCGGGACCAAAGAGCCAAAGCTCAACCCCCGCAAGCACAAATAGGTGAGTACACACACACACACACACACACACACACACACACACACACACACACACACAAAGAGAATGAAAATTATACTATTAAAAAGATCAATCAGGGATTTAATTATATCAGGTTAGACGCTCGTGTTGAAACAGTATAATGCTGTGAAAGTAATTATCGGCCGTCACTACACTATGGAAAGGGAGGAGAAAGGCAGTGGGATGAATGAAGGAAGAGTAGAAGGGAGGAAGAGTGGAAAGTAGAGAAGAAGTCAGGAAATGGGAAAAAAGAAAATAGGGAGAGAGAAAAAAAGAGAGAGAGAGGGCGGTGAAATGAAGATAGACAGAGGAAGACAAGTGAGAAGTGAGTGGGAAGAAAGAGAAGAAGGGGAAGGAAGGACGAGGGAAAGAAGAGAGGAAGAGAAGCGTTGCTGGAATGGGTAGTGAGAAGATGGGGTGAAGCTGGAATGAACTTCGCTAAAATTTGATGAGATAAGAGAGACGGGATGACGTGAGGGAGAGTGAATGGGAATAGAGAGAGAGAGAGAGAGAGAGAGAGAGAGAGAGAGAGAGAGAGAGAGAGAGAGAGAGAGAGAGAGAGAGAGAGAGAGAGAGAGAGAGAGGAAACGAAGGAAATGACGAAAGGGAAGGTGGGGAGAAGAGACCAATCAACAGGAATGATGAGGTACCACACAACTACAGCACAGGGAGAAGGGGAAGTTGAATTGCAACTACTCTTTAAAACAGCACATTGAAGCTATATATATATATATATATATATATATATATATATATATATATATATATATATATATATATATATATATATATATATATATATGTCGTACCTAGTAGCCAGAACTCACTTCTCAGCCTACTATTCAAGGCCCGATTTGCCAAATAAGCCAAGTTTTCCTGAATTAATATATTTACTATAATTTTTTTCTTATGAAATGATAAAGCAACCCTTTTCTCTATGTATGAGGTCAATTTTTTTTTATTGGAGTTAAAATTAACGTAGATATATGACCGAACCTAACCAACCCTACCTAACCTAACCTAACCTATATTTATAAGTAAGGTTAGGTTAGGTAGCCAAAAAAAGCTAGGTTAGGTTAGGTTAGGTAGGTTAGGTAGACGAAAAAACATTAATTCATGAAAACTTGGCTTATTAGGCAAATTGGGCCTTGAATAGTAGGCTGAGAAGTGCGTTCTGGCTATTAGGTACGACATATATATATATATATATATATATATATATATATATATATATATATATATATATATATATATATATATATATATATATTCTAATAGGTTACTTTACATGTTTACATGGGGCTTTTCATACTTTGTTTAATTGTTCTTATGTATTTCAGATGTATATGGATAGAACACTGATGCATTTAGCTACCTGGCTGATGTATGGTTTGGTGTGATGACTTTGGGTACGTGGGTGATGACTTTGGGTATCTGGATGATGACTAGAATCATTTCTAGAGATGATGATTGATGAAGATTAAGCCACCCAAGAGGTGGCACGGGCATGAATAGCCCGTAATAGAATTGATGAGCTTACGTGTGTTTTATAAGCTGATAGTGATTGGGTAATGAGGTGAACAGTTAGTCCACCAATCAGTCAATTAGTCAAACAGTCAATCCGTCAGTCATTCAACTGTTAAAGGATATATCCATCATGTTGGTTAACCAATCAGTTTGGAAATCCATCAGACTGTTAGTCAACCAGTTAGTAATTTAGCCAGTCGATCGTTTAGTAATTTAGTCATTCAGGGATTTAATAATAATATCAACTGTTCAGTTTGCAACTTAATCATTCAACCCTCAATTAGTTAGCAAACGTTCACTAGTTCAACTATCCAGCAACCAATGTTAAAGTGTTCTGGTCAACCCATCCAGTGAATGATCCACCATTCATATCCATCTATCACTCCATCCCTGCCACCCACCCGTCAATCCAGCCCACTCACAATCCACTTATCCTCCCATCCAATCTTGAAGGTTATCTTGAAATGATTTCGGGGCTTAGCGTCCCCGCGGCCCGGTCCTCGACCAGGCCTCCTTTTTGTAACACACACCCTAGGAAGCAGCCCGTAGCAGCTGTTTAACTCCCAGGTACCTATTTACCACTAGGTAACAGGGACATCAGGGGTGAAAGAAACATTTTGCCCATTTGTCTCCGCCTCTACCGGGGATCGAACCCGGAACCTCAGGACTATGAATTCGAAACGCTGTCCACCCAGCTGTCAGGCATCCAAGCCCACATCTTCCCTCCCAAGCCCCCACCTCCCCTGCTCCCTGCTGACAAAGTTGACAGATAATTGGCCAAATCAGGTGGAAGGTCCGGATGCTGTCAGAGATCTTCACGAGTGAGATGAAGAAAGTTTAGAGATGTTGTGTATAAAAAATGATTGAGGTAGCGCTGGGAGAAAGTGAGAAGGATGGAGGGAGAGAGAGAGAGAGAGAGAGAGAGAGAGAGAGAGAGAGGAGAGAGAGAGAGAGAGAGAGAGAGAGAGAGAGAGAGTACCAGTCTCCCATCACCCCCATCTCTCACTCTGTTTACCTTCGGTAATGGGAAGATAAAGGGTTCCTATGGCGATCATAACTTCATGAATGCTTCAAACAGGACGTTAAAAGGGTCAGTAAGAGGGGGAAGGGGAGGGGGAAGGGGAGGGGGAAGGGGAGGGGGAAGGGGAGGGGGAAGGGGAGGGGGAAGGGGAGGGGGAAGGGGAGGGGGAAGGGGAGGGGGGAAGGGGAGGAGGAAGGGGAGGGGGAAGAGGAGGAGGAGGGGGAGGGGGAGGAGGGGAGAGGCGGAGGAGGAAAGGAGAAGAGAAATGAAAATAATAATAATAATGCTATGGATGAAAAGATAAATATATAGATAAACATAGAGATGGAGATAAAGTTAGAGGAAGACAATGGTTGGTGTCTTCTATACTCACTCCTCACTCATTCACTCATTCATTCTGACGAAATACTCGTATCCTGCATGAGTGATCCGCGACTTGAGTGCCACCTCCACCTTCAAGTTTAAGACCAGATTCAACAAACAATTATATCGTTAGAGTACAGCAAGACATGTAGATGTGAACCGAGAGCTAAACCTCACTTGTCGTAGTGAGGTAACCTCTATTAGGTAAACACAGGAGGTCACATTACTCCTTATCAGTTTTCCAAGAATCAGAGGCGGGACCCAAGAACTGAAGCTCATCCCCTCCCCCCCTTCTCCTGCACTTAGCCTCTCTTCCGGTTCCGTGTTCGAGAGGTAATTGGCACAAAATGTTGTTACAGTGGCCAGGGAGGGGGGGAGGGGGTTGTGGAAAGGAGGGGAGAGGGTGGGTGGGGGGGGTCGTGGGGAAGGGGGATTAGGCGGCCAACTGTCACGGTGATTTAAGATGTGAGGGTTGGAATGGGGAGGCTCAGGCTTGAGACGGAGGGAGGGGGGCAGGGCTTTCCTGGGAGGGGGGGTAGGCTGGTAGGGGAAAGGGACAGGCTGGAATGGGAAGTTGACAGGATGAAGCTAAACCGAGTCCGGGGACAAGATTTGAACTGGAAGAGCAATGCGGATAAGTGAGGGGGAGATAGAGGGAAGGGAAGGGAAGGGAAGGGAAGGGAAGGGAAGGGAAGGGAAGGGAAGGGAAGGGAAGGGGATGAAGGGAAAATATTTGTTTAAGGTCAGGTGAGGATCAGGAGAGAGCACCAAGCCACAATAGCATTTGGAAGGGACAGACAGAGAGATTGGGGGGGGGGGGAGGAGTGAAGGGGATAGTCCAGAGTGATTGAACGGTGCCTAGCCACTTGGGGATCGAACGTCGACCATGAAAGGGGGTAAGTGGGAGACTGGTGTAAGGGGGAGGCTGGGGTAAGGGGGAGGCAAGGGTAAGGGGGAGGCAGGGGTAAGCGGCAGGCTGGGGTAAGGGAATGGGGCAAAGGAAAGGCTTGAAGAAATGCGGAAAAATTGTTATCTAAAGGCTTATGGTAAGTGCAGTACATAAGGAGCTTAGGGAGGCAGAAGCAGGCTTGAACAAGTCAACTTAAAGGAGAGAGAGAGAGAGAGAGAGAGAGAGAGAGAGAGAGAGAGAGAGAGAGAGAGAGAGAGAGAGAGAGAGAGAGAGACAGACAGACAGACAGACAGACAGAAAGACAGACACAGAGACAGGTTCTCCCTCGAGACAGAAATGCAAACACAGAAACAGAGTAACAAGGCACACATAAGGAAAGTAAAAGAAAGATCAGGGGAAACAGTTGAGAGAAATAAAGACCTGGAAGCAATATTCTCGTCCAACTGCGCAAAGACTTCAACAAAAAGAAAGTTTGTTTTCTCGGAGTTCCTGGACCACCCGGAGTAGTATAGTCTCCAGATGTAGACCATCTCACGCCACTTATATTATTATTAACATCTTTATTGACAAAATTAGCTACAATATTGTCTAATCTGAGGATTTCGAGTAAGTCTTATTAAAGTGAGGATAATGCTACTACGTCTCTGGGGACCGTTAAAGAGTAGATAAAACGTCTACTCGACGTTTTATCTACTCATTAACCATAGGCTGAAACAATCCTAAGGGCTCAAAACAGCATGTTTTTCGAGTATAATGAATAAAAGTCTTCCCCTGATGTAGCAGAACGTAAGAAGTAGTTTACGTAACTACTTTCTAGCGTAAAACTACTCTACAGTATAAGTTGTAGAGTAGTTGCACGCAGTAAGGAGGCTTTTTTTGGCCCTTATCCTCCCCCCCCCTCTCTCTCTGTTATTTGCATAGGGGGAAAGAGGGGTTTGTACATAACAATTACCCTCTATTATCTTGTTGTTAAAGAAGCTACTATCTCCAAAATTGGTATAGTCCCTATGGAACACTGCAGCAGAGATTATTGTGCAATCGTTGTGTCTTTAATTGCTATTCTATCAGGCTCTCTTTCTTACCCTATCCATATCCCCTCATTTCAGTTTCCTTCTTGGAGACTTCATCTTCGGCAATGTGCCATATTTCGAGCCATCTGGAAATGTAATTTTCAATCGCTTCTGTTATTAGTGCTCAGGGACTGATTGGTGTGGGGGGGGGGGGGGGTCTGGGGGTTCAGATTAGCAGAAGTTGTAGGGTTGGATGGGGGGGAGATAGGAGATGCTGGGGATACATGTTCAAGAGTGGGTCTCACCTTCGCTGTACAATAGGGCTCGGAAAGCCCGTTTGTTCAAGTTTCTATAGGATACATTGGGGCGTTGGTCAGTATGGAGCTGTTGTTATTCTGCTAATGTGGGCTTCTGGCATTAGATTTGGGGTTATGTCCAATTCACATTCTTTCTCCTTTTCTGAATGAAGAATCTGTCTTCCCTTCATCCTATACTGTTGTACTGGTCTTCGCATTTCTGTTCCAATCCCCCCATAACTTTGCCATTTGGTTGGGTTAAAGTCTAGCAGCCCTTTTTTCAGACCTCTCTTTGAAAGGGTTTTCAGACCTCGTCATACTGACGAGGAACACAATGAGAGGTAGTCGAGGAGAGGATCTTCATTCACAGTTTGGAAGACAGATATAAAACCAAATAAAAGAGGCCAGAAGCCACTGTGGGGTCCCCAGCAGACCAAGCTCGATCCCTACACTACAATTTAAGTACGAAGACACAGACTACCCACATGCATGAAATGGCCAGGACTCTGACAGGACATACATGGCTATACAACCCCCCTTCACTCAACATGCCCCCATCTCCTGCCTCAACCAGTATATATATATATATATATATATATATATATATATATATATATATATATATATATATATATATATATATATATATATATATATTCCTCAATCAATGACAGCGCAGAAATAAAAAATAAAAATAAAAATAAAATACACAAATTGTGTTTGTGCAATCAACAAAATCACTGAAAGGAATACTAATTATTGTGGCTTTATCTGTTTTAAAGTCAGGTGAAAGTAGAAATATACAATAGAATATACATGTTGTGTCCCTGATGCCAAATTGCTTGTCAAAGAACCATCCCTTTGAGACAATAATTACACGATTTAACAATTTTGAATTTGTGTAAAAGTAAACTGCTGTAGATATATTAATGATTATAGTAAGAAATCACGTGAAGGTTAATAACGAAAAGTAATTGATAAGATAAAGTCAAGTGGCCCAAAATTGTTAGGAAGTAAAATGCGACAAATTTGTTCTTAACTTGATAATCGTCTCTAATTAGCTAATGAGAGTGAGAAAATGAGAGGGAGAGCCAGGGGGAGGGAGAGAGAGAGAGGGAGAGAGGGAGAGAGAGAGAGAGAGAGAGAGAGAGAGAGAGAGAGAGAGAGAGAGAGAGAGAGAGAGAGAGAGAGAGTGAGGGGCACAGGAGAATGCTAGACAGAGATACATTGGAGATCTCTTCTCCAAACTCCGTGAAGACCTAGACAGAAATGACGGGTAGTGAGGCTGTCAATCCTCCTGTCAACGAGTTAACAACTCGGACATCTATTCCTCCAGTCAACTGGTCAGTTAGTGTGTTGTGTGTGACGGAAGCTACTGTATTCTACGAGTACTTTTCTTGCTAATTATCTCCACGAAATTTTTGCAAGCAGTTATCTGAATTCATTTTTTTTCCAACTAAGTTCATTTGAGCTGTCAAGTGAAGTGCCTGTTGAAGCTGCAAGCAAGAGCTGTTATCCTACATCAGCTCATCTGAAGACTCTCCTCAATAATGATCCTTATATTACTAATCCTAATTATAATAAAGCACAAAGAAAATACATTCAAATGATGCATCAATTAGATAATCAAAAGGACCCGTGACAAGGATTCGAACCCATGCTCTGCGAACTATCAAGCAAACTCCTTTGTCTTGGGAGTACCCAAAGCATAGGTTCGAATCTGTCTCACGGCTCTTTCTGATTTTCTCCAAAATAATAATCAGAATTTTAATAATCTGAATTATATTAATTCAAATAATAATATTGGTCAGACCATAATCATTACTATGACAAAATAATATCGAGGAGAAGCTCGAGCCTCGAGGAGCTACTCGCTGCCTCTGACATTCTAATTTAAAAAGGAAAAAGAAATTTTCTGAGGAAATAAGAAGCGAAGGTTACAGGTTGCTCCTAATTACGTCTCGCCTCTGGACAATCTCTCGGCCCAATGCTTTTTTTTTTTTTTTGCCAGTTATATCTTGAATTTTATGATTTATAGTGAACTACGGGCTCACCATAGCCCGTGCTACTTGGAACTTTTGTGTTCTGAGTAGCTGAATCTGTAACAACAACATATGATTTATTATGCATTTAATAATACTAAATTGTGGGAAAACTATCCTTCAGCAACTTTGTATAAGTTGCTGAAGGATAACCAGGACGTTTGCCAGTATGGTCTATGATAACCTCGTTATCATGCTGATGTGTGCCTCTGGTGCCTTCGTTATCCTGCTGATGTGTGCCTCTGGTGCCCTCGTTATCCTGCTGATGTGTGCCTCTGTTGCCCTCGATATCCTGCTGATGTGTGCCTCTGGTGCCCTCGATATCCTGCTGATGTGTGCCTCTGGTGCCCTCGTTATCCTGCTGATGTGAGCCTCTGGTGCCCTCGTTATCCTGCTGATGTGTGCCTCTGGTGCCCTCGTTATCCTGCTGATGTGTGCCTCTGATGCCCTCGTTATCCTGCTGATATGTGCCTCTGGTGCCCTCGATATCCTGCTGATGTGTGCCTCTGGTGCCCTCGTTATCCTGCTGATATGTGCCTCCAGTACCCTCGTTATCCTGCTGATAAGTGCCTCTAATGCCCTCGTTATCCTGCTGATGTGTGCCTCTGGTGCCCTCGTTATCCTGCTGATAAGTGCCTCTAATGCCCTCGTTATCCTGCTGAAGTGTGTCTCTGGTGCCCTCGTTATCCTGCTGATATGTGCCTCTAGTGCCCTCGATATCCTGCTGATGTGTGCCTCTGGTGCCCTCGTTATCCTGCTGATATGTGCCTCCTAGTACCCTCGATTATCCTGCTGATAATGTGCCTCTAGTACCCTCGTTATCCTGCTGATTTGTGTCTCTGGTGCCCTCGTTATCCTGTTGATAAGTGCCTC
>NC_091170.1:30293340-30320840 GCF_040958095.1 Procambarus clarkii
GTGTATTTGTTAGCGTGTCCTTGTTGCGCTTGTCCATCACTTTCCCCTCACTCATCACTTTCACTCACTCATCACTTTCCCCTCACTCATCACTTTCACTCACTCATCACTTTCCCCTCACTCATCACTTTCCCTCACTCATCACTTTCCCCTCACTCATCACTTTCCCTCACTCATCACTTTCCCCTCACTCATCACTTTCCCTCACTCATCACTTTCCCCTCACTCATCACTTTCCCTCACTCATCACTTTCCCTCACTCATCACTTTCCCTCACTCCTCACTTTCACTCACTCTCCCCTACTCTCACCTCTTACTACTCATCACTCTAAAAGATATCCTTATCTCCAAGCTAATATGTCCCCAACTCTTTTCTGTATATAAACTTACCCCCATTTTTATCAATTATTTTTATCAATTGCTTCTTGTTGTTTACGTGTTATTTCACCCCTTTTTTATCTTTGAATTTGCTCTAGATAATGTAAATACAGCATCCTAATCTTCCCTTGGCGAGCTGGTTTATATTATCTGGGATTATCATCACCTTTCGCTACACAAATGAGTTTATGTCTGTTCCGAAGAATGACATCGAAAACGGAGTTACATAATCTAGATGGGGCCTAGCAAGAGCAGGCTATAGTGCTTAAGAATATCATTCTGGCCTAGAGTGAAGGGAATCTATATGATCACCGTGCAGTGAGGGGGGAAAGTAATTGAAAATTTGGAACTACAGATGATTCAGTGATTGTAATATGGGGGAACTTGTTTTTTTGTTTAAGTTAGGAGAGGTAGCTGAAGGTGATGCCCTACATTGGTTATTAAAACACACACACACACACACACACACACACACACACACACACACACACACACACATACACACACACACACAAGGCGGGATCCAAGAGTCAATGCTCGATCCTGCAAGCACATATAGGTGAGTACATATAGGTGAGTACACACAATTATCAGGGGAAAAACGCCAAGCCATTACGACTATATAGCATTTGGACGGATCAGGATAAGGATTTTGGGATGGGACGGGGATGGAAGTTGATTGATTGACAGTTGAGAGGCGGGCCGAAAGAGCAGAGCTCAAACCCCTGCAAGCACAACTAGGTGTATACAACTAGGTGAATACACATACACACACACACAGGGGCCTCGTAGCCTGGTGGATAGCGCGCAGGACTCGTAATTCCGTGGCGCGGGTTCGATTCCCGCACGAGGCAGAAACAAATGGGCAAAGTTTCTTTCACCCTAAGTGCCCCTGTTACCTAGCAGTAAATAGGTACCTGGGAGTTAGTCAGCTGTCACGGGCTGCTTCCTGGGGTGTGTGTGTGGTGTGGAAAAAAAATAAAAAATAGTAAGTTAGTAGTTAGTTAGTAAACAGTTGATTGACAGTTGAGAGGCGGGCCGAAAGAGCAAAGCTCAACCCCCGCAAAAACACAACTAGTAAACACAACTAGTAAACACACACATTCTCCAGCAGATAATGTATGCTTGGAAGCTATTGTATTTGGTTGTGTCCTCTTCGTGTGGATTCAATACTCATTACCATAAAACGAGTGCGTGACTGTGTGTGTGTGTGTGTGGTGGGTCGCTGGTGGTATCTGAATATCTTCTGAATATCTTCTGAATATTGCATTCCTCAGCCGTCTGGTAATGCTTCCTAGTGAATAGATTAATGACCAGGAGCTGAGGAAGGAATGCAAATTGATTACTTAATTCATCTGGATATCGTCTACGCTGAGTCAGTTTGAAATGGATTAGGGTCGCGTGTGTGAGAGGGAATGATTGATGGATAATGATAGACACATAGAGGAAAATGGAAGACGGCATCTACAACACAAGACGTTTAGTGAGGCGGCTGACTAGCACAATGAACGTGTTCATTCATCATGGTAGATATTCATGAAATATGATGAGCTAAGCGAAGGCTTAGACACACCTTATTCCATCTTCACACACACACACACACACACACACACACACACACACACACACACACACACACACACACACACACACACACACACACACACACACACACACACACACAGTTTCAAATGTAGATATGACAGAGCCCAGTAGGCTCAGGAATCTGTACATCAGTTGATTGACGGTTGAGAGGCGAGACCAAAGAGCCAGAGCTCAACCCCCGCAAACACAACTAGGTGAGTACAACTAGGTGAGTACAACTAGGTGAGTACACACACACACACACACACACACACACACACACACACACACACACACACACACACACACACACACACACACACAAAATCTATGTACACATTAATACCTACTGACTCAACCCGCGTCCGCCCAACAAGGATTATAGCTGTTAGCTTGTGTTCAAACAATGGGAACGTAGTTGTAAATCAATTCTCGGATCGTGTTGCAAAGAAAACTAGCTTGTTGTAGGTTCTCTATAAGCTATGAAGAGGGAAAGCTCTCAGACTGTTAACATGAGTCGTTCGTCTACTCTTGTACCCAATTAAGGAAGGCAGGGAATTATCAGGGGAAAAACGCCAAGCCATTACGACTATACAGCATTTGGATGGGATCAGGATAAGGATTTTGGGATGAGACCGGGATGGAAGGAATGGTGCCCAACCACTTGGACGGTCGGGGATTGAACGCCGACCTGCACGAAGCGAGACCATTGTTCTACCGTCCAGCCCAAGTGGTTGGTTGGGCCAGAGAGAGAGAGAGAGAGAGAGAGAGAGAGAGAGAGAGAGAGAGAGAGAGTGAGAGAGAGAGAGAGAGATTTACTGGGCTGTAATCTATACAAATCACTACACAGTGGAGGCTGCAGATCATACTTAATTCCCTATTCGAACAAATAACTGACAATCACTTGGTGTAATTAGCCAGAATAAACACGGAGTTTGCAGTATATTTTCCACGGCTTCATAATTAATGAATCCGACAGCCCATCTGACGAGATATTAAGGAATTTTTTTCACTATAAACAAATAAATACCAGCACCAATTACGACTGAACTAAACAGGTGTTTAGCTATGTAACTCGAACCTGTCTTTCTGGACTTAAAAGACTTTTAGCTTACAAATCCAAGATTTTAAACTCCTTTTTATATATATTAATAAAACAAAATATTTACATTTATAACTGGCTTATTGGTAAGATTTTGTTAGCTAACTAAAAGAAAATTAAGGCACAGTTTATAGTAATATATTACTGTAATTACAAGAGGAACCCTAATTCCTTAAGCATCTTATTATCTGAAGAGGTCATTAAGAAGATTAACTGTCCAATGGCAAGTTGTTTTTTCCCTGCCTGGTCCTTAATCAAGAGTTACAAGGCGTGGCTAAAGAGATCTTAAGCCGTGGGAAGTGATTGCTTGTTACTCAAGCAGACAAGCAGCTGTTTTGTGATGGCTTGTCAGATAAGCAGAGAAAGCAGATAATCTCTGCTTATCTCTGCTTATCAGAGATAAACAGAGATAAGCAGAGTTGTTTTCCAGATAAGCAGATAACCAGAGATACATCAGTATCTGTGTTTGTTTGCAGGCGATGAGTCACAATAACAAGGCTGAAGTATGTTGACCAGACCACACACTAGAAGTTGAAGGGACGACGACGTTTCGGTCCGTCCTGGACCATTCTCAAGTCGATTGAGAATCTGTTTGTTGTTTGTAATTGGTTGTCATACAGGCCTCTGTTTTTGTGATTGTTGTTTGAACCCAAAAAAGCAGTTGTTTCCCAGTGTATTTTTCCTTTAGTTATTCATTTCCTTTACATTTCATTATTCTCTTTTTCTTCTGTTTTACTTTAATTTTCACATTTTCTCTCATCTTCCACGCTTTTGAGAAACCTGCATTTCCTCCTTTCATATGTCTTTATTTCTTTCTGTTTCCTTTCCACATTCCTCCCTTACATCCAACCCTTTCCCTTACTCCCTCCTTCCTGCTCTCTCTCTCCCCCTCCCCCACTTCCCCTCTCACAAGCCCTCGCTGCTGCTTTCCCCCTTCAAAACACTACCATGAGGGGCACCTGGGGGGATCTGCCCCCCCCCCTCCCCAGCAACGTATGAGACAGGGGCCAAATATATTGACCTACTATTTCGTCAGGTAATGACCTTATTGCCCTCACCTAAATTATACATAACTAATTGGCTGTCGATACGGATTCGAACCTCGTTTAGGGGGCCTTTCCAGGAATACTGTTGAACCGTGTTGATATATATATATATATATATATATATATATATATATATATATATATATATATATATATATATATATATATATATATATATATCCTTCTGAAGATGTATTACAATACGAAAGTACTTAAGGAAATTCCTGTTTCAATTCTCCTCTGTGGTCTGACACTGTCACATTTTTAATCACGTGTTTATTTTCGTGATATACACACACACACATACATATATATATATATATATATATATATATATATATATATATATATATATATATATATATATATATATATATATTAGTATATTTTGGTAGCAGTCTTTCCTGTAGACATATATTATTAAATATGACCGAAAAAGTAAGATTAATAATTCTAACACGAATTTTCTCAATCTTTCGTACATTACGCTTCACTGTTGGAGGTAAATCAAAAATCACTTCTCCAAAATTCATTTTTATTTCTAGTCTGACGCGACACGGGCGCGTGTCGCGTCAGACGCATATTTCTTGATGCTATCAAGAAATATGGACCAATAGGCTTTCTACAAACACTTCTATTCAATACCCATTGTTTCTGTTCTGTCTTGTGTTGATACTTTTAATACCCTATTAATATCCCCTCCTGTTCTGTCTTGTGTTAATGCCACATCACCCTTCCCACCTCACTCAAATGTAGATATAAAATCAGAGATACGTTCTAATCAGTTGTGTATTTGTGAAGTCTTTGAAAATGTAATAAGTTTTACGAAACGCGCCCGTGTCGCGTCAGACTAGAAATAAAAATGAATTTTGGAGAAGTGATTTTTGATTTACCTCCAACAGTGAAGCGTAATGTACGAAAGATTGAGAAAATTCGTGTTAGAATTATTAATCTTACTTTTTCGGTCATATTTAATAATATATGTCTACAGGAAAGACTGCTACCAAAATATACTAATATATATATATATATATATATATATATATATATATATATATATATATATATATATATATATATATATATATATATATATATATATATATATATATATATATGTACATATATTGTTGTTGTTTTTTTGCATTCATTTTGGGCGAATTTGGGTTTTCCAAATGATCTTACTTTCCCCCCCCCCCCCCCCAGCCCGTTTTCTCTCGCTTTGGCGAGCTAATTCGTCACATTTGAGATAAACGTTTAGAGCCGCCTGTTAACTGCACTTAGCATGATTGAAAGGGATGGAAGTGCATGCAGGGACCATCGTGTATAACAAGGGGACACCTGTCACTTGGTTATATTTAAACATTTCACTAATATTTGCTACAATTATTACGTCTAATATAATTTATTTGATTATATCTGAACAACTTCTTGTAATTATTCTTTCCCACTCTGATATCCCACAACTGTTGTTTAAATCTACTACAATACTTTTACTGCTACTGGGACAACACGTCTACTTCTACTGCTACTTCTACCACTAGCCTCCTGGATAGGCCTCTCCCAGCACGCACACATAAGTAACTGTTACTTAAATAAGTAAAGAAATGTTACTTTTCACGATGATACGACGTTCTGGTCTGTGTCCTCGTTGTGTCCTAGTTGTGGTCTCGTTGTGTCCTCGTTGTGGTCTCGTTGTGGTCTCGTTGTGGTCTCGTTGTGTCCTCGTTGTGGTCTCGTTGTGTCCTCGTTGTGGTCTCGCTGTGTCCTCGTGGGGTCGTATTTGGACGAGCAAAATGATCGGAGAATGAAGAATGGATAAGTCGGATATGCGAGACGCGAATGAGATTGCATTCTTCTCTTCAGCTCTATAGAGGGGCTATATATAGAAGGGGATATATAGAAGGGGCTATATAGAAGGGGATATATAGAAGGGGGCTATATAGAGGGCTATAGAATGTGTTTGAGGTCGACCTCGGTGAAGAGGGTCCCGGGCATGAGCATAGGATACGAGGTAGAGAGAGAGAGAGAGAGAGAGAGAGAGAGAGAGAGAGAGAGAGAGAGAGAGAGAGAGAGAGAGAGAGAGAGAGAGAGAGAGAGGATTAATTCCAATATCAGGCTTTAGGTTTTATGGACATTATCGTGAGATCAAAAGTACAATTAGTCTCCCAGGATCAGTTGGCAAGAATTTAATTACTCTATTTTTTTCTCTCTCTCTTTTACCTCTCCTTTCTTCTTCATTCCCTTGCTTTATGTTCCACTTCATCACCAACCACTTGGGCTGGACAGTAGAGCGACGGTCTCGCTTCCTGCAGGTCGGCGTTCAATCTCCCATGACCTCCCAAGTGGTTGGGTATCTATCCTTTCTCCCTCGTCCCATCCCAAATCCTTATCACGACTCCTTCCAATGGCTATATAGTCGTAATGGCTTGGCGCTTTACCCCGCTGATTATTCCCTTCCTTTACTTCTCCTCCTCCTTCTTATTCTCCTTCTTCTCCTTCTGCTCTCCATTACTCTATTTTATCTATCATGTTAGAAGTCATAGAAGCCACCTCCATTGTCAGTGTCAAAGTCGACTAGATATGAACAAATCCACAAGGGCCGTGACTAGGGTTCGAACTTATGTCCGAGAGCATCCCAGACGCTGCCCCCTTAATCGACTGCATAATCAATGTATGGTAAGTACTCCATTCTCCGTCCATTGTCTTTCGCTCCACCACTCTCTCTCACCCCCTCACCCTGCTCTCACTCACGCCACTCTCTCCCCCCACACTCTCCCCCACACTCTCCCCCACACTCTCCCCAACACTCTCCCTCTCTCCTTGGCATCTCAGGATCCATCACTGGGGCTTTTAGCGGCGACGTTGGTCCCGGCCGCCACAGCGGTCTCTCAATTCCTTCCTGCGGCATCTAGATCAAAAGGAATTTGATTTCTGATGATGCGAGAGGCTTGCCACTCTCCCCCCCCCACCCCACCCCTCTCTCTCTCTCTCTCTCTCTCTCTCTCTCTCTCTCTCTCTCTCTCTCTCTCTCTCTCTCTCTCTCGCTCTCTCGCTCTCTCGCTCTCTCGCTCTCTCCTCTATCTACTCATTTCTGTTACACACACACACACACACACACACACACACACACACACACACACACACACACACACACACATTCAAAATGTTTGTTGTTTATTTTCACAAACAATCAACATATTACCGAACATTCTGAGTGATAAACATACACATTTCTTCCTTTACACATACAGTATGTTACCAGACGTACACACAAATACTTGTAATACTAGGCACACAGACCATTTACAATAGACATTCAGACACTTCAACAAAAGATTACAATCTTGGTGCAAAAATTCTTATATCTCTCCAGAATATCATCAACCTTTCCGTTGTGACACATGCAGGCTGTTTGTTCAGGAACAGTCCTTATCTCAGTGTTTCTATATACATTAATCAACGAACAATCAAGAACATAATGGGCAAGGGTGTGCTGACCTTAACATACCACATAGTTTACACTTGGTGTCATTATCATGACCAACTGTACCATATTCCCAGTAATATTTGTACCCAAGCCTGAACCACATGTGTACAGAGTCACTCCAAGCATTTCTCCTTTTACCATAAGTGAAATGTTGGTGTTTTGACTCACACACCTGTAGCGTTGCATGGCTTGACTCACACACCTGTAGTGTTGCATGGCTTGACTCACACACCTGTAGCGTTGCATGGCTTGACTCACACACCTGTAGCGTTGCATGGCTTGACTCACACACCTGTAGCGTTGCATGGCTTGACTCACACACCTGTAGCGTTGCATGGCTTGACTCACACACCTGTAGCGTTGCATGGCTTGACTCACACACCTGTAGCGTTGCATGGCTTGACTCACACACCTGTAGCGTTGCATGGCTTGACTCACACACCTGTAGTGTTGCATGGCTTCACTCACACACCTGTAGCGTTGCATGGCTTGACTCACACACCTGTAGTGTTGCATGGCTTGACTCACACACCTGTAGTGTTGCATGGCTTGACTCACACACCTGTAGCGTTGCATGGCTTGACTCACACACCTGTAGCGTTGCATGGCTTGACTCACACACCTGTAGCGTTGCATGGCTTGACTCACACACCTGTAGTGTTGCATGGATTGACTCACACACCTGTAGCGTTGCATGGCTTGACTCACACACCTGTAGCGTTGCATGGCTTGACTCACACACCTGTAGCGTTGCATGGCTTGACTCACACACCTGTAGCGTTGCATGGTTTGGCTTCCCTCATACATTATACTTCTCCTCGCCACTTCTGCCTGTGCCTGAATATTTCTAATTTTGTCTTTTATTTGTCTCATTGTTAAAACACATTCAATGTCAACTTGTGGTTCTGATGTGGCGTGTTTGGCCAAGTCATCCGCCACCTCGTTGAGCACTATTCCAACATGAGATGGAATCCACATGAATTTCACACTATGACCTTTCAGTTGTATCTCATTTATCCTTTTCTTACAATCTTCAACTATGGACATGAAGGCTGGATATCGACTGTTTAAGGACTCCAGTGCTCCTCGGCTATCGACAAATACAAAAACATCTTTGTCGTCATGACGTACTTCCTCCAAACACGCCAGAATGGCCCGGCAGTTCAGCTTGTGTTGATGATATACAATTACTAAGTCCAAGTACAATTTTCCAGTCTATAGTTCCAAACTCAGTATATTCCCTTATTAGGACACCACACCCTGCCATCCTCCGCCACCGACCCCTCACACTATACATGTAAACTGTTGCCTCTTGGTAGCCCCAGATATCATGCTTCCATACACACCCCATAATTATCCAGGTTCATGCTGAGTCTTTTTCACCTTGAGGGGCATAATTTTGACTTCTATTTTCAGTACTTTCCACGGAGCAGACATATTACACTGTCGAGAAGGTTTGTAGCAGTCAAATACATCGTACGGCAAGTACAACTAGGTGAGGACAGTCAGACAGACAGTCACTCAGACAGACAGACAGACAGACAGACAGACAGACAGACAGACAGATAGAAAGACATAGAGTATATGAGAAAATTCAGAAAGAGAAAAATATAGAGAAAACGATAGGGCGAGAAAATGAAATAGAGAGACAGAGAGCTATAGAGAGAGAGAGAGCTATAGAGAGAGAGAGAGAGAGAGAGAGAGAGAGAGAGAGAGAGAGAGAGAGAGAGAGAGAGAGAGAGAGAGAGAGAGAGAGAGAGAGAGAGACGAGGGGACAAGACAAAGACACAATGAGAGATAAAGAGAGCGAGAGAGACACAAGTATCCTTCTCTCCACCTCCGGTCAATCGAAACAATACTCTTCAGTGTTGCAGTATTGATTAACAAGGTGGCACCGTTGCCTAGCAATGTTGCAATACTCCCTAACAATGATGCAGAGTCCTCCAGTGATGCTGTAGCAGTGTCGCCCTATAGAGGTGCCGGTCGGCCGAGCGGACAACACGCTGGATTTGTGATCCTGTGGTCCTGGGTTCGATCCAAGGCGCCGGCGAGAAACAATGGGCAGAGTTTCTTTCACCCTATGCCCCTGTTACCTAGCAGTAAAATAGGTACCTGGGTGTTAGTCAGCTGTCACGGGCTGCTTCCTGGGGGTGGAGGCCTGGTCGAGGACCGGGCCGCGGGGACACTAAAAAGCCCCGAAATCATCTCAAGATAACCTCAAGATAACCTTGTACATCCATCTTCCTCTCTTTCAATCTTTCATTCTATCCACCTTCTTTTGATGCTCATTTATCTTCTTATTTATTATTATTAAAGTAATAACAGATGAACATGGAATATTTAACCATGAACAGATAACATGAATTTGAGATTTAAAAAAAGAAACTCGAATGTATTTCAACATTCTCTTTAATTAAAATGCAAATGCTGGGATAAGCGCCTTGGTGTGAGTGAGGCGCACGTGTAGCTAATACCGGGGCGGGGCTCACGGACAGCCTGGGGATTTATTGAAATTTATGGGAATTTATTGGGATTTGTTGGAGTTTCTGGGAATTTATTGGGGTTTGTTGGAGTTTCTGGGAGTTTATTGGAATTTCGACCGATGGAAAGGAATAATTTCGTAAATTATTGATTGTGTTCTTGTCAAACTTGATTTTGATGTTGCTGGAATAGATATGTCATTCCTCCTCCTCCTCCTCCCCCCCCTCTTCCTCTTCCTCCTCCTCTTCCTTCTCTTCCTCTTCCTCCCTCCCTCCTTCTCCTACCTCCTTCCCCCTTCTACTCGCAGCTTCCTCTCTCTCTCTCTCTCTCTCTCTCTCTCTCTCTCTCTCTCTCTCTCTCTCTCTCTCTCTCTCTCTCTCTCTCTCTCTCTCTCTCTCTCTCTCTCTCTCTCCGACACACCCTAAAAGCACGATTCAGCATCACTGTTATGTTTCCTTCTCTTCCATTCCCTCTTCCTTCCTTCTCTTCCCTTCCATTTCCTCCCTCTACAGTCTAGACCCCAATTAAGCCATTTCAGCAGCAAATTATATTCCCTCTCCCGCCCTCCTCCTTGGACACCCTAGGACACCCCTAGGACATCCTAGGACACTGTACGACATCCTAAGACACGGATGAGCGTTCTCGCCTACATGTGTATGTGTACTCACCTACATGTGTATGTAGGTGAGTACTTTCCTTTTTTTTCTGACGATTGCGTAGACCCATTTGAGTCTTCGTCCACTTTGCCGATTCATCTTAGAATCCTGTACGTGGCGATCATGTCTCCGTGCTCCTAATGCCCTCCATCGAAGCGAGGTCCAAGTCTCTCTCTATCCTTCCTCTCGGTTCCAAAACATGCGTTACCAAACTGTATTATACATTTCTTTAGGTAACGATTGCATGCTTGAGCTGCATACTCGTCTCACGTACGTTTATTCCGAATTCTTTCTTGTCTAGATTCTTGAAGGCTTACATTTGCCTGTTTTGTAAATATGACGTGAAGACAAATTGTCTTATAATGTCTTGTAACTCAGTATTCGTAATCTAACGCGAGAGAATCAAATACTTAAGTGATATTATCAACAAAGCGATGCGCAAATTTTTGCCATTCTCGCTTGCTCCAACTGTTTTTGTATTCCAACTTCAAAGCGGCCAGGGTTCGTATCCCAGCGAGGGCGATTAAAAGGATTCGTTGAAGCTATCAGGCAGGCTTTGTTAGTGCCCCCAGCAGGGCAGGTGTTGGTGGAGCCTTGTTGCTCCTGCCATCTGCTCTCAGCGTCAGGTTAATGAGCATTTAATTAGCACGTTGGCTAATTAGAATGTTTTGTTAAATCATTAGTGTTATTTTAAATTATAATTATGAGATTTTTTTTGCTTCCAAGAGTCATAATTCACCTTGTTCGGTCTTACCTGCGCACACCATCCAAGAACAGATGTATGTATGTATACTCAACTGTTGTAATCATAATGTATATATATGTATTATTTATAGAATAAGACAAAACTGAGACATAAGGTGAAGAAAGACCGTATATGACGGGAGAGTTTGTAAGGAGAAGAGAAGAGGTGAAGTGAGAGGAGACGAAGAGAGGAGAGGAGAGATGAGAGAATATGAGAGGAGACGAGGAGAGGTGTAAGAGCAACATGAAAAAAAAAAAATTAACAGCTGAGCTAAGCGCAGCTCGCTGGATGAAACGAGAAACAAAAGAAAGTAAACAGAGATCGGATTAAGAGTGAAAGTATATAAGAGAAAAGAGAAAAAGAAAAAGGAGAAGCAAATTAGCGACACAAAGAGAAAGAGAGAGAGAGAGAGAGGGGGAGGGAGGGGATGGAGAGCCGATACAGGATAGCACAGTGAGAGGCTGATAACTGAGTCAGATCCTGCTTGTTGAGGCCATTTTAAGCCTCTGTGTAGCGAGAATAACGGCAAGAGTCGACACCGACAATGCCAGGTCTAAGGGGTCAAGTTGCACATGTGAACGAGACCATGTGGAGCATGTTGCGTATGAGAGCATGTTGGAGTGAGGTAATATATAAATCATCAACAGCACTGGAAGAGGCAGACAGCTGCGTTAGGCAAGAGTACATTGATGTTTGTTGACTTGTTCAAAGGTGAGTGTTGTCAACAGTGGACGAAACGTCTTAGTGATGCTGGTGGTGGTGTGTGTGTGTGTGTCTCTCTCTCTCTCTCTCTCTCTCTCTCTCTCTCTCTCTCTCTGTCTCTCTCTCTCTCTCTCTCTCTCTCTCTCTCTCTCTCTCTCTCTCTCTCTCTCTCTCTCTCTCTCTCTCTCTCTCTCTCTCTCTCTCTCTCTCCTCGTCAGACGGAAAGCGTCAGAGTCTTGAGGAGGAAGAGCTGCTTGCTGGGGGGGAAAGCTCGTGTTTGTAATCAAAAGACTTGCCAAGAGTGAGAAATGTGTCTCATTGGGTGCATCAAGATTTAGTTTCATCCCGAGGTGTTGTGGTGGTATTCGGGGGGGGGGAGGGGTGTAGGGGGCATGGTTGGGGTGGGGGGGGGGAGGGGGGGGGGAGGGGGAGGGCAAGATCTAGTGTTTTATATGTACTGTGTGTGTGTGTGTGTGTGTGTGTGTGTGTGTGTGTGTGTGTGTGTGTGTGTGTGTGTGTGTGTGTGTGTGTGTGTGTGTGTTTGCCTAATATTGTCTACCATGAAAGAGAGAGGTGGCTTCTAACCCCCCCCCCCCTCCCCCCGCCCCTTCCTGTTCTATATTCCTCGCGCTCCTCTAAATTGGGTTACCAAAATCAACCCATATGTCCTCCTATCCTATATTTTATTCTCTCCCAGTCCAAACACCCAAGAGAATCCAGTTTCCTGTTCCTGCGGATCAGTGTTGTGGACCAGAGAGGAAACGCTTTCAGCGTCCTACTGAGCTCTAGTCTAGCCTCTAATCTGGAAGGAGTTTGACTGGTAATTGGTGTGATAAACGTCAGTGTTGTTTAATACTCTAATTAAACTCCAACACGCCTCCAATCCCCCTCTAACACGCCTCCAATCCCCCTCCAACACGCCTCCAGTCCCTCCAACATGCTTTTAAGCTCTCCAACAAGTTTCCATCGCCTCTCCAGCACTCTTGTTTTTTCATCAACTTAAGAAATTACTAACTTTTGAACTTTTCCTTAATATATGATCTTTTCATTATTTTCTGCTCATCAAGAACTAGGCCACCTCGCTTTCTCTCTCTCTCTCTCTCTCTCTCTCTCTCTCTCTCTCTCTCTCTCTCTCTCTCTCTCTCTCTCTCTCTCTCTCTCTCTCTCTCTCTCTCTCTCTCTCTCTTTCTCTCTCTCTCTCTCTCTCTCTCTCACATTCACACACACAATTGACACCCCGTTTGGTGTCCTTTCCTCTCTGCTCTCCCTTCTCCCTATGTTCAATTAACCATTTCCGATGATAATCCGCCGTGGAATAGGGTAGAGGGAGACAGCGGATGCAAGGGAGGGAGGAATAAAATAAAGGAAAGGGAGATTAAGAAGAATGACGGAGTGGAAGGGAAAATTTTAGATAAGGGAGGAAGGACAAAGCTGATGAGAGAGAGAGAGAGAGAGAGAGAGAGAGAGAGAGAGAGAGAGAGAGAGAGAGAGAGAGAGAGAGAGAGAGAGAGAGAGAGAGAGAGAAAGGAGTGAAAAGAGGTAGAGACAGAAAAGAAAAGCGCAGGGAAGCTAGACAATACGAAAAGAGAGAAGAAGGGTAAGGAGAAAGAAGAACAGAGAAAGAGAAAGAGAGAGAGAGAGAGAGAGAGGATAGGTAAAGAAAGAGGGAGGGTAGGGAGGGAGGGTAGGGGGAAGGATAAAGAGACAGAGGACAAAGACACAAACAGGTAGACAGAGAAGCCAACTACGAGACAGAAGGAAAAGAGACCGGCAAGGATTGGGAAGGATTTCTGGAATGGTGATATGTGGCTCTGAGGATTTGGGAATGTTGAGAATGGTCAGAGAAGGAATGTTGGAGAGGGAGGGACTAGGAATGGTCGTGGAGGAGGGATTACGAATGGTCGTGGAGGAGGGATTACGAATGGTCGTGGAGGAGGGATTACGAATGGTCGTGGAGGAGGGATTAGGAAAGGTCGTGGAGGAGGGATTAATAATGGTCGTGGATGGAGGGATAAGCTTCAGAATTACCAACAAAATAAACTGATGTTCATATATATATATATATATATATATATATATATATATATATATATATATATATATATATATATATATATATATATATATATATATATGAACACTTTCACAACGAAATACACGAAAGTTTAAATTTTCAATTTCATTTTCATTTTCAAGTGAAAGGATAGAGGGCGTCCCTTCAATCTATCATAAATCATACGTGTTTTGACGGCTATTAATAAATATAAACACAGATGTCAGTAATTAACGAAACACCTTCCCTTTCTACCTAATGTTGTGGGGAGAGGTGGCCAGCGTGCGCATGCGCGAAATTCAATGCCAGACGAACGATGCACACCACATAAATTCTCCCGCTCTCTGAGTCCTATATGTGTTTTAACGTTGTTAAGTTAAGGTCAATATATAATGCGTTTGATTCCAGCTGAAATGTCTATGGTTTAAATTAAATCTGAACCCCGGAGGAGGGAATATTGACCAGAGGTTTTTTCACCGGTACGACATTTCAACAAACGTTCAGGCAGCGCTCGGCACACATGGTTGGCTCGCGCAAGAATCCCACCCCAGTCATGTGGTGACCTGAATCGGCGGCAGGTGCGCTGAGCCCTACCGGAAAGGCTCCAAGGAGAGAGAATTGACAGTTCGCCCAAGTCAGTGTGATTTGTGTACGGATTAAAGTGTTGACGAAAATGGAGTACTGACACGGAGAAGCATGAGCCAGCACCAGGGCCCGGGAAGAGACGCAGGTGAACAGGGAGCCGTATGATCAGGTGGGGTCGAGTTTTAAAGTAGAGTATTTATAAGACTTCACTTTTAACTTTCGCCTGCACAAAGTTCCAATGTTTTTCTTCGTTTTGTTTACTTTTGTAAATATTATTATTAGTTAATTAATGTTGTTATTCTAGGATTATATACAGAAATGTTATTATGTTATCTAATAGTTGTTACTAATAATGCTTATTCCCGCTTTACTATTATTACTAAAACTATTATTTGGAAATTTGTTAGTTGAAATGAATTATTTCTTATGTGACGCATTTGCGTAATTAATTGTTATTGTCTGTGTGAGCGACTATGGGGTTGGTCTCAAGAAAATGGCTGCTTTATGGGGTGTTTTATTTGGTACATGTAATTGTTTTACTTTGGGATCATTAGAGGTACGTCGTTAGTGGCAATATATGCTTTGATCTGCGTCACCAGCTCTGTCATCTTTGTGAGAAGTAGATGGGACTGTCACCACACTCTAGCACCACACAGACCCACCACCACCACCACACTCCAGCACCACACAGACCCACCACCACCACCACACTCCAGCACCACACAGACCCACCACCACCACCACACAGACCAACACTCCCACCACACTCCAGCACCACACAGACCCACCACCACCACCACACAGACCCAACACTCCCACCACACTCCAGCACCACACAGACCCACCACCACCACCACCACACTCCAGCACCACACAGCCCCACCACCACCACCACCATCACACTCGAGCACCACACAGACCCACCACCACCACCACACTCCAGCACCACATAGCCCCACCACCACCACCACCACCACACTCCAGCACCACACAGCCCCACCACCACTACCACCACACTCCAGCACCACACAGCCCCACCACCACCACCACCACACTCCAGCACCACACAGACCCACCACTACCACCACCACAACCACCACCACCACCACACTCCAGCACCACACAGCCCCACCACCACCACCACACTCCAGCACCACACAGACCCACCACCACCACCACACTCCAGCACCACACAGACCCACCACCACCACCACCACACTCCAGCACCACACAGACCTACCACCACCACCACACTCCAGCACCACACAGACCCACCACCACCATCACACTCCAGCACCACACAGACCCACCACCACCACCACACTCCAGCACCACACAGACCCACCACCACCACCACCACCACCACACTCCAGCACCACACAGCCCCACCACCACCACCACACTCCAGCACCACACAGACCCACCACCACCACCACACTCCAGCACCACACAGACCCACCACCACCACCACCACCACCACCACCACCACCACACTCCAGCACCACACAGACCCACCACCACCACCACACTCCAGCACCACACAGACCCACCACCACCACCACACTCCAGCACCACACAGACCCACCACCACCACCACCACCACCACCACCACCACACTCCAGCACCACACAGACCCACCACCACCACCACACTCCAGCACCACACAGACCCACCACCACCACCACACTCCAGCACCACACAGACCCACCACCACCACCACCACACTCCAGCACCACACAGACCCACCACCACCACCACACTCCAGCACCACACAGACCCACCACCACCACCACCACACTCCAGCACCACACAGACCCACCACCACCACCACACTCCAGCACCACACAGACCCACCACCACCACCACACTCCAGCACCACACAGACCCACCACCACCACCACACTCCAGCACCACACAGACCCACCACCACCACACTCCAGCACCACACAGACCCACCACCACCATCACACTCCAGCACCACACAGCCCTTACACCCCCACCACACCACAATTTTCCCACACTGACAATTTTCCAGCTCTGGTTGTACTCCAGAATAAACATATCAGACCGCCAACAGAGACCTTCTCGCCCCAGCGCTGAGGTCCTCGCCGCGTCGTTGATAAGAGAAAATATGTCTCGGTAAATGTGTTATTGGGCGCTGGTGACGGGGTGTGTTCCTGCCGGTGTTCTGGGCCTTCAGTCTCTCCTTGTTTGTGTCTTTTGTTTGTTTGTTTACGCAGGTGAGAACAGGGAGAGACGACCTCTGACTCCTGCGATCACCAGGAGTCAGAGTTAGTCGTCTCTGAGTCGTGTGAAGAGAGATTTCTTTCTTTTCCTCTTTACATGGTTCATGGTAAGTGCTGAACGCTAGTTTACTCGCTCCATGCAGCTCGGCGTTCAATCCCCGACCGTCCAAGTAGTTGGGTACCATTCCTTTCCCCCCGTCCTATCCCAAATCCTTATCCTGACCCCTTCCACGTGCTATATAGTCTAATGGCTTGGCGCTTTCCCTTGATAATTCCCTCTCTCTCCCTAGAACACAACCGGGTACCCAATTACTGATGGGGGGTAACAGAGGTTCAAGAGCCCAAACAATCCTCCCTGCCCAGGACTCGAACCTAGACCGAATCGCTGACGAGTTCATTGGCGAATGTGTTCCCACTGGTCCTAAATTGACTTAAATACAGTCTCTCTCTCTCTCTCTCTCTCTCTCTCTCTCTCTCTCTCTCTCTCTCTCTCTCTCTCTCTCTCTCTCTCTCTCTCTCTCTCTCTCTCTCTCTCTCTCCCTCCCTCTCTCTCTACCGAGCCACAACGTACAGAATACGTAGTTCTAACCTAAGCAGGAACTCATGAACCCACGCCACCACACTTAACCCCTCTTACCACTGAAGACGAGGAGTCACAATAACGTGGCTGAAAAGTGTTGACCAGACCACACACTAGAAAGTGAAGGGACGACGACGTTTCGGTCCGTCCTGGACCATTCTCAAGTCGATTGTGCTTCGAAAACCACTTACCAATGCTTAGGAACCATTTGTGAAGTATTTGTGCGCTGTTGCTGTTGATAGTTATAATAAAAACGATAATGTGTTACTCTGCAATTTGTAGGTTAGGGGCCATAACGTTCACAATTAGACGTATTGAACAAATCCACAAGGACCGTGACGAGGATTCGAACCTGCGTCCGGGAGCAGCCCAGACACTGCCTTAATCGACTGAGCTAATCGATTAATCAACTAATAGACGTATTAGTTGATAGGGCGAGATATTCAGCAGCAGCATATATCTTCATCCATGCCTTATACATGACCAAACAGTCTCAATGCTCCTTAATCTTACTGTTTACTGTGAGTAGTATGCCACGCCCTCTCGTGACGTTTCAATGTATTATTCCCTCATTACTAACACTGAACGTTGACAATCTCTGAATATATGCATCTGAAAACTCTTGACCCCTGAAGGATTCGAACTCGGTCAGCCAGGGGCCTCCATGCCCCCTTGGCGTGACCAGTACTGTAACCACTCTGCCATCAGACTGTACAAAAAAGTATTGGATAGATTTTCCAATACTAGACACAATTCCAGGGGGCATCTTAGAGGCCCTGGCTGTCCGGGTTCGAATCCTTTAACGGGTCAAAAGTTTTCTGATGCATGTTTTTTTGAGGCCGCTCGGATGTAAAAGCAAAGGTGTATAGCGGTGTTTTACTCAGCCTTTGTGTCTGTGTAGGTGTATAGACTCACACACGTCTTTATGTCTGCCTTCATCTCTTAACCCGGTTGCTCAAACAGGCTAATATACGCAGGTTACTCAGTGCGCACAGACGCACTACGCACATTAAGCTGCATGCGCACGAACGCGCACTGGCGCAGTACACACAGCTAGGTTCAATATTTTGTATTTTTGTATAATTTTGCAAGGTTATTCTTTGTTCGGGTTTATTGCAAGATCTCTGCCTAATGCCAGAGGCTTTGCGCTTGTCATAAGCTCATTGACAGCTGCTCTGAGCCTGTGTCATGAACGTCATGACAGCTGCTCTGAGCCTGTGTCATGAACGTCATGACAGCTGCTCTGAGCCTGTGTCATGAACGTCATGACAGCTGCTCTGAGCCTGTGTCATGAACGTCATGACAGCTGCTCTGAGCCTGTGTCATGAACGTCATGACAGCTGCTCTGAGCCTGTGTCATGAACGTCATGACAGCTGCTTTGAGCCTGTGTCATGAACGTCATGACAGCTGCTCTGAATCTCTCATATACTCATTGACAGCTGCTCTGAACTTGTCATGAACGTCATGACAGCTGCTCTGAGCCTGTGTCATGAACGTCATGACAGCTGCTCTGAGCCTGTGTCATGAACGTCATGACAGCTGCTTTGAGCCTGTGTCATAAACGACATGACAGCTGATTTCAGCCTATGCCATATAGGTATTCTCCTCCCTGTAGCCCCAAAGACAGGTGTTCTGAGCCAGAACAATCATTCCTCCCCTGAATCCCTCAGCCCCCCCACGACAAAAAATTAAGAAAGTACCTCGGTGTTCACCTACTTGCTTGATCCCGACAGTATCGTGGAAAGTGCCCAAACCCCCCTTATCCTGCTCACCAACAACAGGTGTTCAGACTCGGTTCAAACACCTCTCAACACCCTCGATCTAATACCATATACGAATACCTGTAAAGAACGTACAAGAACTGGCGCAGAATGAAAGGGGGAAAATTATTGCGGAAAAATCTCTGGCACTTAAGCAAGACGGGATCCAGAGGGCCGCCCATCCAGAGAGGTCGTGAGTGTGTGTCTCTTAAACCCCCCGATTATAGATAAACCCCCGATTATAGATAAACCCTCTAAGCGGTTTATTCACCAGAGTGGTTAAACTCGCCTGGTATACTTAAGTAAACCCCGAGTATACTTAAATCTTGTTTGGGAGACGAGGGGGCTGGGTCGCACTTCTGGGGCGATGCTTGGCAGTTTACCAGGGAAGATCTGACTGTCTGTGAGGTTCTGAGACGGTAGACAGACTGTCTGTGAGGCTCTGAGACGGTAGACAGACTGTCTGTGAGGTAGACAGCCTCTAACACGGCAGACAGACTGTCTGTGAGGCTCTGAGACGGTAGACAGACTGTCTGTGAGGCTCTGAGACGGTAGACAGACTATCTGTGAGGCTCTGAGACGGTAGACAGACTGTCTGTGAGGCTCTGATACAATATACTGATTATGTATGCAGACGACGCGTCAAAATAACCGATGATACGAGGACCGGAAAACACACATCAGAAAGGGTAGGAACGACCACGTTTCGGTCCGCTCTGGACCATTGTTAAAGTCGGCTACACGACTCCAGGTCGGACCGAAACGTTGTCGTTCCTTCACTTTCTGGCGCGTGTGGTTCGGTCATCACTGATTATGTAGGTCTGACACAGTAGCCGGAGTGACTGTGTAGGTCTGACACAGTAGCCGGAGTGACTGTGTAGGTCTGACGCAGTAGCCGGAGTGACTGTGCAGGTCTGACACAGTAGCCGGAGTGACTGTGTAGGTCTGACGCAGTAGCCGGAGTGACTGTGCAGGTCTGACACAGTAGCCGGAGTGACTGTGTAGGTCTGACGCAGTAGCCGGAGTGACTGTGTAGGTCTGACACAGTAGCCGGAGTGACTGTGTAGGTCTGACACAGTAAGCGGTCTGTGAAGCACTTACACAGTAGATTAACTGTGGTGCTGGGAGATTAGGTATACATATGCATGAAGATAGTGTAGGCGTGGGAGAGAGGTGGGGGGGGGGGGTAGGAGGATGCAGAATAAGACTTAAGGAGTAGCGCCAAGAAGTCTGTGGGAGAAAGGAGAGGGAGAGGTGTAAGAAGAGAAAGATAAGAGAGAGGAAGACGAGGGAGGAATAATATGGGAGACATGGCAGAAGAAAAAAGAGATAGGGGAAGGGAGGGTGATAGGGAAGAAGGGAGGGTGATAGGGAAGAAGGGAGGAGGAAGATTGTGAGAGATGGGAGAGGGGAAAGGAGAAAGAGAGGAAGAAAGGAGAGGAGGAAGCAGGGCTGAAAAGAGGTTTTTTTTTTAATTCCAGATATCAATTTATTAAATAAAACTAAGTTATCAGCCCAAGGAAACTTCGTACACCATGCTGTTTGGTACGCTTTTTCTTCCCTTATTGTTTACTACCCATTTCATCCCACCTTAACGAGGGCAATTCAGATCACAAATTAATACCAGATGGAAAAAAAATGTTGCCCAAAATATATTTTCCAAATCTCTATTCCGAAAATATATTCCAAAATTTCTTTCCGAAAATTGGTTGACAGTGGATAATAGGGGCCGCTAAAATGCAGTTTTAAGTTGGTAATCCGAAATATAATTATTTTTTAATATTACTTGAGATTCTTCGGGGGTTTTCTAAACTCCGAGTTTTCTATAAGTCTTCGAGTTTTTGTTTCTGTTTTTGTTTTTGAGTTGCATATATTTTGGTTGTATAATGGAACTAAATAATATAATTTGAGTTGCATAATGATTTTAACGTGATTGAGCGAGAGAATTCTCACCTGTTTGTGGAGATACAGTAGAGCTTTGCACACACACACACACACACACACACACACACACACACACACACCTGTTGATTGACGGTTGAGAGGCGGGACCAAAGAGCCAGAGCTCAACCCCCGCAAACACAACTAGGTGAACTAGGTGAGTACACACACACACACACACACACACACACACACACACACACACACACACACACATATATATATATATATATATATATATATATATATATATATATATACAAACACATATATATGCGTACATAAAGACAGACGAGCGGACACGTACATCAACACCAGTCCATTTGCACAAACACAAACATACAAACAAGTGAACATAAACCCCAAACACCAGTCCTTACACATGTACACACACACATACACACGAACATTCACTTGCTAAACACCCACTGAAAATATACATAATACACAGCACACACACATACGGACACATACAAAGGAAAACCTGTAAAGGCAAATGATTCACAGTGACATCAAGAAGCTTTCTCTCAGCTAAAACCCCGAACTTACAGGTGAATACAGGTTACAGGTTACAGGTGAGAACTTACAGGTGAATAGACACATTATACACTATACACTATACTACCTCTGGCCATACACGTGTGGCCAGACGTAGAATATTCAGTCCTAAGTTAAAGGCACGTCAAAGACAGTGTTTTAAAGTCCACAGCTGGTACCAGAGGTACAAGCTGTGGACTGGACTGTTTTCAAAGCTGGCTAAGTTCACAGCTGGTACTATAGGTAGATTAAGGCTGGCTAAGTCCATAGCTAACACAGCTGGCTAGGTTTATTGCTGGTACCAGAGTTAACTCAGCTGGTTAAGTTCACAGCTGGCTAGGTCTACAATTGGAACCATAGCTAACACAGCTGGCTAAGTCCACAGCTGGTACCATAGCTAACACAGCTGGCTAAGTCCACAGCTGGTACCATAGCTAACACAGCTGGCTAAGCTCACAGCTGGTACCATAGCTAACACAGTTTGCTAAGTCCACAGCTGGTACCATAGCTAACACAGCTGGCTAAGCCCACAGCTGGTACCATAGCTAACACAGTTGGCTAAGTCCACAGCTGGTACCATGGCTAACACAGCTGGTTAAGTCCACAGCTGGTACCATAGCTAACACAGCTGGCTAAGTCCACAGCTGGTACCATAGCTAACACAGCTGGCTAAGCTCACAGCTGGTACCATAGCTAACACAGCTGGCTAAGCTCACAGCTGGTACCATAGCTAACACAGCTGGCTAAGCTCACAGCTGGTACTATAGCTAACACAGTTTGCTAAGTCCACAGCTGGTACCATGGCTAACATAGCTGGTTAAGTCCACAGCTGGTACCATAGCTAGGGGCGCAGATGAGCCATAGAGACATACTTGAGTCATAAGATACACACATTATCATTAAGTGCACACATTATGTACACAAACACATAGGTCTCCACATATTACGGGTGGTGGTAGGAGAAGACAGTATGTGCCAGCGCACGTGAGAGCCGGACAAGGCTACCCCGGGTGCTGCATATCCTCTTCAACGAGGCTGTGGGTTCCTACAAGCAGAGGTGGTACGCCATATAATATATATATATATATATATATATATATATATATATATATATATAAATATATATATATATATATATATATATATATATATATATATATATATATATATATATATATATATATATATATATATATATATATATATTGGTGTATACTGGCAGCAGGTTTTCTTTCAAACATGTTTCATTGAATATGACCGCATATTCTGTATTTATTATTTTCTGGTTTAGGGCTTCTATCCCTCTAACTATTTTCTTAGCATCAGGGCTTAATTGGAATAGGAGTTCTCCAAAACTCATTTTCGTACTTTTAAGGTGAAGAAAAGAAGTGATTTACTATAGAGTGTATTACACTTATTTGTATAATTTGCACGACGTTTCGAACCTCCATGGTTCATTCTCAAGTGAACAATCTTACAATACTAGTTGATTTTATACCCGCATTAGGTCAGGTGATAATACAATGAAGGTGAAAAACATGGGGGGATACATAAGGGATAAACATAGGGGCTGCAGAAGGCTTATTGGCCCATACGAGGCATCTCCTATCTAAACACAAAGATTAATCCAGTGTAATTGGCCTGTTATGTTGGACATTGTCTTCTGTGTTGGCATCGATATGTTCTTGTCTTGTCCTTACTCTCATGGTGGGTAGAGTAAATAGTTCCGTGATTTGGGTGTTCATGGTAGGTCGCTCTATTCTTATGTGAATTGCCTCAAGAATTTGTAATCTTCTTGAATCTTGGGTTTTATCTATTATGCAAGTATTCTTGTTCAACATTTCTCTTGTTAGAGTAATGTCATGGGCTTGTCTCATGTGATTCCTAGGGGCACCAGATTGAAGATGGCATGTCAAACGCCTCGTCAGCTTGGTCGACGTCATAGCTATGTACTTACATTGAAGGTTACATCCTTCGTGGGGGCAAGTGTACATGTATACAACGCTTGACTGCTGTAGAGGGTTCTCCGTCGGCTTCGGGCTGTTTTTGATAAGGAGTTCGGAAGTCTTCTTGGTTTTGTAGAATATTATCAGGTTTATGTTTTGGTTAGGAGTAGTGCTTTTTACTCCTTTACGGATTATTTCTTTCATTATTCTTTCCTCTTTTATATGTTCACTGTGCATGGTTGATTTGTAATATAATTTTATTGGGGGTGTAGTTTCAGAATTTCAGAACCTAGAACAGAAACCACAACACCCCCAATAAAATTATATTACAAATCAACCATGCACAGTGAACATATAAAAGAGGAAAGAATAATGAAAGAAATAATCCGTAAAGGAGTAAAAAGCACTACTCCTAACCAAAACATAAACCTGATAATATTCTACAAAACCAAGAAGACTTCCGAACTCCTTATCAAAAACAGCCCGAAGCCGACGGAGAACCCTCTACAGCAGTCAAGCGTTGTATACATGTACACTTGCCCCCACGAAGGATGTAACCTTCAATGTAAGTACATAGGTATGACGTCGACCAAGCTGACGAGGCGTTTGACATGCCATCTTCAATCTGGTGCCCCTAGGAATCACATGAGACAAGCCCATGACATTACTCTAACAAGAGAAATGTTGAACAAGAATACTTGCATAATAGATAAAACCCAAGATTCAAGAAGATTACAAATTCTTGAGGCAATTCACATAAGAATAGAGCGACCTACCATGAACACCCAAATCACGGAACTATTTACTCTACCCACCATGAGAGTAAGGACAAGACAAGAACATATCGATGCCAACACAGAAGACAATGTCCAACATAACAGGCCAATTACACTGGATTAATCTTTGTGTTTAGATAGGAGATGCCTCGTATGGGCCAATAAGCCTTCTGCAGCCCCTATGTTTATCCCTTATGTATCCCCCCATGTTTTTCACCTTCATTGTATTATCACCTGACCTAATGCGGGTTTAAAATCAACTAGTATTGTAAGATTGTTCACTTGAGAATGAACCATGGAGGTTCGAAACGTCGTGCAAATTATACAAATAAGTGTAATACACTCTATAGTAAATCACTTCTTTTCTTCACCTTAAAAGTACGAAAATGAGTTTTGGAGAACTCCTATTCCAATTAAGCCCTGATGCTAAGAAAATAGTTAGAGGGATAGAAGCCCTAAACCAGAAAATAATAAATACAGAATATGCGGTCATATTCAATGAAACATATATATATATATATATATATATATATATATATATATATATATATATATATATATATATATATATATATATATATATAAAATCAAAATATATTTTTTCAAAGCTAAATTAATTTCACGAGCATTTATCTAATTTTTTTATACTCAAACGCGAAATGCCTTCAGAATTCAGCTCGCAGAACTAAAATGAAAATTATTTGAATCTAAAACTGTCAGAATATTGTTTTGAATATTATGGTGTGTGTGTGTGTTGTGTATTCACCTAGTTGTGTTTTGTGTTTGCGGGGGTTGAGCTTTGCTCTTTCGGCCCGCCTCTCAACTGTCACTCAACTGTTTATTTTTTCACACACACACGCACACACACACACACACACACACACACACACACACACACACACACACACACACACACACACACACACACACTTTGAGTACACACACACACACACACACACACACACACACACACACACACACACACACACACTTTGAGTACACACACACACACACACACACAGGAAGCAGCCCGTGACAGCTGTCTCAACTACCACGTACCTATTTACTGCTAGGTGAACAGGGCCATCTGGGTAAAAGAAACTCTGCCCATTTATTTCCGCCATCGCTGGGGATAGATCCCCGGTCCCTAGAATTACGAATCCCGAGCGCTGTCCACTCAGCCACCAGGCCCCCGTGTGTGTGTTTGCCTATTAGTTTTCACCTGTTCCAGCCTGCGTGATCGAGTTGTTAGCTCTTGGATTCCGCCTTTCCAACCACCCGTGGCCTAAAGCTGTGATTACAAGGCCAATTATTGACCCTTTCAAGGATGCATCTCACAACAGTTTGCTAACTCCTATTCACCTAATTTACTACTAGGTCGATAGAGGTGGTGTAGCGGCTGCTGTGTGTTTAGGCGGGTGAGAGAGAGGGAGAGAGAGAGAGAGAGAGAGAGAGAGAGAGAGAGAGAGAGAGAGAGAGAGAGAGAGAGAGACAGACAGACAGACAGACAGACAGACAGACAGACAGAGAGCGAGAGAGAGAGAGAGAGAGAGAGAGAGAGAGAGAGAGAGAGAGAGAGAGAGAGAGAGAGAGAGAGAGACAGAGAGAGAGAGAGAGAGAGAGAGAGTCATGGAGGATGGATAAAGGCAGAAGAATAATTACTCGTCAATAATTCAAGATACCCTCATTTGTATCCTGCATATTGACAACTGTGGTGTGGACTCTGTAAACTCTGTAAACTGAGCCTAGAGTTCGCTCTACCACACGACAGCACACTGGACGAGTGATCCTGTGGTCCCGGGTTCGATCCTGGGCGCCGGCGAGAAACAATAGGCAGAGTTTCTTTCCACCCTGATGCCCCTGTTACCTAGCAGTAAATAGGTACCTGGGAGTTAGTCAGCTGTCACGGGCTGCTTCCTTGGGTAGAGGCCTGATCGAGGACCGGGCCGCGGGGACACTAAGCCCCGAAATCATCTCAAGATATACCAAGAAAGGTTATGTGGCAGCCTGTTCTCCTCGTCCTTCGTTCACTCCTTAAAACACCCCAACTGTCTTATACCTCATCAAAAAAGCGTTCGAATCCCAGCAACTCTTCCCCACTCTCTCTCTCTTATGCTATCGAGACCATTGCTTAAAAAAACGTCAATTTTATGATATTCTCTTTTTTTTACGAACATGTACAATTCTTAACGGATCTGGAGGAGTGGTAATTTGTTGCCTGATGTCTTCTGTAACTGGACATCAGGCAACATATTATGTTGCCTGGACATCAGGCAACATGTACTAGATGTAAACAACATCTAATACACTCCTGTAGCACATGTTGTCCCACATGACGGTAATCTATGTTGGCTTGCCCAAAGCTGCATTGAACATGTTGGCGCGAGTAATATATCCCTTACTATATTGTGTCATGAACCCCAAAAAAATATCATTTAATTTTGATATAATTTTAGGGCTGTATACATTATGTATTTACTGCGCGGTTGGCAGAAATTATGTCCAAACATTGGCTGGTGGAGCATACGTGTGTTATGGCGTTGTGGAGTGTCGCATTTCTGAAATATACAAAGTGCTTTATGTCCTCTAAATTGCTTAATTCAGTGTAAAAGTTACGTAGCGTATATTGCATTGTTGGTGCTGTCGAAGGCTCTGTTCTGCTCTGAAAATACAAATTGTTCTTTGTATGAAGTATAGGCAATGTATGACATATTTTTTTCAGAATGCTTTTCTAGTTTCTGAATGTTTGTATATATGGTAATCTTCGTTGGTATTGTAGAGGTAGATTATTTGTGTTATAAGTTATCAAAAAGACTATAAAAGACCACTTTCTATAATGTTTTTCTGATACAATTGCTGAAACAAACTTATAATTAGTCATTTTCTGAGCC